>NC_135915.1:5406444-5562654 GCF_964194155.1 Cetorhinus maximus
GGCACAGAAAGAGAGAGCCAAAGAGACAGAATGAGAGAGAAAGAACGGGGGAAAGGGAGAGAGGGGGCGTGAAAGTAACAGAGAGAGAGTGATAGACAGTGGAATAGCGGTAGAGGAGGAAAGAGGGAGGCAGACAAAGGTAAAGAGAGAGAGAGACGCAGACGGAGGGGAAGAGAGACAGAGAGAGGACGAGAGAGACAGAGAGAGAGAGAGACAGAAGGCGGGAGTGAAAGAGGGATAACTACAGAGAGCAAAGGAGACAGGCACTGAGAAGGAGGGTGAGAAGTTGAGGCAGAGATAGAGAGAGAAAGAGAGACAGAGACGCAGAGGGAGAGGAAGATAAAGAGACACACAGATAGGTGAAGAGACAGAGAGAAACGCACATGGAAAGAAAGAGATAGACAGAGAGAAGTTGATAGTGAGAGAGAGAGAAATTGTGAGATAGAGTCGCATTTGTTTGGCGGATCACAAATAATTACTAATAATGTATCCGTTAAATGTAGTAATAATCTGTCATCCGAAACCCACTTCAATCGCATGACTAAATGACCAATGTTAATGAGGACAGCTAAATCCTAGAGTACAATATAACAGCGTGAAGGGAGGCTCTCCAACATTTGGAATTTAATCAATTAATAGTAACATTGAAGTGAAGGATGAAACTGAAAAATCCCAGAGGGAGAGATGGGACTGATGGTGTTTGAGTGGGCAGCAGCATTTCCGGGCAAATACAGCTGCTGATTTTTTAATTTAAATAATGCTATAAGTAGAGTCCCGTCTTTGGAACCTGGCGTCTCAATCTAAAAATAAGCATATTGCTTCACTGAACTCAATGTCATAATCTGTTTGTTCACATATTTCAAAATAATAATTTAAACAATTTGGAAATTTAAACATCCCTGAGCTGATCCCACAGGGTATAAATTAAAGACTTTTGGAATGTTTCACCTCAGCGTTTAAGAAGGAGAGATTACCAGCAACACAAAGGGGCACATCACTTCACACTGAAACGATGCAACAAATTGATGTGGCTGAGAAAATATTCTACCCAATCCTTGCTGTTACAGGTGTTACCGGTGAGTGACCATAACAATTGAAGTTCTGTAAGTCTGTGTGTGAGCGGCTCTCTGGTTTTAAACTGTCACTGAAAATACACGGTGCTGAATTCGTGATTACTGTTAGAGACACACCTAAACAGCGATATAATGTGTTTAATTAAAATGCTTAGACATATCTCTGCGGCTTCATTTACTTTTCTCAAATGAAAATAAACGTTTGTAACTCACAGGCTCTCTGATAAATTTCGTTCTGATATTTGGTGGAATATCGTGTAATGTTTAATTAGACCTGAGTGAAGGCAAATCCTCTCTCCTTCTCTCACTCTTAATGGTCCAGCTGCTCCTCGCCCGCTCTCACTGATAGTGGCCCCGTTGCCCATTTTTCTCTCTCTCACTGTTAATGGCCCCGCTGCTTCTCAGAATCTCTCACTGTCAATGTCTCCGATGCTTATAATACTCTCTCAATTTCTATGGCCCCGCTGTTCTACTCTCTCTCCATTCCTGTTAATGGTCCCGCTGCTTCTCACGCTCTCTCACTGTTAACGTCCCCGCTGCTTTTCGCCCTCCCTCATTGATAATGGCCCCGCTTCTCCTCTTTCACTCTCACACTCCTAGTGGCTTCACAGCATTTTCGCTCTCCTCTCTCACTGTAAACCGCCCCACTGCTTCTCACAGTCTCTCACTGCCAAAGGCCCTTCAGGTCCGATCGCACTGATACAGTGATAGGGCTGTGATCCTGGCGTTGTTAAATCCTGAGTGTTCTCATCGTGACATGGCGTCTTATCCTGAGAGGTACATGATCCCGAAGACACCTGATCCTGGCAAATTGTGATGCTTCCCTACCTCCCAACCTGAGTCCCTGGGATTTTGACCGACCCCAGGACATGATGCCCAAGGAAGTTCTTTTCATAACATGGCCAAACATCTAGAGTCTTCACCTGAAAATCTTTCCAACAAACGCCAATGTCAAGTGGAAGGAGTTGGAGCGATTCCTGGTCAGACATGCAAGGAAATGAAAGTTGGAGACTTTACCTTTTCTATCCATAGCTCCAGAATATGACGTGCACGTGAAAATGCAAGTTGCCAAAGTAATTTGGAACCCGAGAGTTAGCGCACCATACATGAGGGATCAGAGCAAGAGTATATACGACACCTTGGGTCTGCTCCTCCATTGAAAATGATCACAGCTTGTGTTCTCCCTCAACTCTACTTTCCTGCCCTCTCCTCATATCTATTAATTTCCCCCGGAGACAAAAATCTGCCTCTATCAGCCTTTAATATGCTCAATGTCGGTGACAATATGATCCTCGGCAAGGTCCCAATGATGAACAGCCAAATAAGTGAGAAAATGGAGAGTTTGTGTTCCTGGGCTGATTGGGCCCGTGAAATAGTTCATACTTCGAAAGGGAGTGTTCTAGTCACGTCAGTCCTATTGAACTTCTAAACCTGGAGATGGATTATTGCACGGACAATTGTGGCGTGCGGAGTGTCTGAAACTGGACACGGTCCATTCCTGGGAAGTTTGCCCCGTAAATGTGTGAAACAGGAAGGTTGTACTTCCTGGGAAGAATGTGCATGAACTGTTTCTCAACATGGAAAGGGTATATTTATGGGAAGAGTGTGTCCTGTGGTCTGTCCAACCCTGAGAGAGAAAGATTCCTGCGAATTTTATGCTGGTGAATTTCAGAACTGGAGTGGTTCTATTCAAAACAAAACTGAGCCCTGGGGATGACCTGAACTTGGAAGGTGTCTTTTCCTGGGAAGACTGTGCACTGGGGAGGATCCAAATCTGGAGAGACAATGCTCATGACAGGTGTGTGACCTGCGGTGTGTCCGAAACGAGAGGAGCCTATTCCTTTGAAGATTGTGACCTGACCAGTGTCCATAACTGGACAGGGTACAGTCCTGGGAAGTGCACACTGGCGAGGATCCAAAACTGGAGTACGCCTATTCATTGGAGGTGCGTGAGATGGTGAGTGCCTGAAGTGGGAGAGGGTCAGTTCAGTAAATAGTGTGCCCTAGGTAGGGTGTATACTTGAGCAGGGTTTATTCCTGACAAGAGCCCTCTGGAGAGTGTCGAACCCCGCTTTTCTATTCTTGCAAAGAGCCTGACTGGGTGGGTTTTGCAACTGCGAGAGTGTCAATTTCTCGGAAGTGAGTAACACGGGGCGTGTTCAAACCCGGGAGGGTCTATTCCCATGAGGAATGTGACCTGGCGAGTATTCGAATCTGGAGAGTGTCCATTACTGCGATGTGTGTGCCCTGGGGAGTCACCAGACCTGGGCAGGGTCTATTTTTTCAAGGGAGGAACATAGAAGCAGGAGTTGGCCATTCGGTGAACATTCCTGTGAGTCTGCCATGGGGCTTTTAAAAATTGGATTGACGAAGTTTATCAGAAGCACCTCTGCTGGTGAACATCTGTAAAATGGACAGTGCTCTTCTACGTGATGAGTGTGACCCGGGGGTGATCTAAGGCAGGAGAGGGGCTGTTCCTGGGAGAAATGCCCCGGGAAGGGTAATAAAATGATGATTTGTCAATTTGTAGTTAGACTGTGTCCATGGGAGCATGGAGTGGGGCTGTTCCTGAAAACCTGAAGGCATGAGTATTTTCCGAAAATTGAGAGGGGCCATTCCTAAGAATGGTTTGATCTGGGAAGCCTCCGAACCTGGTTGGCAATATTCCTGGAGTGTCTGTGCCCTCCGAAGGGTCTGAAACTGTCGAGGCTCATATCCTGTGAAGAGTGTGACACTGGGATTGTCGTAAATTGGAGAGTATCTATTCCTGCTTAGAGTGTGAAAAGGTGGAGTGCTAAAATCGGAGTGGGCCTATGCCTGTGTAGAGTGTGACATGGGGAGTGGCTGAAATTGGATAGGGCCTATCCCTGGGTAGGGTGTGACATGTGGGTGTCTGAATGGGGAAAGAATCTATTCCTTGGAAGAGTACCACGTGGGGGGTGACTTTCTGAATATGGAGAGGGTGCATTCCTGCATATAGTGACCCCAGCGGAGAGACTGAAACTGGAGAGTGTTTACTCCTGTCAAGAGTTTGCCCTGGGGAGTGTGTGAACCATGAGGAGGACTATTAATGAACAAAGTGTGAGCAGGATATTTTTGAAATGAGAGGGTGTCTATTCCCTGGAATTATGTGCCCTGGGGAGTGACCAAACGTGAATATGTTCACTTCCGAGGATTTATCAGACCTGGGAAGTGGCTCAGACCGGAAAGGCACTTTTCCTTGGCAAGAGACTGCACTGGGGGATGCCCGAATCTGGAGATGTTATCTAACTGCCAGGATGTGGCCGGGGTGTTTCTGAACCTTGAGAAGGTTTGCACCTTGGGAGGCCATGCTGTGGGCATGGCCCGAAACTGGAGAAGGTCTAGCCCCGGGAAGAGAGTGCTGTGGGAATGGTCTGAACCTAGAGAAGGCATTTTACTCCGAAGAGTGTGCTGTGGGGAAGGTCCGAACGTGTAGAAAGTCTATTCCTGATGAAGTGTATGCCTTGGATTGGATCCAAAATTGGAAATTGTTCGTTCCTGGGGTGAGTGTTTCATAAGGAGTGAATAAAACTGGAGAGAGAGTCTATTCTTGGGAAAGACTGTCGTGGTAGATGTGAACATGGAGAGCTTATACTTCTGGGAAGAGTTTGCTCTTTGGCGGTTGGAGCGTTTCTCTTCCTGGGAAGTGTCCAAACGTGGTAAGGATCTATTCCTCAGTAAACTGTGACGTGGGAAGCGTCCGAACCTGAAAAGGGCCTTTCCCTTTGCAGCATGTGATATGCGGAGGGAACAACTGGAGAGGAATTGTTTCCAGAAAGAGTGCGACCTCTGGAGGGAGCAGACCTGGAGTGGAAATATTCCTGAGGGGTGAGCGTTGCCAAGGTTGCAAACCTGGAGGAGAGCAATTACAGGAAAGAAGATGTATGGAAGAGTTTCCTAAACAGGAAAGGTTCCGATCCTGCGAATATTGTGACTTGGGTAATTCCAGTACTGGAGATGCTTTATTCCTGTGGATTTTTATTATTCATTTAGGGGGTGTGACCTTTGCTTGCTGAGTCAGAATATATTGCCCACCCCACGTTGCTCTTGAGAAAGCGCCAGTGAGCTGCCTTCTCGAACGAAGGCTGTCCATGTTGTGCAGGTCCACCATCAGTGCTTTTAGGGATGGAATTCCAGGATTTTGACTCAGGGCCAAAGGAGTAACGGCAAAATATTTAATGTCAGGCAGTTGAGCAATTTGGTAGGGAAATTACAGGTCGCGGCGCTCCCATTTTCTGCTGCCGCTTTCATTCTAGGAGGTAGCTGTCGCTCGATTGGAAGCTGCTGTCTAAGTAGAATTGGTGATTTGCTGCAGTGCATCTTGGAGATGGTACACCCAGCTGCTCCCGTGCCTTGGTTGTGGAGGGATTAAATGGTGCTGTATGTGATGACAAGCAATCGGGCTGCTTTGCCCTGTACGGTGTCAAGCTTCTTGTGTGAAATTAGAGCTGCTCTCATTCAGCCAAGTGGGGAGCATCATTTCAAACTGCTGACTTGCACCTTATAGATGGTGGAGAATGTTTGGGGAGAAAGGAGGTGATTTGCTCATCGCAGGAGTCCTAGATTCTGACCTGTACATGTAGCCACTATATTTATGTAGCTAGTCCACTTCTGTTTCTGGTCAACAGACACACTCAGTATGTTGACATTGGCTGTTTCGGCGATACTAATGCTATTGTACATCAAGCAGCATGGTTAGGTTCCCTCTTGATGGAAATAATCATTAAAGTGCTTGCGTTGTACGAACGTTACTTTCCACTTGTCAGCGCGAGACTGGATATTGTCCACATCTTGTTGCATTTGGACACGGGCTGCTTCAGTATTTGTGAAGCCGCGAATGGTGTGAACATTGTGTAATCCTCAATGAACATCTCCACTTCTGACTTTATGATGGAAGGAAATTCATTGATGAAACTGCTGATGATTATTGGGTTAAGGACACTATCCTGAGGAACTCGTGCAGTGATTTCCTGGAGCTGAGATGACTCACCTCCAACTGCCACATCGATCTTCCTTTGTGCGAGCTATGACTCCGACCAGCGGGGAGTTTTCCTCCTGATTCCTACTCACCCGCGGTTTGCCAAACCGGTCAGAATTTATCCTGTAAACTAGTTTAAATCAGACACTTCCAGGATCACCAAACTTTAAAACTTAACATTTTGCCGCCACTGACGTCAAATTAACGGATCTGCATTTCTCAGATCCTCAATCGTTCCATTCTCAAATGTTCCAGTGACAATTGCTGCGACCCAGCCTTCAATTTTAATCTCCAGCACCACCAACCCCGCTCATCTCACCTCACAAACCTTTTTGGTCCTGAAATCTTGTCCTTACTTTCTTGGTCAGACACGGAACATGTTTAATCAGTAACTTACTGGTTCTTCTCCCTTCTCTCTCTGAACAGGTAATTTACTGGGAATTGTGATCCTGTGCCGGAGAAAGTGTGGCCTCTCGAAATGCACCACTCGGTACCTGGTGGCCATGGCAACGGCGGATCTACTGGTCATTATCACTAACCCCATAATGACCCAGATCAATTATTTTTATTCCCCAATGAGTTTTTTGGGCATCACCCCTGTGTGTCGTGTTAAATCTGTCCTGATATCTGCATCCACAAACTGTTCTGTCTGGTTCACCATCGCTTTCTCCTTTGATCGATTTGTTGCAATTCGTTCCCAGGAGCTGAAAACAAAATATTGCACCGGGAAAACTGCAGCTGTGGTTCTAGCGACAACCGGCATTGTGCTCAGTTTAAAAAACATCACCTGGTACTTTACGTTTGAAACTGGAAAGGTAATTGACAATGTACCGTGGTTCTGTTATACAAAGCCAAGCTATTTTACTGACCCCGGATGGGTTGGGTTTTCCTGGTTTGAAACGATTTTAACTCCTTTGCTCCCATTCGGTTTAATTCTGCTGATTAACGCTCTGACAGTCAGACACATTTTAGTGACAAGTCGAGTCCGGAAGGGACTGAGGGCTCAGAGTAAGGGAAAGAATCGCAGTGACCCAGAGTTGGAGAGCAGGAGGAAGTCTATGATTTTACTCTTCACCATATCCGGCACCTTCATCCTCCTGTGGTCGGTGTACGTTATACAATTCGTCTACAATGCTGTGAGGGGAGTAATTTACCTCACCAAATCTGAATATATATTACAACAAGCCGGTTTTATGCTGCAGGATTTAAGTTGTTGCACAAACACATTTATTTATGTGTTAACTCAGTCCAAATTCAGGGAGCAGATCAAGAACGCGGTGAAATATCCGTTTACATCAATTATTCAATTAATAAAGAAATACAACTGACTGTCAGACGCCTCAGCCAATCAGAGAGCTCCGCCCGCTGATGGACAGGCGCTTCGGTCAATGAGGGAGTTATGCATGTTGACTAGCAGTGGCCTCAACCAATCAGGCTGCTTCGCTGCTACCCAACATCTGCATGTGCCATTCAAGAAAACCAGCACCATAACTGACGGGCGCTGCAGCCAATGCGGCAATTGAACGTTTTCCCCCACAGGCGCCTAAGCCATTCAGGGAGCGCCGCTCGCTGACTGGCAGCTACCTCAGCCAATCAAGGAGAACTGCCGGCTGACTTAAATTAGCTTCGTCCAATCAGGGAGCTGCAGTACTTTGGCCTACAGTCACACTGGCCAGTCAGAATGTTCTTCCTGTGAGCCTACAGCCGTCTCAGCAAATGAGGGGTTGCCAACTGCTGACTGATAGCCAAGTCAATCGTATAGTTCATCCCGCCAACCAGCTGGCAACAACTTCAATCAATCAGGCTGCTGCAGCCAGTGACTCACAGATAGCTCAGTCAATCTGCGAGTTTTCAGCCCGTCATGGAACTGAACATGATCACGGACAGCCGCATGAACCAATCAGCAAGGGCCGGCAACTGACTGACCGGTCATCAACCATTCAACCACCCCAAGCCAATTTCTGCTCTCTAGCAGGGGGTGTCCTCCAAATCAGGACATTCATTCTTTGACTGATGGAGAGTCCCGAAAGTTTTTCGGATATCTGCCCTGTCCGATTGGAGCGTTTCAGTGTCAGAGTGACAGCTATAATATCCAATCCGATCGATGCGGCCACCCTGGAATTTCCTTGAGGAATGAAAAGTCCGCTTTAAAATCCGACCAATAGCCGACAGCCGTGCTCAGCTCAGTAAAGGCTATCTCTGCCCACTTTCGGATTGGCAGTGTCGTAAGCCAATGGCTGAGTTTCTTGCATATCATTGACCAATCGAAATTCGGCCCTGTTCTTCCATTCCCGCAGTGTCACCATCTTCCCAGTGTCATAACGTCATTATGCCCATTATGATGTCTTCACGCTCCACCCTCGCGAGAAGGTCGGCAACGATTCTTTTCGCCGAGCGGCACTAAGAATTACGCCAGCACAGCCATATTACAATTATTCTAATTAAACCTGGAACCGGGTGACAGAAAATCAGAGGGCGAAATAGCAGGGACACAGGGCAGAAGAAGGAGGAAATGAACTTACAAAATCACAGAACTGTTACCAAGTTGAAGAAGGCCATTTGGCCCATCGAGTCTGCACCTACCCTCTGAATGAGCAACTCACCAAGTTCTATTCTCCCGCCTCCTCCCATAAACCTGCACTTTCTTCAGTTTCAAATAATGAATGCTACAATTGAACCTGCCTGTACCACACTCTCAGTCACTTTGATCCTGATCCGAGCAACTCACTGAGTGAAAAAATATATAATTCATGTGATCATTGCTTCATTTCGTAATGACATTAAAAGTGAGCCCCCTCACCCTGAGTGCTTTCACGAAACAGAACCATTTCCCCTTAATTAATCTGGGGCACTCATGATTTTTACAATTTTTGCCTCTATCAAGTCGCGTTTCAGTCGTCCCTTCTCCAACGAAAACAGTCCTCATTTCTCCAAGCTATCTTCATAACTGAATTTCCGCAACGCTGGAACCATTCTCGTGAATCGTAGCTGCACTCTAAATAGCACCTTCACTTTCCTCCACGTAATATTTAGATTGAAGTCCAAACTAGTCTTTTATGCATGTTGAACGCAACCTCCTTGCACCTGCACTCTGTTTCCCGATAAATACAGCCTTGGGTACTGGCTGCTTTAATTACTGATTTCCCAAACTTTCCTGCCACCTTCAACGGCTTGTCCCTCTGCTCTTGCCCCCTTGAAGATGCATTCCTTCTTTTATGCTGTATCTACTTTTGTTATTGCTTCCGAAATGAATCATTTCACATCTCTCTGCATTTAACTTCTTCCACCACCTCCCATCCATTCCACTAATATCTTCATGCCCTTTTGAAATATTATACTGTCCTCCTCACAGTTCAGAAATCTTGTGATTCAGATGCCTATCAGGTGGAATACAGGATTACGTTTGTTTTCTCCATGTGTAATGTTTACAAGCTCAATTGGATAATTAGCTTTAATTTTATAACCTGTATATTAGTTGTCATGTTTAATTCACGATTTACAGCCATTTTACTCCTCTGTGTGTTGGCTATAAACTTAACTTTTACAATTAAGATCGAACGTTGCACACTAAGGATAAGTTATCATGACCAATAAAACAATAACGTACAATTTTATTCTTCTGAATTGTGTATCAAGCCTAACTTAGCAATTAAACGTCAACTTATACTGCAGTGTTTACGTTATCTTTATTATTTAGTGTGCGCCTGTTTGTCTGTGTTTGATTGTGTGTGTGTGTGTGTGTGTGTGTGCGCACACACATGTGCAGTCACGACAGACCCCAGGTAAGGGAGATTTCTGAAGGTGAGGTTGTGTGTGCGTGTCCGTATTTGACTACATGAGTGAATGAGTCTACTTTTTCTTCTGTCTGTCAGTGAATATGTGTGTGTTTGGGTGTGTGTTTCTGTGATTTTGTGTGTTTGTGCTTATGTCTGTGGCAGTGAGTGTGTTTGTGAGTCTGGGAGTCTGTCCACCGATGAGTACGTGCGTGCATACTTGTGTATGTGTGCATGTGTGTGTTTATGAGTGCTTATCCGCCTGTGTGCGTGTTTGTCTGCGTGTGTGTGTGTGCATGTGTGTGCGAGCCAAATGAGTGAATGAATCTATTTATGTTTCTGTCCATTTGTACGTTTGTGTATGTGTGTGTGAGAGACAGAGTGTGTGCATGTGTCTGTCCATCACTGTGTGTGTGTATGTGTGTCTGTGTGTGTGTGAGTGTGTGTTAATGTACGCAGTTTGTTTCTGTGCCATGTGAACATGACAGCATCCTACAGAGGGAGATTGCTGAAGGTGAGTCTGTTTCAGTATATTTGACTGTGTCCGCATACCTCTTCATCTACCTCTTTCTGTGTGTTTGTCTGTGTACATATGCTTGGGTGTGTCAGAGAGAGGGAAGGAGGAGGTGGGGGGGGTGGAGATAATGTCTACATGTGTTTGTGTATGTGCGCAGGTGTATGTGTGTATGTGAGAGAGAAGATTGTGACTGTGTGCATGAGAGAGAGAGAGAGAGAGAGAGAGAGATAGGGATGGATGAAGAGAGATTGTTATTCCAGCACAGACTATTATATTATTACACTTTAAATCTTGTTATTGTTCTGCACTTCTGTCAATCTAATAGCTGTGTTAAAAACTACGAGGCAGTGCTTCATCTGATATGAGGAATATAAACCAAAACAGTTTGTAAGAGTGTTTAAAATTGTCAGAGTAAAACATACTGTTTAAAAAGACATTAAACGTTCATACGCTTTACGTCAACATTGAACAGTTATGCACCAGAATCAAAAAGTGCTGGAAGAACTCAGTAGGTCTGAAAGCGTCTGTCAAAGGAAAGACAGGGATAACGTTACAAGTCCGTATGACTCTTCTTCAAAGCTCTGCTTCCAAGCATGTTTTGGTTTTTTGTTTCAGTCTTGCAGCATCCGCAGGATTTTGCCTTTATGGAACAGTCAGGTACTGCACCTTAGCATGTGTTATGAGTAAAGTAAATATTTTTTTTGAAAAGGAGATATTTAGACTGTTTCCATTCTCCATTTTCCATTTCATTGGAGACATTTATTGTGTCCATTTCCTCCCATCTGCACTTTGTCTTTACCCTCTTAACTGCCTAACCTTTTCCAGCCCTTATGTAACCTCAATGACCTGAAATATAAATCATTGAGTTATTAATAGAAATACAAGGAAACTGTCAGGTCTTCAGTAGACAAAAACATGCCTTATGAATGTCAGTTGCAGGACTGGGTTAAAACATGCAGAGACCCTGAGGTATGCCAAGCCTAAAATGGCCCATTCAATAAAAGTATCCATTCATAATACTCACAGAAAGTGGATTGAGAATGTAGATCTGAAAATTTTAAATGTACAAATATGCAAAGGCACAAAGAACACATTACGATGGAAATTAAATACGTCTTACAAAATATCTGTTTGTCTTAGATAATAATTTCAAATTTAAGTACGTTCACGATTTCATAATTGGTAAAAATGAAAACTTTTATCAACACAAACCGAAAGGTTGTTACCCAAATCAGCAGCGTATTAAATGGAATGGGTAACGCAATCTGCAGCAGATCGGTTTGCACATCACATGAAGTTAAACAATTAAAACGTTTTCCTTCATGATGTTTGGAAAGCAAAATCGTCGATGAAGTCCTCAAATAATAAGCTGCCAAATTTATCCCTTACGGTGCAAATAATGGTTAGGGCAGATAGCTATCCTTGCAGAAAACTCTTGTCATTTTTAATGAACTCAATGCTGTAGAACTGAGCAGAATCCCTGAATTAAGGTTTTGTGAGTGTGTGTTTCTCTTAAAACATATATTGTGTTCAAAGCTTCTAAACGGCTTGAACCCTTGTACTTCCAAACGTACGAAATCATTAAAATAGATATTTACCTTGTGCTAAAGAAAGAAGGAATCCGTGTGCGACTCGGCCAGAGGCAAAACTGATGCTGCCATGGCAGCTGGGACCAACAGGCTGCTGGGTCTTATACACAAAGTATATATGTTAAGCATTCAACGTGGAACACGGTTAAGCCACAAAGGATAATTATATGGTTAGCAGCAAGGACAGCTGAATGGAAGCCTTAATGTTGTCTGAACTCAATGTTTATCAATATCTTTTTATGATATAATGAAATTCATTATTATTACACCTGCACAAATACATTAGCTCAGTATGACAAGTAACTCTGAACATTATATATACGATAGAATTTATCTCATTTTAGAACCATAAGTTCATATTTGTAGTGTAACTTGTCAATTTGTACCAATTATGGCCAATTACTGCCCTCCAAGCCCCCAGGCCACCCGCCCCATGCGTTTCAAAGCGTGAAATCGTGTAGGTCCAGAACGTGCACAGGACAACATTTATGGACTTAACAGGATGGAGGGCTGGAACATCTCTTGGACACTGAGAATGATTGGTGACCTTTTGAGAATGTCGATTCCTGAGCGCCACGTGGTATCGATTATCTCAGCCGTCGCTCCAATGGTCTCTCCAGCAGTAGAAATGTTACTGGGTTGGTCTCCCCCGCATTGGTAACATCACTCGGGTGATGTCTCCAGCAGAAGTCACATCTCTGAGCTGAACTCTCCAGCGATATAGAATTGAGGTGGCCACAAGCATGTCGATCTGCCAAAGCAAGTGTTTGCACTCGAGGAGTGTATGAAGAGCAAAGGACAAGCATTACACGGGGGGCTTCTCGCACAGGCCTCATCAGCGCCCTGGCAAACATCGATTCCTCTGTGTGTGCACAAGCTTCTGGCTTAGACACAGCCTGAGCTGACCCCCGCCCCCCACCTCCTCACCCCCCAACCCCCACCCCCAACTATAGGGAGTGTGCTCATGATTAAACACTGGGAAAAGCAATGGGAATACTCAAGCCAGGCGTGGAAAACCCCGGCATCTCTCACAAACTCACACATTCCCATGGTTCCCAGGTAGACCAACTCAAACCCGCACAATTGCACGTACACACACACATACACATACACACATACACACACACACATACACATACACACACAATCAGGCAATAACACGCAACCATACATAGTTACTCAAACTCACACTGTTGAATTGACATGCACTCTTTTTCAAACACATGCACTATCTCGCCTGCACACGATCGTACACTCACACTCACCCTTATGCACTCACTCTCACAGACAGACACATTCTCAGGCCCATTTTCACTCACACACTCAAATCGCAATCTCACGCAATCTGACACTGCCAATCAGCCATGCATTATTTCTCTCTCTCACAAACACACACTCGCACTATAATCGACTGACGTTTGTTTACACTTAACCACACAGAATCACACTCACATACACCTTCTCACTTACACAGTCTCACGAAACCACGTGCTCACTCTATTCCACACTGTCTATATCTCTCTCTTTCTCTCCCTCACACACACACACACACACACACAAACACACACACGCACAGGCTCTGTGCGAACCTTATTATTTCTCTCACACAGACAAACATATAATCACTCCCTTACACCCATTCAATCAGGCACTCACACACATACTCCCTCACACACACAATCTCGTGGATGCTCACTCACACCTACACAATCAGGCAATCTCACACACACTCCCACAATCAAATACGCATTCAATATCGCACAATTGTAATTCCACACATTATCTATCTTTGTCGCACACACACACCCTCACTCTCACATACTCAGAAACACATACGCACAGACACACACCAACATCCACACACACAGATTATGTCACACACTCAAAATATCATACATCCAATGTTTCACATACATTGACACACTCTTTCTCTATCTCTCACAAATACACACACACAGAGATTCACATACTCACTCACGCAGCCTCACAAAACGCTCTCACACTGACTCAAAAGTTCTCAAGCAAAGCAATCATGTGCGTTAAAAGGTACTGAAAAATACACATTCCGATACACTCTTCCTCTCTCACACTCTCACTCCCACACACATTCATACATCCTTTCAAAAGCTATCACTGTCACGCACCCTCTCCTCACACACACACACACACACATACATACACAGTCACACAATCACACACTTTCTCACACATTTTCCAACTCACTTTCTCAATCTCACAAACACCCACTCGTACGCAGATGCTTTCAACACACTGAAACACACACAAACTTACAGGCACACAAACATACGCTCCCGGAATCATAAATACATAATGTCACAATCACACTGACTCACACAGTCTCCTTCACACATAATCCCTCAATGCTCTCTATCACACTCTCTCCGTCACACACACAATCACACGTTCTCTAACACACAGTCATATAATCAAACTGCACCATCATACGGACATAGTTACACACTTGCTCAATCTCACCCTATGTGCGTGTGTATGTGTGTTTGTGTGTATGTGAGAGAGAGAGAGTGTGTGAATGTGTGCGTGTGTACGCCTGTTTTATTTGTGTGTACATCTGTTTTCTGTGCGAGCGTTTTGTGTTCGTTAATACCATGTGTGTGGGAGTGAGTCTGTTTGTGTGTGTGTGTGTGTTTGCCTGAGGGAGGGTGTTTTGAGGTAAAATTTCAACCATGATTTCATTGGATGGCGGGTAGGCTCCAACGACAGAATGGCCTCCTCATTGCCCACTTATTTAACCCATTACTCACTTTCAGGCAATCTATATGTCCGAATTGGGGATAGAGAAATGGCGGACCTATTTCCCACAATCCCCCGCGGATGGGAGGACCATTTATCAGTGACACGGGCCGCACTGCACTCTGGGATGTTTAATCGACCGGACTTGCGCAGCAGTATCGCCTGTTTAAATGCAGCTGCTTTTCATATTTCATGGAGTTATTATTATTATTATTATTATTATTGTTTACCTGCGCAACTGGGCAAAGTTCCAGTCCGCTGTCCATTCTGAAGAGTAGCATCTTCCTTTCGGCTTTGTTGATATAAAATTAACGTCTGCAGTGAGGTCAGAGGTCATGGCTGCCGATCTCTGGCCGGAGTTTCCATTAATAAAAGTGGCCGGTCGAAGGGTTCGGCAAGAGTTAACATTGGGAGCACCAGAGAGGGAGAGTTGGTGAGACAAGACTTAGAATAACCCCTAGCGTGATGGAGAGGAAACGACAGCAAGTGCAGTCTCTCTTCCAAAGCCCTGTTCAGTTGGTAGAGGGTCTGGGAATGCCTTCAAATATAAACTTCAACTTCTAACTTCACCAACAACAAGAATCATTCACTCTACACAGCAATTTTACTCTCCATTCCACATACTTAACCTGATATGTATGCTTGTGTATTTGAGCGAGAGAGTATGTTCTTGTGTGAGTGCATGCCTGTGCCTCTCCTACCTGTATGCTATCATATATGTGTTCCTGCGCCTATGAGCGTGTGAGCGAGGGGGGGTGGGGTGGGGGGGCGGCGGGTGGGGGGGGTGATGGTGGGGGGTGTTGGGGGCGGTGGATATGATTGTATGTGTATGAGTCATTGTGTATATGTGAGCATGTCTGCGTGTGATGTCCTGTATGTATGTGTTTTTTTTCATTCGATCATGTTATCTGGGTATCACTTGCCAGGTCTAATTGCCTTTGTTCACAGGACATTTTTGAGAGTCAACTCCATTGCTGATGGATCTAGAGTCACATGAGGAAAAGATCAGTTCAGGACAGTTGATTTTCATCCAGAAAACTGGGGGGCTGGGATTGTGCTGTTTTTATGCCAAGCGACAATGGTTTTATGGTCATCATTAGAATTGTAATTCCTTGAATTCACGTTCTAAACCAGGCCGCCAGCGCATTTCCCTGGGTCTCTGGATTGCCAATCCATTGACAGCACCACTACGCTATCGCTTTCGTTTGTGTGTGTGTGTGTTTGTGTGTATGTTTTTGTTACTGGGTGAGTGTGTGCTTTTTTTTGCATGTGTGTGTGGGTGCTTGTGTGCATGTGTCGTATGCGTTTTGTATGTGTCTGTTTTTTTGTGAGGTTGCGTTTGATTTGGTCTGTGTGTTTGTGTGCCTGTGCATTTCTGGGACTGTGTGCATGTGTGTGCATTTGTGTCCGTGTTTGTGCTTCTGCCTGTGGGCGTTTGTGTGCAAGTGTCTACTTGTGTCTGTGTGCGTGTGTGTGTGTTCGTGGGTGGGTGGGTGTGTGTGCGTACTTGCATGTATGTGTGTTTGCGCACATGTGTCTGTGTCAGTCCGAAACGAGGGACGAAGTCCTCTTTGCTGTCTTTTCCATTGAACAGTGTGCACGCTAAGACAGCCTGGATTCCTGTGTGTATCAGAGTAAAGTGGGGTTGGAGGCAGTGCTAATCGAGCTTGCTCCTGTTGTTAATGACTTTCCAATCACTTGCGGCTCCCCCTCCCTTCACCCGTGCTACAGTCACATCACATTCCTGGGCAACCTGTTGGGAGGGTTCAGGAGGTGTTCAGATGTTGTTCATAACGGGAATGTTACTAAGTGTACAGTGAGAATTCGAAACCATGGACAGACGACAGGAGGATTGTTAAGGATGAAAAAAACTTGATAACTGGCAAACGATGGATGGCCTTTTTGTGAATGTCCGGAAGTCAGTTACTTGAACAAACGAAAAAATACCCCGAGGCAAAAGATCCCAATCCAGCAAAAAAGGTACAGTGTTCAGCAGTCATTTCAGGCAGTGATAAGGTTTAGTACGTTTTATCTGTTATTAAGTGTTTTCATTACAGAGAGGCAAGCAAACTTAGTCAACGATGCAAAAAAAAAAAATAATCTCTCATTTTTCATCTAGAATCTTCAGGCCTGGACATTTTCAAACACCATCTTTGGAGTGCAAAGGTGTGACCTGTTTCTGTTGTACACTTCGAAACTCTGGTTCCTTCCATTGCATCAAAGACCGTCCCGTTATTTCTTTCAGGCCTATTTACAAAAATATATCATTGGATGACTTAATAATTCTCAGTATCTCCTGAATCAAACTGATTACCTTGCCGCCAGCCTGATGTATAATTTCATTGCTTATTTCCCTTTCTACAGTGAACTCAGTAACGATTTAGGTCTCTCCAAATGTGTTACTTGTTACTGATGGTTATGGCATTGGCGAGTCTAATCGTCGTTATATTCGATCTGATATTGAGAGACATTCCGACTGTTGATTGGGATCAGTTTTATTTACTGATGTACATTCCCATTTCTAACATTCAGGCCATACTGCTTTATGCAGCCACTGACTCTTCTGCATGTTTCTCCATCACTTGCAACTTTGATCGATTTATTGCCATTTGTTGCCAGAAGCTGAATGATAAAAATGGCAATGAGAATACAACAGCTGCGATGCTGGGAACTGTGACTGTGCTGATCTGTTTGAAAAACAGTTTCTAGTATTTCTTGTTAATGGGTGGGTACCAACTGATGAGCATCCCTTTGTTTTGTGCTTTAACAATCTATGTTACAGAATCTCGGGTTTGGATCACAATCCACGTTCTACACAACATTTGTAACCCGGGGTGCCATTTGTCCTGATTTAGCTGCTCAACGTTTTCACCATCAGAAACAATTCAGTGACCAGCAGAGTCCGCAGGGGGTTCCACGATCACAGCAGCGGGAAGAGTCCCAGAGACCCTGGGATGGAGAGTCGAAGGAACCCCGTCATTTTGCGGTTGCTTTCTCGGCCATTTTCATCCTGGTTTGGTCAATGTTAATGGTTTGTTCTATATGGTGGAGGATGTATCATTTGGAATATTATTCTGTATTTCTGCATTCTTTATGTTCAGGATTTAGCCTTCAAGCTTTAGCTCCTGTGTTCCTGCACAGACACTAATATTTATGCCGTTATCCCTACTATGTCTCAAAGACACGTCACAAATGAGGAAGGTTTACTGGATGCTGCAGAAAGGCTGTCGATGAGAAAATGATGACCTCTGGCCACATAATGATTTAAACATTTGCAAATGATGTGCCTCTATAGCTGGATGGCATCTGTCACTCCCTAGCTCCACCATTCTACCACCCGTTACATCCTCTTCAGGGTCCTTAGCTCCTGTCCCACTGCAGAGCTGGAGAAAGTGGCACAGCGCAGGAATTCTCACTGCCCCTGCATGGGAGCAGCAGGGTTTTCGCCAATCCCCTTGGCTGCTCATCATGTACTCCGCAAACTGAGACATGGTCAAAATCGTAATCACCATGGATTCCTGGATTCGAAGTGCATGAGCTCGAAATGCCTCTGGGAACTCCATCAGATGGCCACTTGTCTGCTGCTGTATGTTCACATACAGAAGCCCTAATCTGAGACTATAGAGGCTTTTCTTCACTGCCCAAAGGATCATCCTAGTGACTGCCCTACCCCGCCGGGGGGCACTGTGATCTGAAAGCTCTGCCTTTAACAGCTCCTCCTGCAGACATCTGCTGTGCTTATCACCCAGTGCTCCCCGACCTATGTTAACACTTGTCCCTAATGGAGTGGGATTCTCTGGGCTGCTGCCTGCTGTGAGAGATGACAGTGATGGCACATCCTCGGACACGCCTCCCTCTTCCCCGTGTCTCAGCCCTGACTCCTCTCCTGAGAGTGGGACCCAGCTCAGGGACGTGTTATTTAAACATATATCAGATATGAGTTGAGGAGATTCAGAACATCCTTTTCTTTTCCAATGGCTTTCCTCCAAATCTATCCCAGTGCTCCTTTTCTGCGACTCACTCCGCCCTCGATAAGCATGAACACAGTTTGGAGATACACAATTACCAGGACTGTTCGAGCTGCGCTTCCCAATTCGAACTCTATTCCTCACCCCGACAGCCCACAGCACCACCTGCACAACTGAATCAATATCGCAGGACTGTGAACCTAGGAGCGTGTTCTTCCTGCCACCCACACGCTCCGTGGGCGGTATTCCAGCAATGTGCAGTGCCCTTGTCTGCGCAGATCCAATGGCACAGAGATATGTGGTCTCACCCCCAGTCCTCTGTTCCCTCGGGCAATGTGTGCTCTCTCTTACTGGAAGCACAAAAGGGAATAGGTGAATTGTTAGTTCATCGAGTAATGTTGTTTGGCGATTCTCCCAAGAGGTTTGTAATTTATCATTCTCATTGCAATCCATCATGCTTGACATTGGTTGAATCTCCTTGGATATGGACACATGTTCTTGCGGCGCTGGTCAGTACCATGCACTCAGTGTCCTTCCCAGGCCTGACATGTTACATGCAGCGATGCAAGTTTGCACGCTCAGGATGTTCATCTGACTCACTGTGGCGGAGTGCAGATTTATTTCGTGGGTGAAAGAAGGTTTGTATTGTGAGTATTGAGTGCAGCAGCAGGAACTGCTCTCCATTCTCACCAGCAGAGCTCTGTGGGATGAAGCATTATCATTTTTTCAGTCAGTGTATTTTAGGGTTGAACAATAAAAGATTGTTACAGCAGGGTTCACAAAGACTAGAGTAGATTGACAACATTGGAGTTGAACAGAGGACACGAAAAAGGCTACTGAGTACACGATGGGAAATGATCTTCATGTGCCAGCTCTCACAGAATAAGAATGTTTCAGGCACCAGTGGCTTACAGTGGTCTGATCAGAATTGTCCCCTCTCAGGTCCTTTTCCGGGAGTATGTTCGGATTGGCACTGCTAAGCATCCATTCATTGAAGGCAGGACAGGGCAAACCCACCTCCGCACCCAACTCTTCTGGGAACAAAGCTCATCCTATCGGGAATGGAAAACCCACTCATACCCTATCCACGTCTCTCTGAGATGGACATATTGCAGCCATCTGGTTTGGAGGATGGTGCAGGTTTTTGAAGTCAGGAATTTTTCGGACTGGTGTTTTTCGAAACGAACACAAGAGGCTGCTTCCGCCCCCACTCCGACGAGATGTCACCCACCCCCTCACCCACCGCCATGTCTCTCTGTCCCTGTTCCTGGTTTATATTTCCTTATTTAGTTTATATTGCCTAAAATATTTCCTCTCATCATGTGTCACTTCACTCTTCTCTGCATCTTTCAGGTGCCTATTCATTTCACCAGTGATAGTTATTCCTCCTGCAGATTATTACTTTCCTCCTCGCTGTTTATTTACATTTCTCATTTTCTAAACATCTGTAATATTACTGATTACCGCTGTGTGATTAAGCCCAAGGCATTAACACTTACCAGAAGAGTAGTGGGACCAAAACTGAGACTGGGAACCCTGTTGGACACTTGCTCGGAATCTTTCTGTTGCGGAACCAATTTCAATGCCTGGCTGTCATCAGCCTTTAGTCCCATGTGTTTCAATGTCGCTATCAAGTCTGTTCTGTGGCAATTTATGTATCACATTCTTGAAAGGGCAGATAAATTGGCAAAGCTCAGGCAGGAGTAATCATATTATCATCAATTTTAAACAACCTGACGATTTCATTCCGCCAATGCAGCCTGAACTGGCTCTCTTGAAGATCCAGGCTTCACAGGCAGCAACATATCACTTTTACCGGGGCTCCAAGGCTTGTCACTACCTACCAGACCAGCGTAAAGAAGGGGTGTCTTTTCAATGGCTGCAGGCCAAGGGCTTCCTTGGGGAAGGGGGTGAAGTGACCTCAAGCAAGGCAAGAGGCTGCCGGGCGAGGTCACCACTGGGGCAGGAGTCTGTCAAAAGGGATGTGTGTGGGAACGTGTCGGTTTGTGTAAATGGCCTCAACATGGTCAGGGCTGAGCAGAAAGTCTCCAGAGTAGTTGAGGCCAGATGCAGATGTGAGGGTGTGTGTGAGAGTGTGAGTGGTGATGCCCCCTGAATGGCAGTGAGTGAGATGCCAGTGAATGTGTGATGGTCTTGTGAGTGTTTAATGATAGAGTGATAAGATGGTGGCCTTACCCTGTTGGCAGGCGTGAGATCGCTCATTCTCCATCTCTCACTGGGTGGCCAATCTTTTCCGTGGAGCATTGGCACTGATCACCACTGCCACCTCTCCCAATCCAGAGTGGTGAGATGTCTGCAGAACCTGCGGCAGAGTGGCGTTGGAGGACAACATAGTGGGTCACCTAAAGGCATTCCAGTCGCCGCTCACGGAACTCCTCTTGGCTTTCAGGGCCATGTCATCACTGGTGCAGTCCTGGTTTGCAAGCATTGAGAACAGTGTGCGCATCTGAAGATTAGACATGTCACCGGGAGTGAGGAAACATTGTGTTAACAGCACGCCGGGCAATTCAGAGGCTGCCGACAAGTGAGACGGCGTGATTCCATATAGCATGAAAAACAGCCACTGTGGCCTCTGTTTTCCCACACGCTACGGCACTTAGCACAATCCTGTGGGGATTCTCCTCATAGAGGAGCAGAGGGAGAGCGAAATTGGGAGCGACACAGAGAGAGACAGAGAGAGGGGGAGAGCGAGAGAACAAACGAAAGAGGGAGAACAAAACAGAGAGAGGTAGAGGGAGACTGAGAGTGAAAAAAGAAACAGACAGCGATATTTAGAGAGGCAAAGTGAAATAAGGGTCAAACTGAGCAAGATGCAAAGAGAGATTTCGACAGAGGGCCAAGTATTGCTGCAAAGAGAGAGAAGCTGCCGCACACACAAACTCACATATACACAGACACAAACACACACACAAAGAGAGAGAGAGGGGGGTTGGGTCTGGGGTGAGGAGGGAGAAAGGGCAACAAATAAGTGTGAGAAAGAAAGAAGCGCAAAGTGCAAAAGGGAGGGAGGGAGAAAGAAAAGAAGAGGGAGAGAGAAAATCACTGGGAGGCACATTGAGACAGAGAGAGGCAGAGATGGAGAGACACAGAGAGAGAGAAAAACAGGCAGAGACAGAAAAAGAGAGTGAATGAGTCGGCAGAAAGAGGCAAAGATATACAGAGAAAGGGAGACAGTCCGTGAGGGGCAGAGAGAAAGCGACAGTGAGAGGGGAAGAGGAAGAGAGAGAAACAGAGAGAGAGAGAGAGTGATACAGAAGCAGAGAAAAAGGGATAGAGAGAGAGAGAGAGAAAGAGAGAGAGAGGGAGAGAGAAAGAGAGAGAAAGAAAGAAATACAGGCAGAGAGTATGAGAGAGCGAAAGAGAGAAAATAAAAGATCGAATGATTGTGTGACATCGAGAGACGAGGGAGAGAGAGAGAGGGAGAGAGAGAGCAGGAAGTGCACCGAAAGAGTGAGAAAGAGGGAGGAGGAGAGAGTGAGATTTGAGGCACAATGAATGAGACCAAAGGGAAAGAAGGAGAGAGAGAGAGAGAGAGGGAGAGAAATGAGATAGAGGCAAAGGGAGAGATAGTTAGGCACACGGTGTCAGAGAGAGAGGATGAGAGAGAATAAGACAGAACGACAACGTGAGTGATAGACACAGAGAGAGAGTTGGAGAGTGAGGGAGATAGAGAACAAATGAAAGAGAAAGTGAGATCAAGAAATAAAGGGAAAAAGGAAGAGAGGGACAAACAGGCAGGCACAGTTAGAGAAAACGAAGCATTGAGATACAGAGAAAGAAAGAGATAGAGAGAAAGAAATAGAGAAAGGGACGTTAAGCAAGCGAGAAAGAGAAAGAAACCGAGAGTGGAAGAGGGAGAGATAGACTGAGAAGGAGGGTGAGAGAGTGATGCGGATAGAAGGAAATAGAGATGCAGAGAGAGAGTTAGAGAGAAAGAATGGGAGACAGAGACATAGAGAGAGAAAAGAGGAAGAGAAAGAGACAGCGAGCGCAATAGAGTGAAAATGAAACAATGTGAGCTAGGGGCACAGAAAGAGAGGCACAGAAAGAGAGACAGACAGACAGAGAAACAGAGAAAGTGTACGAGAGGGGAAGTGAGACAGAGAGAGATAGAGAGAGAGAGATAGAGAGAGAGAGAGAAAGAGAGAGAGTGGGAGAGAGAGAGGGAGAGAGAGAGTAAGATGGCAGAGATACAAAAGGACAGAGATAGGTAAATAATTGTATGGAAAGGTAGACAGGTAGATAGATAGACAGACAGAGAGACAAACACACACATGCACACACACACACACACAGATAAACATATAGACTGGTAGATAGGTAGATAGACAGACAGACAGATAGAGAAGCAGAATGGCAGATAGAGGGAGAGGGACTGAGAAGGTAAGCAAGAGCCGCGGAAAGACACACAGAGATACGTACACACATTGAGAGGCATAGAAACGCAGACACACACACAGACACAGACACAGACACACACACACCCACACAGTTGGGAGAGAGTGATTGAGAGAATGAAAGAGGCACATTTAGAGTGAGAGAGGCAGAGAACAGGACGGGAGAAGCACGTACACACAAGCACTAAGGCACAGACACAGAAAAAGGGAGAGAGAGGGCTGAGAGAGAAAAGGCCATCGAAAGGTAGAAGAGAGTCGGTGGGAGAGAATAAAAGGTTGAGGCAGAGAGAGAGAGAGATAGGTAGAGAGAATGAGAGAGTGAAAGAGGGAGAAGGGAGGCAGAGTGCATGACATAAGGCGAAAAAGAAAGTGAAAGCGGTAGAGCGTGAGTGAGAGTGAGAGACAGAGAATAGAGAGAGAGACGAGGAAGCGCACTGAGAGATGGAGATAGAGGGAGGAGGAGAGAGTGAGAGTTGGAGATACAGCAAGAGAGACTGAGAGCTGGCAGAGAGAGAGAGGGAGAGAGGGAGGCAAAGAAAGGGAGAGAGTTAGGCAGACAGTGTCAGTGAGAGACCGAGAGAGAATGAGACAGAGTGACAAAGAGGGAGATAGACGCAGAGAGAGAGTTAGAGAGAAAGAGAGAAAGAAAGTAAGCGAGATAGAACGTAAGAGAGAGGAAGAAAGTGAAGGACAGAGGGAGAGACAAACATCCAGGTAGAGACAAAGAAGAACAGGCAGATAGAGAAAGGCACTGAAATAGTCAAAGGGAAGGTTAGCAAGCGAGAAAGAGAAATAAGCGAGAGTGGAAGAGGGAAAGAGAACAGAGACTAAAAGAGAGATAGACTGAGAAGTAGGGTGAGACAGTGATGTAGAGAAAGAGAGAGATTGATACGTAGATGGAGAGATAGAGAGAAAGTGAGGGAGAGAGAAACATAAAGAGAGTAAAGTGGAAGAGATGGATACAGCGAGGGTCATAGAGCAGGAGGGAAAGAGTGAGAGATAGAAGCACAGATAGAGAGAGAGGGATTGACAGAGAGTGACAGAGAGACACAGAGAAATAGGGTGCGAGAGGGGGTAGAGACAGGGAGAGATAGAATAGCTGAGAGAGAGAGTGGAAGAAGGCAATTATCCAAAAAAGCAGAAATAGGTAGATAAATAGATAGACAGATAGACAGATAGATAGACAGATAGACAGACAGGCAGACAGAGAGACAGGCGTAGAGGAAGAGTGACTGAGAACGTGAGCAAGAAAGGCGGAAAGACAGACAGAGATACACACATATTTGAAGAGACAGATAAACGTCAGGGAGAGAGATAGCGAAGCACCGACACACACACAGAGAAAGAGAGAGAGAGAGAAAGAGATGGAGAGAAAGAGACAAAGGGAATTTTAGATTGTGAGAGGCAGAGGAAAAAGAAAGCGAAACACATGCACACACAAGCGTAGACACCCACACAGAAATAAAGAGAGCGCTGAGAGAAAGACTGCCATTGAAAGGGAGGAGAAGAGAGAGTTGCTGGGAGAGAAAGAGAGAGTGAGGCAGAGAGAGAGAGAGAATGAAAGTTTGAGAGCGGAAGAAGGAGAGAGACTAATTGTGTGACATAGGGTGAGAGAGAAAGGGAGCAAGAGAGAGAAGGGGGGATACAGATAGTGAGAGAAAGGGAATAGTGAGTAGGCGTAAACAAACCGACTGAGGGAGGCAGTGGGATTGGAGGGAGTGAGATTTAGAGCCACAGTGAGAGTGACACAGAGAGAGGGAGAGAGAGGGGGAGAGAGGGGGAGAGAGGGGGAGAGAGAGGTTGAGAAACGTGGGAAATGAGAAAGCAGGAGAGAAAAGTTAGAGAGAGGGCAATGAGAGAGATAGAGTTAGACAAAAAGTGCGAGAGCGAGACAGAGAGAGAGAGACAGAGAGGGAATGAGACAAAGAAGCAAAGTGAGAGGTGGACGCAGAGAGAGATAGAGATGGGGTGGGAGGCAGAAAGTGAGAAAGAGAATAAAATTGAAAGATAGAGGGAGAGACACACAGACAGGCTGAGGCAGAGAAGAAGTGGCAGAGAGAGACAGAGAGGTAGACCATTAAATAGACAAAGTGCAGTTTAGCAAGCGAGAAAGAGAGAGAAAGCGAGGATGAAAGAGGGAATGAGAACAGAGAGACAAAGAGAGAGAGTCTGAGATAGATACGCAGATGGAAAAAAGAGAGCAAGAGAGGGAGAGAGACACATTGAGAAAGTAAAGAGGGAGAGAAAGAGGCAGCGAGAGCCATGGAGCAACAAGAAAACAGTGAGAAATAGAGACACAGCACAGAAAGAGCTCAAAGAGAGAGAGGGCAGAGGGGCGGAGAGAAAGACAAGCATCCAAAAAGAGATAGATAGATAGATAGATAGACAGATAGATAGATAGACAGATAGATAGATAGACAGATAGATAGACAGACAGATAGATAGACAGACAGATAGATAGACAGACAGACAGATAGACAGACAGACAGATAGACAGACAGACAGATAGACAGACAGACAGATAGACAGACAGACAGACAGACAGACAGACAGACAGACAGACAGACAGACAGACAGACAGACAGACAGACAGACAGACGGGCAGGTCGATGGGGAGGGACTGAGAAGGAGAGCAAGAATGGCGGAAAGTCAGACAGAGATACACGCACACAAATTGGAAGAGACAGATAAACGTGAGAGAGAGAGAGAGAAATAGAGAAGCACCGACACACACACACACACATGGAAAGGGAGAGAGAGAGAGAGATGCAGAGAAAGAGAAAAAGGGAATTTTAGATTGTTAGAGGCAGAGGGCAAAGACAGCGAAACACACGCACACACAAGCGTAGACACCCACACAGAAATAAAGAGAGGGCTGAGAGAAAGACGGCCATCGAAAGGGAGAAGAAGAAAGAGTTGCTTGGAGAGAAAGAGAGGGTGAGGCAGAGAGAGAGAGACAGAGAGAGATAGAATGAAAGTTAGAGAGAGGGAGAAGGAGAGAGACAGAGTGTGTGACATAGGGTGAGAGAAAATGAGAACGAGAGAGGGAGGGGTATACAGATAATGAGAGAAAAGGAATACAGAGTGAGGCGTAAATACACCGACTGAGGGTGGCAGAGGGATTGGAGGGAGTGATATTTAGAGCCACAGTGAGAGCGACACAGAGAGGGAAGGGACAGAAGGAGAGAGGGGGGGGCGAGAGGGAGAGACTGGAATAGACAGGGACAGTAAAATTGGAAATGAGAGAAGGGGAGAGAAAAGTGAGAGAGAGGCCAATGAGAGAGACAGACTTAGACAAAAAGTGCGAGAGTGAGACAGAGAGAGAGAGGGACAGAGAGAGAGTGAGACAAAGAGGCAAAGTGAGAGGTGGACGCAGCGAGAGATAGAGATAGGATGGGAGGGAGAAAGGGAGAGAGCGAATAAAAGGGAAATAGAGAGGGAGAGACATACAGACAGGCAGAGGCAGAGAAGAAGTAGCAGAGAGAGACACTGAAATAGTGAAAAGAATGTTTAGCAAGTGAGAAAGAGAAAGAAAGCGAGGTTGGAAGAGGGAAAGAGAACAGAAAGGCAAAGAGAGAGATCGACTGAAAAGGAGGACGAGAGAATGAGGCAGAAAGAGAGAGATGGATGTGCAGAAGGGAGATAGAGAGAAAGAGAGGGAGGGAGAGACATAGAGAGAATAACGAGGAAAAGCAAGACAAAGCATGAGCCAGAGAGTGGGAGGGAAAGATTGAGAGATAGAGACAGGGTGAGAGAGACATAGAGACAGAGAGAGAGAGATAAATTGGGTGAGGCAGACAGACAAACAGGTTGTGCGAGAGGGGAGAGAGACAGAGTGGCAGAGAGAGAGAGGGAGAGAGAGAGAGAAGACAGTGAAACATAAAGACAACGATAGATAGATAAATGAAAAGATTGGATGACAGGTAGGCAGGCAGGAAGGCAGATGGACAGGCAGACAGACAGCTAGGCAGATACACAAATAGAAATAGCGATAGATAGATAAACAGATAGATAGATAGATAGATAGATAGATAGATAGATAGATAGATAGATAGATAGATAGATAGATAGATAGATAGATAGATAGATAGATAGATAGATAGATAGATAGATAGATAGATAGATAGATAGATAGATAGATAGATAGATAGATAGATAGATAGATAGATAGATAGATAGATAGATAGATAGATAGATAGATAGATAGATAGATAGATAGATAGATAGATAGATAGATAGATAGATAGATAGATAGATAGATAGATAGATAGATAGATAGATAGATAGATAGATAGATAGATAGATAGATAGATAGATAGATAGATAGATAGATAGATAACAGGCAGAAAGACTGAATGTCAGTTTGAGGGAATGGAACTGAGTCGGAGAACAAGAGAGTCGGAAAGACAAACAGAGGTACACACAGAGATTGAAAGAGACGGAGAAACGTGAGAGAGAGAGAGAGACACAATGACACACGCACATACACATGGACACACATGCACACTCAGTGTGTGTGTAAGTAAGAGAGAGACAGAATTGGAGAGAACGAGAGAAATTAAATTTTAGGTTGTGAGAGGCAGAGGAATCAGAGAGAGAGAAACACGTACACACACTAACGTAGACACCCGCACAGAAAGAGAGAGAGATAGGTCTAAGAGAGAGAAGGAGATCGAAAGGGAGAAAAATATGGAGTTGCTGGGAGAGAAAGAGAGGGAGAGGCAGGAAGGGAGAAAGACATAGTGAATGAGAGACTGAAAGATGGAGAAGTAGAGAGGCAGAGTGTGTGACATGGATCGAGAGAGATTGAGAGAGAGAGAGAGAGATTGACAGAGAGGGATGGAGATAGTGAGAGAAAGAGAATAGAGAGAGATGCGTAAATGTATTGAGTTGAGGAGACAGAGGGAGATGGATGGAGTGAGATTTAGAGACACAGCGAGAGGGATTGAGAGAGAGAGAGAGGGAGAGAGAGGAGGGCAGAGATGCAGAGAGAGACGTTGAAAAGGAGGTGCAGAGAAAAGAGCGAGAGAGGCATAGAGAGATACAGGGTTAGACACAAAGTGTGAGAGCGAGACAGAGAGAGAGAGAGAGACAGTGAGAGAGAGAGACAGAGAGAGAGACTGAGTGATACATTGATAGAAGAAGAGAGAGAGGGAAGAGACAGATAGAAGGAGAAAAAGAGACAAAGGGAAGGTTCGGGCGTGAGAGACGGAGAAACACACACACGCACATAGACACACGTAGACACTGACATCGGACAGAGAGAGAGAGCTGAGCGAGACAGGGAGGTCGAAAGGAGAGAGTTGACGGGAGAGAAAGAATGGGTGAGGCAGAGAGATAGAGAGAGGGAGAGAGGCAGATAAATTAAGAGAGCAGGAGGCGGAGAGCGACAAATGTGTTACATAGGGCGGGAGGGAAGGAGAAAGGGAGGGAGTCATAGGGAGGAGGATAGAGGGAGAGTTAGATAAATAGCGGGAGAGACACAGAGAGACAGAAAGGGAGAGATAGACAAGCAAAAGAGAGAAGGAGAGAGAAAAGACAGAGAGGCAAAGAGAGAGACAGAGGGAGACATGGTGTGTGAGAGAGAGAGGGAGGAACAGAGGGAGATAGAGTGAGAGAGAGAGAGGGAGAGAGAGCGAGAGAAGGAGAGAGAGAGGGAGAGAGAAAGTGACAAATAAAAAGAAAGGGAAAGAGAGAGCAATAGACAAGCAGAGGCAACAAAGAGGCAGAGAGAGGGAGACAGACAATGAAACAGACAAAGAGAAGTATATCAAGCGAGGAAGAGAGAGAAGGCGAAAGTGAAAGAGGGAAAGAGAACCGAAAGACAGAGACAGAGTGACTGAGAAGGAGGACGATAGTGTGAGGCACAGCAAGAGACACGGATTGACACGCAGAGGGAGAGATAGAGATAAAGAGGGGGTTAGAGCGACAGAGAGAGTAAAGAGGAAGAGAAAGAGGCAGCGAGAGTGATACAGCGTGAAGGGAAGTGAGAGAGATGGAGACACTGCGAGAGAGGTACAGATAGAGAGAGAGAGTCAGAAAAGTATAGAAAGTTAGCGAGAGAGGTGGAGAGAGATAGATTGGCAGAGACAGAGAGAGAGAGAAGCAAAGAGAGAAACAAAAATTCATGAGAGAGATAGATAGACAGACAGACAGACACAGTGAGGGAGAGGGAAACAAAAGGATAGAGAGACAGATAGAGAGAAAGAGAGTGTGGGAGAGTAAGAGATAGTGGGGAAATGAGAGGGAAGAAAAAGAGGCAGGATGAGCGAGAGCCAAGAGAGAGAAAGAGAGAGGAAGAACGAGGTAGAGAGAGAGTGAGCGTAAAAAACAGAGAGACAGATAACGAGTTCAAGAGCAACAGAGGAGGAAAGGGAGAGACGCAGCAAAAGGGAGGGAGTGAGATGTGCACGGATAAATAGAGAGACGGGTAGCTGGGGAGAGAGAGAGAGAGAGAGAGATTAATAGTGAGATAGATTCACATTTGACTGTGGTGTGGAATCAGTTTTTGAGGGATTTTGAATATTTCCAGATAATTTATTAGTTGAATTTAGTAATAAATTGTCACCCTTAACCCACTATAATCGCACAACTGAACGTCCACAGTTAAAGAGGACAGTTACACCACAGGGTGTAATAGAACAGCGTGGAGAGAGGCACTCTAACATATGGAATTCAGTCAATACAGGGTAACAGGCAAGTGACGGATATCACTGAAACAATAGGAGATCTAGATGAGGGACTGATGGTGATTGAGTGGACAGCATATTATCTGGGTGAATACAGCTCTTGTTTTTTTTTAATTAGTTAATTAATTTGATAAGGAGAGTACAGTCCTTGGATCCTGGGATCTGCATTTAAAAATAAACATTTTGTATCACTGTACTCAACGTCATTATCTGTTTGTTCATATATTTTAAAAAACAATTGGAACAATGTTGCAATTTCAACCTCCCTGAGGTTATCCCGCAGGGTATAAATTAGAGGCTTTGGGAGTGTATCACCTCAGCGTTTAAGGCATAGAGATTACCTGCAGCACAAAGGGGCACATCACTTCGCACTGAAACGATGGAACCAATTGATGAGGCTGAGGAAATATTCTACACAATCCTTGCTGTTATAGGTGTTCCTGGTGAGTGACCATACCTATTGAAGTTGTCTCAATCTGTATGAGAGCGGCTCTCTCATTTAAACTGTGACTGAAAATATTACATGCTGATCTGGTGCTCACTGTCATAGACACACGGAATCAGCGATATAATTTGCTGCATTAAAATGTATTCAATGTCCCTGCGGCTTTATTAAATTTTGTCAAATGAAAATAATCCTTTGCTTGTAACTCGCAGGCTCTCTGATGAATTATGTCCTAGTATTCAGTGGAAAATTGTGTAATGTTAAAATAGACCTTAGTGAAGGCAAAATCTCTGAAGGAATATTTAGTGGGAGTCAGAGGAAAATCACCATGAGTGTGGGTCATTAATCAAGTGGAATACCTGGCCCCAGTCACCACTCTTTCACCGACTGTGCCTGCTCATGTCAAATTGTCCTAAGTGTGTGCTAGTAACCAGATAGGAAAACGTCATTCCAGTGACCATATGTTTCTGGGTCTATCTGCTAATGTCAAATTGTACTATCTGTGTGTCAGTAACCAGAATGGAATACCTGGCTCCAATCACCAATCTTTCACTGACTTTATCTGTTAGTGTCAAGTTGTCCTAAGTGTGGGTTAGTAACCACAGTGCAATACCTGACTACAGTCACCAATCTTTCAATTACTGTATCTGAAAGTGTCAAATTTTCCTAAGAGTGGAATACCTGGCCCCAGTGTTTATGTATTACTGGGTCTATCTGTCAGTGTAGAATTGTACTGAGTGTGGGTCATTAATCAGAGTGGAATACCTAGCCCCAGTGTTTATGTATTACTGGGTCTATCTGTCAGTGTAGCATTGTACTGAATGTGGGTCATTAATCAGAGTGGAATACCTGGCCCCAGTCTCCACTCTTTCACTGACTACCTGTTAGTGTCAAATTGTTCCAATTGTTGGTTAGTAACCAGAGTGGAGTACCTGACTCCAGTGACCCTATATTTCTGGGTCTTTCTGTTGGTGTCAAATTGTACTAAGTGTGGGTCAGTGACCAGAGTAGAATACCTGTCCCCAGTTAACATGTATTACTGGCTTTATCTGTCAGTGTAGACTTGTACTGAGTGTGGGTCGTTAATCAGATTGGAATACCTGGCACCAGTCACCACACTTTCACTCACTGAATCTGTTAGTATCAAATTGTACTGAGTGTGGGTTAGTAACCGGAGTGGAATAAATGACCCCAAACAACATTTATTTATGATTATATCTGGCAATGCAGAATTGCATTGAGTGTAGGTCCCCTCTCATTCTATTAAACTACAGTGAGTACAGGCCCAATCTAATCAATCTCGCCACATGAAAAAGTCCCTCAACATCCGGCACCAGCCTATTGAACTTTCTGTGGGCTGCCTCCACTTCCAGCATATCTTTCCTCAAATAAAGGGACCAAAATTGTTGACATTATTCTAAGTGAGTGCCTTGTATTGTTCTACCATGACTTCCCCATTTTTATAATCCAATCCCTTTGAAATTAAAGCCAACATTTTATTTCCCTTCACTTTCAACTGCTGAAATGAACATTTTCATATTCATGTACACGGGCTCCCAAATCCCTCTCTGCTGCAGCTTTCTGCAGCCTTTCTGCATTTAAGTAATATTGAACTCCTCTATTCTTCCTGCCAACGTTCATAGACACATAGTTTCCGATAAGATATGCCATCTATCAAAATTCTGCCAACTCACTAACCATTTCTATATGCCCCTGTAGGCCCTTTGAGTCTTCCTCACCACTTGCCTTCACACCAGTTTGTGTGATAACTGGAAATTTGACGATAGAACATTCACTTTATCATATAAGCCATTAATATATATTGTAAGTAACCGTTGTCCCAGCATTGATCCCTGTGGCGCTCCACTACTTACAGTTTAATATTCTGAAAATGCCCCCCTTATCGCAGCTCTCCGTCTTCTATTAGTTAGCAAATCCTCTATCCATGCTAGTGTACTACCCCCAAGACCATGAGCTCTTATCTTATTAAGCAGCCGTGTGTCTGGTACCTTATTGAACGCCTTTTTGGAAATACAAGAATATTGCATATCCTGTTTCCTCTTTACCCATTCTACTTTTTACTTCCTCAAATCATTCAAATAAATTTGCCACGCACGATTTCCCCGTCATCAAGCCATGCTAACTCTGCTTGATTATATTATGTTATTTAAATGCTCTGCTATTACATTCCTTGTAATAGACTCTAACGTTTTCCCAATAGTGCGTCTTAAGCTATTTGGTAAATTGAAATTTCCTACTATGATTACCCTTGTACACATCTCTGAGATTTTCCTACATATCCGCTCCTCTCGCCTCCCTGACTCTTTGGAGGCATTTAGTGCACCCCCAGCAATATGATTGCCTCCGCTATTTAAGTTCTCTACAGATGGCCTCATTTGAGGAACCTACTAATTTACCATCACTTCTTATGGCTTTAATTTACTTCGTGGTCAATCGTGCAATTCCAACTTCCAATTTAAACCCCCACAACCCAGTCGCCACCAGCCCCCTGTCATGGCTGAACATTCTACACCCTGGAATATTGAGCTGCCAGTCCTGGCCTGCCATCAACCATGTCTCTGTGATAGCAACAATATCATACTCCCATGTGTTAATCAGCACCCTCAATTCATCTGCCCTACTTTTAAGACTCCTGTCCTTACTATAGCAGCGAACCAGCCTTGCATTATTCCCCTGTGCCTTAACAGGTCTACGTTTGGTCTGCCTTCCAGACTCACTTAGTTCCTCTTTTATATTAGGCTGTGCAGCACCCTCTACTATACCTTTACTCATTATTACATTGAAATAACGAATTAGTTTTACCCTCCCCCCACAACGCCGCCCCAACCTCACTAGCAAACCTCCCCACAAAGATTTTGCTCCTGTGCAAGTTCAGGTGCAACCTGTCCAACGTGTACACGTGCCAACTTCGCCAGAAACATACCCTGATCAAGGAACCAGAAGGTCTACCCCCCGCAACATTTCTTCAGCCACGCATTCATCTTCTCTATCCTCATAATCCGATGTCACTTTCATGTGACAAGCGGGCGATCCAGAGGTTGCAACCTTTGAAGTCTTGCGTTTAAATCTGCTGACTAGCTCCCTAAATTCATATTGCAGGACCTCATTCCTCTTTCTACCTAAGTCGTTAGTATCAATGTGAACCGTGACCTCTGAGTTTTCCCTCATTCTTCAGAATACCTTCCAACTGTTCTGTGATATCCTTGACCCTGGTACCAGGGAGGCAACAAACCATCCTGGAGTCATGTCAACGGCTGCAGAAGCTCCTGTCAGCACCCCTCACTACTTTTTCCCCTACCACTATTGCTCTTGCACTCTTACCCCTCCCCACTTGTGCAGCTGAGACACCCACAGTGCCTGGAATTTGACTCTGGTTGCACTCTCCAGAGGAACATTCACCCTTACCCTTTTGCAACACAGAAAAACAGGGTTTCCTCATTACCTGCCTGGTGCTTTCCTCATTACGTACCAGTGGCTTTCCTCATTTCATGCCTGCCTCCCTTCTTCTTACTGGTGGTCACCCATTCCCACATTTCCTCAAGCTGCTGCGTGACCACATCTAAAAATGTTCTATCCACGTAACTCTCAGCCTAGCGGATGCACGGCTGTGTCTCCAGCTGATGCTAATGCTCTGAAACCCATGGCTCAAGCTGGTGAATCCAGTGGCACTTCCTGCACATGTGGTCTTCGGATTGCAATGCGTGTCGAAGAATCCTCATGCAAATCACGTGACTGAGTCACTTTGACATACGTTTTTTTGATTTTTATTAAAAAAAACTTTTTCCCTAAATTTAAGCCAGGTAAAAAACGATTTAGCTTTCTTTCTGGCAAAATAAAGACAAATGCAGTACCTGTTACCTACTGTAATGTAGTTTTAAAATGGATAGAAAAGAAAGCACCTCACTCACTAACTACAATCCAGCTCTCTCCCGTGTCCTGACATCACTGCATTCGAATTCCAGCACCGCCCAGTGCCTGTGTGAGAACAGGCTCCCTAACAGGTAAACTCTGCATCGCTCTTTATACAGCCGTTCCGCTCCCTCACAGGTATACTCCGCTATCGCTCCTTATACAGCCGCTCCCTCACAGGTAAACTCCGCTATCGCTCCTAATACATCCGCTCCGCTCCCTCTCAGGTAAACTCCACATCGCTCTTTATACAGCCGTTCCACTCCCTCACAGGTAAACCCCGCTATCGCTCCTTATACATCCGCTCCGCTCCCTCACAGGTAAACTCCACATCGTTCTTTATACAGCTGCTCCACTCCCTCACAGATAAACTCCACTATCGCTCTTTATACAGCCGCTCCATTCCCTCACAGGTAAACTCCTGCTCTTTAAAGACCCGCTCAAGTCTGGATCTTTTTTGTTGTTTCACCTTTATTGTTTGTTTAATTTCCCCCTATCCTTAAATTACTAAATTTAATAATAAGCAACAAGTGAATGTAACTCAGCTGCTAATTTCAATCTAAAAACAAAGCTAAAAGCTGAAATACTCACCAGCCAGTTGTCTGCCTGTCCTCCTGTGACCAAACTCTGTTTTGGTGCAGAAATCCTGTCCTTCCTGTGAGGGTCAGACACGGAGAATTTTTAAACAATAATTTGCATGCCCTTCTCCCCTCTCTCTGACAGTTAATTTACTGCGGATTGTGATCCTGTCCCGGGGAAAGTGCGGCCTCTCCACCTGCACCACTCGCTACCTGGTGGCCATGGCAACGGCGGATCTACTGGTCATTATCAAAAACGTCATACTGAACAAGATCAATTATTATTATTTCCCACTGAGTTTCCTGAACCTCACTCCTGTGTGTCGTGTTCTTGCTGTCCTGATTACTGCAGCCACGGAATGTTCTGTCTAGTTCACCGTCACTTTCTCCTTTGATCGATTTGTGGCCATTCGTTGCCAGAAGCTGAAAACAGAATTTTGCACCGGGAAAACTGAGGCTGTGGTTCTAGTGACAACTGGTGTCCTGCTTGGTTTAAAAAACATCCTCCAATACTTTACACTGGAACCTATAGTGATAATCGACAATGTACCGTTTGGCTGTAAGACAAAGCCAAGCGTTTTTACTGATCCCGGATGGGTTGGATTTAACTGCTTTCAGACGGTTGTAACCCCATTGCTCCCATTCGGTTTAATTCTGTTGATTAACGCTCTGACCATCAGACACATTTTAGTGACCAGTCGAGTCCGGAAGGGACTGAGGGCTCAGAGTAAGGGAGATAATCGCAGTGACCCAGAGATGGAGAGCAGGAAGAAGTCTATGATTTTACTCTTCACCATGTCCGGCACCTTCATCCTCCTGTGGTCGGTGTATGTTATAAAATTCTTCTATATGGGCGTGAGAGGGTTAATTTATCTCAGCTATCCTGAATATATATTACAACAAGTCGGATTGAAGCTGCTGATTTTAAGTTGTTGCACAAACACATTTATTTACGCTGTGACTCAGTCCAAGTTCCGAGAGCAGATGAAGAAAACGGTGAAATATCCGGTAACATCAATTATGCAATTAATGAAGAAAAAAAACCTGACTGTCAGATGCCTCAGCCAATCAGAAAGTTCCGGCCAGTGACGGACACGCCCTTCCGAGAATGAGGAAGCTCTGCATGCTGACTGACAGTCGCTCAGCCAATCAGGGATTGCCGTCGCTAACTTACTGCTGCTTTTGCCAATCAGGGCAATCAGCCCCATAACTGACAGGTGCGGTAGCCAATGGAGCAGCATCAGATGTTCATCCACAGCCACCTCAGCCATTCAGGGAAAACCGCTCGCTGAATGACAGCTACCTGAGCCAATCAAGGTGACCTACCGGCTAACCGACAGTCGCTTCATCCAATCAGGGAGCTTCAGAATTTTGGCCCAGAGTAACGTGAGCCAGGCAGGGTATTCTTCCTGTGCTAAAAACAAAAAGCTAAAGGCTACTGCGGATGCTGGAAATCCAAAACAAAAACAGAATTACCTGGAAAAACTCAGCAGGTCAGGCAGCATCGGTGGAGAAGAAAATAGTTGACGTTTCGAGTCCTCACGACCCTTCGGCAGCACTGAAGTATAGTTAGGAGAGAGGTGAAATATAAGCTGGTCTAAGGTTGGGGGCGGGGGAAGAGAAGTTGAGGGTGGGGTGGTTGTAGGCATAAGCAAGCAGTGATAGGAGCAGATAATCAAAAGATGTCAGAGACAAAAGGATCAAAGAGGTGTTGAAGGTGGTGATATTATCTAGGAAAAGTGCTAATTAAGAATGGAAGGCAGGATACTCAAGGTACAGCTCTAGTGGGGGTGGGGTGGAAAGACTAACAAAGTTTTAGTTTTAGATTTAAAAATAATGGAAATAGGTGGGAAAAGAAGAATCTATATAAATTATTGAAAGAAAAATAAAGGGGGGAGGAGGAAGAAACGGGGTGGGGATGGGGGGAGGGGGAGATTAAGATCTAAAATTTTTGAATTCAATATTCAGCCCGGAAGGCTGTAAAGTGCCTAGTCGGAAGATGAGGTGCTGTTCCTCCAGTTTGCGTTGGGCTTCACTGGAACAATGCAGCAAGCCAAGGACAGAATTGTGGCAAGGGAACAGGGTGGAGTGTTAAAATGGCAAGCGACAGGGAGGTTTGGGTCTTTCTTGCGAACAGATCGCAGGTGTTCTGCAACGCAGTTGCCCAGTTTGCGTTTGGTCTCTCCAATGTAGAGGAGACCGAATTGAGAGCAACGAATGCAGTAGACTAAGTTAGTGGAAATGCAAGTGAAATGCTGCTTCACTTGAAAGGAGTGTTTGGGCCCTTGGACGGTGGGGAGAGAGGAAGTGAAGGGGCAGGTGTTGCATCTTCTGCGTGGGCATGGGGAGGTGCCATAGGTGGGGGCTGAGGAGTAGGGGATGATGGAGGAGTGGATGAGGGTGTCCCGGAGGGAACGATCCCTACGGAATGCCGCCAGGGCAGGTCAAGGGAAGATCTGTTTGGTGGTTGCATCATGCTGGAGTTGTCGGAAATGGCGGAGGATGATCCATTGAATGCGGAGGCTGGTGGGGTGATAAGTGAGGACAAGGGGGACCCTATCATGTTTCTGGGAAGGCGGAGAAGGCGTGAGGGCGGATGCGCGTGATATGGGCCGGACACGGTTGAGGGCCCTGTCAATGACCGTGGGTGGAAAACCTCGGTAAAGGAAGAAGGGGGAGCTGTCAGAGGAGCTGTTTTTGAAGGTAACATCATCAGAACAGATGTGATGGAGGCGAAGGAACTGAGAGAATGGGATGGAGTCCTTACAGGAAGCGGGGTGTGAGGAGCTGTAGTCAAGGTAGCTGTGGGAGTCGGTAGGATTGTAATGGATATTGGTGGACAGTCTATCATCAGAAATTGAGACAGAGAGGTCAAGGAAGGGGAGAGAAGTGTCAGAGATGGACCATGTGAAAATGATGGAGGGGTGGAGATTGGAAGCAAAATTAATAAATTTTTCCAGGTCCCGACGAGAGCATGAAGCAGCACCGAAGTAATCATCGATGTACCGGAGAAAGAGTTGTGGGAGGAGGCCGGAGTAGGACTGAAACAAGGAATGTTCCACGTACCCCATAAAGAGACAGGCATAGCTGGGGCCCATGCGGGTACCCATAGCCACACCTTTTATTTGGAGGAAGTGAGAGGAGTTAAAGGAGAAATTGTTCAGTGTGAGAACAAGTTCAGCCAGACGGAGGAGAATAGTGGTGGATGGGGATTTTTTGGGCCTCTGTTCAAGGAAGAAACTAAGGGCCCTCAGACTATCCTGGTGGGGGATGGAGGTTTAGAGGGATTGGACATCCATGGTGAAGTGGAAGCGGTTGGGGCCAGGGAACTGGAAATTGTTGATGTGACGTAAGGTGTCAGAGAAATCACGGATGTAGGTGGGAAGGGACTGGACAAGGGGAGAAAGAAGGGAGTCAAGATAACGAGAAATGAGTTCCGTGGTGCAGGAACAGGCTGACACGTTCGTTCTGCCAGGACAGTTCTGTATGTGGATTTTGGGTAGGAGGTAGAAGCGGGCCGTCCAAGGTTGGGCGACTATCAAGTTGGAAGCTGTGGGAGGAAGATCTCCAGAGGAGATGAGGTCAGTGACAGTCCTGGAAACAATGGCTTGATGTTCAGTGGTGGGGTCATTGTCCAGGGAGAGGTAGGAGGAAGTGTCTGCGAGTTGACGCTCAGCCTCCGTGATGTAGAGGTCAGTGCACCAGACAACAACAGTACCACCCTTGTCAGCGGGTTTGATGACAATGTTGGGGTTGGACCTGAGACAACGGAGTGCAGTAAGTTCAGAGAGAGACAGATTAGAATGGGTGAGAGGAGCAGAGAAATTGAGACGGCTAATGTCACGCCGACAGTTCTCAATGAAAAGATCAAGAGAAGGTAAGAATCCAGAGGGAGGGGTCCAGGTGGAGGGAGAATATTGGAGGTGGGTAAAAGGATCCGTTGAACGGGGAGAGGACTCCTGTCTAAAGAAGTGAGAACGGAGATGAAGACGGCGGAAGATGAGTTCAGCATCATGCCGAGCCCGAAATTCATTGAGATGAGGGCGTCAGGGTATGAAGCCAAGTCCTTTGCTGAGCACAGAACGTTCAGCATCGGAGAGGGGAAGGTCAGTGGGTATAGTGAATACGCGGCCGGGGCTGGTATTGTAAGATGGGATGGGGACGGATGGACAAGCAGGGGTGGAGGGTACCAGATGGGTCTTGGTGTCGATGAGTTGTTGGAGCTTGCCTTCCTTAGCACTTGAGAGAAAGAGAAAAAGTTTCTTGTTGAGGCAACGGATGAGGCTAAGAATAAAATGAAAGTGGGGGCACGCGCAGCCTTGAAAAAGGGTGCGGCGGTTCTGCTGGAGGGAGAGGTCGAGTGTGTTCATATGGTGGCGCATGGCACTGAGTGTGGATCTCAGAATGCGATGGGAACAGCAGTCCGAGAAACGTTTAATGTCCCGGAGATACTTGTAATCCTGGGTGGATTCGAAACAAGAGGGATGAAATTTCAGTTGAACTCCACGTGGGGTGAGTCGGAGACAGAGACAGTCACTGAGAAAGGAGATATGGCTGTGAAAGCGGGTTTTAGTTAACAGCTTGTAAAACACCAGGAGTGTTTACCTCCTGGTGTTTGACAAGGAGTGTAACCTCCTCTACACTTTCACTAGTGGAATCACATCCTTCCCATAATGCTGATTCCAGAACTGCACGCAATACTCTAGCTGTGGCCTGAACAGCGTTTTATATAATTCAAGCATAACCTCCCTGTTCTTATACTCTATGCCTCATCTAATATCGGCGAGTATCCCATATGTCTTCTTAACCAGCTTATCAACATGTTCTGTTACCTTAAGGGACCTGAGGATATGCACACCCAGATCCCTCTGATCCTCAGCTCTTCCCAGGAACAATTCATTGTGTACTCCCGTCCCTTGCTTGTCCAGCACAAGTGAATCACCGCATTCTTTTCTGGATTAAATTACATTTGCCAACGATCAGCCCATCTGACCTGCGCGTCTATATTCTCCTTTAATCAAGGGCTATCCTATGCACTATTTTCCACACCAGCAATATTCGTGTCATTCGCGAACTTAATGATCAACCATCCTGCATTCAATTCTAAATCGTTTATATATACCACAAACAGCAAGGGACCCAACACCAATTCATGTAACTACTCCAAGCTCAAACGTGGAAACATTCTCGTGAAGCTTATCTGTCCTCTATACAGTAACTTCACATTCCTTGGCCAGATCTCGACGTAATATTTCAACTAGAGTCCAAACTAGTGATTTACGGAAGTTGAACTAACTTCCTTGCACTTATACTCTATTTTACGATAAATACAGCCTTGCTTTAGTAACTGAGTTCTCAAAATATACTGCCACCTTCATTGGCATGTCCATATGTTCATACCCCCTTCAGAGATGTATCCTTAATTTTGTGCTGTCTCTCCTCATGTTCTCGCTACTAAAATGAATCATTTCCCATCTATTTGCATTGAACTTCATCTACCACCTGCCTATCCATTCCACTAACGTGTCCATGCCCTTTGGAAATGCAATTCTATCCTCCTCACAGTTCAGAAATCTTCTGATTTAGTTGCTTATCAGCTGAAATACCGTTATACCATTCTTTTCTTCCCTTGTAATGCTTTCAAGACCAATACAACAATTAGCTTTACTTTATATCTTGTATATTAGTTATCATGACCAATTCACGATTTACACTCAATTTACCTCTCTGTGTGTTGGCCATCAAGTTAACTTTTACAAGTCAGATCGAACATTGTAACCCGTGGATCAGTTATTATGACCATTAAAAGAAACACGTACAATTGTATTCCTCTGTATAGGCTCTGAAGCCCAACTTAGCAACCAAATGTCAATTTATGCTAGAGTGTATAATTGATCCTAATTATTTAGCATCTATTTGTTTGTGTGTGTGCGTGTGTGTGTGCATGTGTTTGTGTGTGTGTGTGTGTTTGTGTGTGTGTGAGTTTTTGTGTGTGTATGTGTGTGTTTGTGCGCCCGCGGTCATGATAAACCCCAGCCAAGGGAGATTGCTGTAGGTGAGTTTGTCTTTGCGTGTGTGTATTTGACTGTGTGAGTAAATATCTCTATTTATATTTCTTTCCGTCTGTGTGAGCGAATTTGTGTGACAATCTGTATGTGTGCGTGTGTGTTTGTGCGTATGTCTGTGGCAGTGTGCATCTGTGTCTGTCTGAGTGCCTGTCCGTCTATGTGTACATGCACACGCATAGTTGCGTGGGTGCGTATTTGAGGATATGTCTGCCTGTGTGTGTGGCTGTCTGCATGTATGATTTTTGTGTACGTGTGTGTATGTGTTTGTGTATGTTTGTGCGTGCCTATCGGAGTGCACGCATCTATTTAGGTATCTGTCCGCCTGTACGTTTGTGTCTCTTTATATGTTTGTGTGTGTGTGAGAGAGCCAGTGTACATCTCCCTGCCTGTCGATCTGCGTGTGTGTGTGTGTACGCAATGTGTTACTGTGCCATGTGAACATGACAGCATCCTACAGTGGGAGAGCGCTGAAAGTGAATCTGTTTTGTGTAGGTGCCTGTGTCTGTCAGCCTGTTCGTCTTCCTATGTGTGTGTGTGGAAGAGAGGGAGAGAGAGTGTGAAAGTGAGAGAGCGAGAGTTGTACACACTATATTTTTTATTTAGGAAAAGCCTTGTTAATGTTCTGCCATCAATCTGATCTCTGTGTTAAAAACGTACAAGGCAGTGCATGTTGTGAAACGAGAAGTATAAGCCTAACCAGTTTGTAAATGTTCAAAATTATCATAGTAATGCATGTTGCATCAAAAGAGATTGAACGCTAATACACTATTAGTCAAAGTGGAACAGTCATGTACAAAAAACAAACAAAATGCTGGAAAATCTCAACAAACCTGTCAGAATGATTGGAGAAAAAGACTGAGTTAAAGTTCCGAGTCCGTATGACTCTTCTTCAGAGCTCCCAAGAGTAGTCATGCGGAGTCGATACACTAATATTGCCTTTCTCACCACAGATGCTGTCAGACCTGCTGAGTTTCCAAGCATATGTTTTTTGCTTCAGATTTTCAGCATCCGCATTATTTTGCCATTATGGAACAGTCATGTACTGCACCTTAACATGTTTGATGAATAAAGTATATCATTTTTTGGAAAACTAAAGTTTTACACAGTTTCCATTCTCCTTTCTCCAATTCATCACATACATTCATTGTGTCCATTTCATCCCGACTTCGCCCTGTCTTAAACCTCTTAACTTCAAGATCTGAAATAAGCTCAATGACATGAAATATAAAGTCAGTGAGTTTTGAATAGAAACACAAGGAAATAGCCACGTCTTCAGAAGTCAAAGACGTGCCTTATGAATGTCAGTTACAGGACTGGATTAAGACATTCTGAGACGCTGAGGTATGTCAAGCTTAAAACGGCCCATTCCGTAAAAGGTTTCCGTTCTAATGCTCACAGGAAGTGGACTGCAAATGTTATCTTTGCAAATTTGCAACAGTAAAGGCACAAATATCAGAATACCTGGAACTAAAATACATGTTACAAAATAACTGTTTGCATTAGATAATAATTTCAAATCAAAATACGTTCACGATTTGTTAATTGGTAAAAATGAAAACTTTTGACGACACAAACAGAAAAGCTGTTAGACCAATCAGCAGCTTATTAAGAGGAAGAAGTAATACAAACTGCAGCAAATCTGTTTGCACATCATATGAAGCGAAAACATTGAAACGTTTTATTTCGTGATGTTTGGAAAGCAACATCATCGATGATGTCCTCAAATAATAAGCTACCAAATGTATCACTTTGGATGTACATAATGCTGAGGGCAGATCGTTATCCTTGCAGCGAACTAAAGCCAAATTCATGGATCTCAGTCCTGGAGAACTGAGCAGAATTTCTCAAGTAAGTGTTTGCAAACACTTCGAATTATTGGATTTCAAAACCTACACTTCCAAAAATGTAGATATTGATCTTGTGCCAAAGAGATAAAAAATCCGTGTGCAACTCGACCCGCGGCACAACTGATGCTGCCGTGCAGCTGGGACCAGCAGACTGCTGGATTTATACAGGCCGTTTGCAAGTTAATCGTTCAACATGAGACACATTTAAGCTACAGGAAATAATTATGTGGACAGCAGCAAGGGGATCTGAATGGAATCCTTCATTTTGTATGAATTTAATATTTAGCAATGGGGTTTTACAGCACTTTTAAATTAATCATTGTTACTCCTGCACAAATACATGAACTCATTCTGACCAGTAACTTAGTTACGATATAGATAAGAATGTATTTCGCATATTAGAATGAAAAGTCCATATTTGTAGTGTAACATGCCAGTGTCAACCGATTCTGTCCAATTACCGCCCTCCCAGCCAACGACCGCCCGCCCCACACGCTTGAAAGTGTGAAATCGCGCTGGTCCGGAACATGCACGGATCAACTTTTCAGGACTAGACAGGATGGAGGCCTGAAAGAGCTCATGGACATTGGGAACCATTGAGAACTTTGGGGATGGTGTTTTCCTGAGCACCATATGCTGCTGATTATATCAGCCATCGCACAAATGGACCCTCCAGCAGTTGTCGCATCGATCGTTTGGTCTGCCCAGCAGCAGTCACATCACTCGGGTGGTCTCTCCAGCAGTAGTTACATAGCTCGGGTGATCTCTCCAGCAGTAGTTATATCGCTCGGGTTGTCTCTCCAGCAGTAGTTACATAGCTCGGGTGTTCTCTCCAGCAGTAGTTTCATAACTCGGGTGGTCTCTCCAGCAGTCGTTACATCGCTGAGTTGAACTCTCCAGCGATATACAGCTGAAGTGGACCCGGAGCATGTCGTTTGGCTTAACCAAAGCTTTGCAATCGGGGCGTGTGTGAAGGGTAAACGACCAGCATCCAGAGAAGGCTTCTCACACGACGCTCACAAGCACTCGGGCAAAAGCTGATTCGTCCCTGTGTGCATAAGCTTCTGGCTGACATAGACATAGCCTGGGCTGTCCCCCTGATTTTAGGGAGTGTGCTCATGTACAAAAAGTAGGAAAAGGAATGAGAACACTCAAGCCCGGCGTGGAAAATCCCGGCTTCTCTCTCAAACCCACACACACACAGATACACAAACACATACTCACTAAATTACACACATAAACACACACACACGCACATACACAAACACGCACACAATAACATGCAGCCTTAGATGTTCACTCGATCTCACGCTATTAAATTGTCAAAAACAAATTCTCAAACATATGCACTGTCTCACCTGCACTCAGTCACAGTATCATACACTCCCACTGGCCCTCATACACTCACCCTCACAGACACATTTTCACTTACGCACTCAAATCCCAAGCTCACTCAATCTGACACTGTGAAAATGTCACGCATGCTCTCTCTCACACAAACACACACACACACACACACTATCATAGACTGACGTACACTCACACTTTCCCCCACAATCACACTCACACACACAATCTCTCTCACACATTTTCACGAAATCTCATGCTCGCACAATCCCACACTGTCCACATCTCTCTCTCTCTCTCTCTCCCGCACTCACAAACACACAAGATGCACACACTCACACAGGCAGACACTGACAGACAATCTGCATGCCACATTTTTTCTCTCACAGACACAGGCATTCACTCACTTCCTCAGACACATTCACAGGAGCACTCACACATTAATCTCAAACACAACCTCACTCCGTCACACACGCACACTTCCAGAGTCAAATACTCATTCAATATCACACTGTCACAATGCCACACATTCTCTTTCACCCTCACACATACACTTTCACTGACACAGACTCATACGTGCGCAGACACAACCCAACATGCACACACACAGATTCTGTCACACAGTCACAATAGCATATACTCAATGTCTCACACACATTGACACTCTCACTCTCTATCTCTCACAAGCAGACATACACGCAGATTCACATACTTATTCACACAGCCTCACAAAAACTTTTCAGTTCTCACACTTGTACGCATTCACATATCACACTCACAAACTCTTGCAGAGAAGCACTCATCTGCATCAACAGGGAATCCCAAAAACATTCAGAAACACTCTCCCTCTCTAATAGTGTCACTAACACGCACATTCACACATTCTCTCAAGCACTCTAAATGTCACACACCCTGCTGCCCCACCATACACAGAAACGCATTCGCACAATCACGCACTCTTTCACACAATTACAAACTCAATTTTGCAATCTCAAAATGACACACTCTTACGCACACACTATTACCGCACTCATTCACACACATAAACACATACTTCCTGAATCACAAACCCACTTATTCATCGTCACACTGACTCACAAGCTCTCCCTTGCACACTCTCCGTCACACACACACGCACTCACAGGCTGTCAGATACAAAGTAATATAGTTGCACCGCACTCTCACACACACACAGATACACACTAGCTCAATCTTACCCTGTGTTTGTCTATGTGTGTGTGTGTGTGTATGTGAGTTTGTGTGTTTTATCTGGATGTGTTTTTTGTTTGTGTGTGTGTTTTATGCACGTTAATATCTCGAGCGTGTGGGAGTGAGTCTGTTTTTGTGTATATGTATGAGGATGAGTGTTTTCAGGCAGAAATTCAACCATGAACTTATTGGATGCCGTACTGACTCCAATGCCCGAATGGTCACCTCATTGTCCCAATTACTTAATTCATTACTCACCTTAAAGATTTATTTTTGTCCTAATTGTTGATAGTGAAATGGCGGCCGCTCTTCCCACAATCCGCTACGGATTGGAAAGCCGTCTATCAGTTAGCAGGGCCGCACTGCACTCTGGGAGACTGAACCGACTGCACATGCGCAACAATATTGCTGCTTCTCATTTTTCATTTAATTATTATCACTATTATTCTTATTTAGCTCCTTGACGGTACAGAGTTCGAGTTCCTTCTCCATTCTGAAGAGTCGAATCTTCCTTTCTCTTTGTCGATTTAAAATAAAGGCCTGCAATGAGACACTGAAGCCAGGAGGCCATTGCTACCGAACTGTGGCCAGGGTTCGACAAAGAGCAGCGGTAGATACAGCGGGAGGGCAACAGTTAACAATGGGAGGACCAGAGAGACACAGGAGGGCCCTGGAAAGTTTAGAGCGCCACGTAGTGGTTAGGAGCTGAAATGACATAATGCGCAGTCGCCTACTTCCCAAAGCCCAGTTCGGTTGGCAGAGGCAGGAGGAAACAGCTTCAAATATGAACTTCAGCTTCGAAAAAGAACTATTCAAGCTGCACAACATATTTACTCTCCATTGCCCACACTGTGTCCGACCTTATCACATCAACTGTGGTGTGAGATAGTTTAAGTCATTTCCTGTTGAAAGAATTCAGATATCAAAAACGATTAATGGCTTTAGAAATAGGAGCAGGAGAAGGATACTCGGGCCCTCGAGCCAACTCCACCATTTAATCAGGTCATCGCTGATCAGATTGTCCCTTTAACACCAAACGTTTGCTCCATTTCCGTATCTGTCCCCCCATTGCCCACCGTTCCCTTGTCGAACTCAGCTTTGAATATAATCAATGACCCGTTTCCACTGCTCACTGGAAAAGGGAATTAATGAATCTGGGAAATAAGGAATTCCTCATCATCTCCGTCTTAATGCCTGACTCATCTTCTTAAATTGTGCCACTTGTTCTGATTCCGTCACAAAGGGAAACATCCTCTCAGCAGCCACCCGTTCAAAGTCTCTCGGAATTATACCTATTCCAAGGCGACTCTGAACTCCAATATGCACCAGTTCAAAGAGCTGAAAATTTCTTCAAGAGGCAACGCCTTCGTCACTGGAATCTGCATCTCTGAACTGCCTGCAGTGCAAGCATTAACCTCGTTATGTCAGGAGACCAAAGTGAGTAGAGGAGATTAGAAGAGAATGGATTCAGCGATGAGGGACCTCCGTTAAGTGAATAGATTGGAGGAGCTGGCGTTGTTCTTGGAGAAGAGAAGCTTGCGAGACTAGGCAGAAGTGACCTGAATCATGATTGATCGAAACAGAGCAGATAGTTTTTCTTCACGTTGGCAGAAGGGACGAAAATCAGATGGCATTAGGTTAATTTGTTTGCCAATGAAGCAAAGATGACATGGGGAAAACCCCTTTAGCACCGTGAGGAGATGTGGTCTCGAATGTTCTGTCCGAGAAAGAGGTGGAGCAAAGTTTAATCATGGTTTCTGAGAAGAAATGGGACGGGAAGCTGAAAGGAAAATAGTTGCTGCGTTTCTGGGAAATGGTGGACAAGTGGCAGTAGTGAGATTGCTCCTGCAGCGCACTTTCACATCCAGTGCTGAATGCCCTCCTTCTGTACTGAAACCGTTCTATGATTCACACATAGAGCTGGGTATCAGTTATGCTGACTGCTCCGTTGCATCCCCTATTTAAATCTGATTTCTTCTCCAACACATCCATGCTCACTTTAAGGGCAAATGATTGATGCCGGAATACAAACAGCCCAAAGGGTGTGTTAAATGATCTCAGGAGTGAAGATTCCTCATCAAGCTTCACGTTCTAGTCGCCATATCTGGTATCTGCTGAAAGCTTTGACACCTGCCAGTTCTGGCATGGTCCCTTGCACTGTTGGAATAACATAGTCAGTGCTGTTTATTGTTTGAATTAGGTCTTTGGGATCCAGGCAAATACTTACTCGCCCATTTGCCTTCTCCCTCACGGCATTTCAATTTACCAATCTCTAGGCTCGGTGACTTGGGTAATTATTTTCTTCCCTCAAACTCTTGGAGGTCACTTTCCAGCTTCCTTTCAGCTCTATTGGTAATTTACATGGGATATGGAACAGTGATATTCTCTGGACCAATGATCATGTGATACTCAAAATATTCAGAGCAGTCAACTATCTGATCTAAACACTCTGTGGCCAATTGTACCAGATGTTTCTTTCATCTGCTTGGAGGATGCTTTTTCAATGAATGTATTATTTTCAATCCTCCGTGACGCCCCATTCATTTCTTGATTTGCTGCGATCAGATACAGCTTTTCACAAATGCTCAATCCCCGGATAGCGGGTCCATCTGTTTCACTGGTATATACAATTCAATTAACGTCACTTCCTTTTGGGCCCTTTCACTTTGCTCGTCCCCAGCGATGAAATATCAGTTCCACCTTAGACCATCAAAGTAAATTTCCTGGCTTTCATTGGATCTTCCTTCGGGGAACCATTCCCTTTCAAAATTTCAGCAAATATTTCCTGGTTTTAGACTGAATGTTTTAACCTTTCTTTGTGCTCTGGCATTAAGCTTTGGATTAATGTTTGTGAGCGCATTTCCCATCACATCCTGGTCTGAGTGGTTGTGTAAATTCCTTCTGTCCAGGAAAAGTTCGTCTATAAATGTCATTCAGTTGTCTAGTTCCGATCTCGTATGTATCCTCAACCTCATGGCCATTTCCTAGGGAATGGAGTTTTTGATTTCTTCTCTTCCACATTCGCCCTGTTCCTCTGTCTCTGATAATGTGTTGACCATGTTCTTTCTTTGCCTCTGTGCATCTGTTCCTAGCGATTCTGTTGTCCACAAGCTCTGCCTCCAAGTGTCTGTGGGCTCTGTTTGCCACCTGTTTCTGCAGGCAGGTACTACTGTGGGTCAACATTATATCCACGCACTGTCAGTCCTGATCATGACGACATTGGTCATTTACATTTGGAGACATGGAAGATTGTGGAAAACAATCATTTCCATCCGCACTTCCCCAACGGTTTATAGGTTGGCAAAGCTGGTGCTCAATTAAAAGGAAACAGTTGGAAATCTGGTCCAATATGACAACAATGCAAAAGCCTCAATTGCCGTGGTGGCTCGGCATGTAGCCTTTGAGTTTGAGAGGATGGAAGTTCCAACCAGCAGATGCAGGAAACATGTTATTGTAACTGGATCTGAAGTTGGAGTTGGAGAGAAGATGAAAAAAATGCTCCAGGGAGACAGATTGTGGGAGAGGAGCCGAGTGACATGGTCACAGTTCCATTGGCAAGTTAAACTGGTCATTGTGACTTTTCAAGCGGTGGGTTGTGGTCCTGTGGGATTGCGATACCTTCGGACATACAAGTCATAAAATCATAGAGGCCTTCAGAACAGAAACAAGCCCTTCGGACGATCGAGTCTGCCCCGGTCAATCAAGAAGCTGGTAATTCTAATCGTATTTTACAGCACTAGGCACATAGCCTTGTATGCCAGGGCTTCACAAGTGCGCATCCAAACACTTCATAGATATTATGGGGGTTTCTGCCTCTACAACCCTTTCAGGCACTGAATTCCAGATTCCTACTGCCCTCTGGGTGAAAAATCATTCTTCCTCACATCCCCTATAAATCTTCTGCCCCTTGTATTATAACTATGCCCACTGGTAATTGATCCGTCCCCCAAGTGGAAAAGTCCCTTCCTGTCTACCCTATCTATGCTCCTCAAAATTCTATACACATCAGTCATGCTCCCTCTCAATCGCCTCTGCTGCAGGGAAATTAACCTCAGTCTGTCCAAACGTTCTTTATAACTAAAACTCCCCGCCCCAGGCTTCTATTCATTTCTCCCTCACTTGTTTGTCCAGATTCACCCACCCCTCTCTTAAATGTATCGACACGATTCAGCTCAACCCGTGGAAGTGAGTTCCACATTCTCACCGCTCTCTGGGTAAAGCAGTTTCCCCTGAATTCCCCAATTGGACTTAATAGTATATGGTATTTATGGCCTCCTCATGTTCTGCTTTCTTTACCACAGCAACCCCCCTCCCCCAGGACACAAGTGGAAACATCTTGCCTAAGTCTACCCTGTTGAAATTCTTGTTGTCCTTTTCTGGGGTCACACATCAATCTTTGTGTTTCCCACCTCATTGAGAATACCCAAGAAGACAGCCACGAAATACATGACAGCATGAACAAACTTGCAGAATGTGCATGCAAATGGCAACTGAAGATCAATGTAGATATGGATAGAGTATTTCAACTGGAAGGCGCCACCACTCCTTCACAAATAAGACTCGTAACTGGCCATAGAGTAAAGGAATCTCGGGTTACAGATTCCCAATACATTAACAGTGGCAACACGGGTCAGCAAAGCTACAATGATCACAAACAAAGCTTTGGGGTTGATAATTTGTGAAGTACAAATGAAAAGTAGAGTAGGTGTTTGGAACTTATATAGAACCTGGGTTAGACCTCACTGGAGTATTCTGCACCATTCCAATTTCCGCATAACACTCGGAATACTGCGCACAGGTCTGGGCTCCATGTCAGTGGTATGATTGTTCCTGTGGCTCTATTCCCAGCCTCCTGCATAGGGTGTACAAGATCCCAGCCTCCCAGGTTTGAAAGTACATGGCAGACCGCTCAAAGAAGCTCAGCAAGACCTAGGGGCCTTACCTGTTCTCTGCTCCACCTTTTGGCTGCAGAGCTAATCGGGCATCCATCCCCAGGACTGCAGTCGGTAAATGGAATTGCTTCGAAATTGCTCCGTTTCAGCAGGAATTCTTGCTCATGGATACTGACACTCCATCTTGCAATGGCACAGGACCAAGGCTCTGCTGCTGAGATTCTATCTTACTGTGCCTGCGGGGTGTTCAATATCCTCCACCTGCAGCTCACCTGTCCCTTTTCCAGCTAGGATTTTTTCCCCACAGGTTCTAATTGTGAACTCAATGTCTGTCGTGAATGTCTCTGTGTTTGACCAGTCTGATCTCTTCCTCCATTATACCTGCACTGCTATTGAGTGGAAATGGAGAAGTCATCACGTGATGCTCCAAGCTAGCTGGGACTGACATCCAGATTAGTTTCCCTAATTGGTAGACGATCAATGCTGTCAGAAGGGCTCACGTCTGTAGTTTTCCCAATGGTTGTAAAACCAACTTGATGTGGTGTGGCCTGGCCTATTGCAGCGTACTGCCCCACTGTCCAGGGATAGAAACTTTCACATGTGCTGGGGAATTAGTTGGGAAGGGGGATCGGTCACCAAATCATCGGTTGTAGGGTGGCCCTGTTCCAATTCAGCCCTATCTTAACCACTATCTGTAGACACTTACAGCTTGCTTGCAGCCATACCCCTACCAGCGATTGGGCCACTAGCCTCGTGAGTGTTAGCAGATGCCACTGAATCAGCGATCGGTGCTCATGTGTACCTTAAATCTCCGTGGGAGGACGCGCCAAGCTCGTTGGGCACATATCTCCCTCATCCCCTGGGTCACAGAGACTATGTGGAACCTGTGAGACCATCTAGCGGGCCGCTTGTTTGTTCGACCCAGCCTACTAGGTTGCAACGCAGCTTTTGAAAAGTCATCATGATCCGATTCGTTGTCCAGCTCACATGGCTCGCCTCGCTCAGTTGGGCTCGATGCAGCGCCTGGGCACTTCTCTTCTCCTCAGCGTCAGATCGCGTTAACACAATGGTGACTTCCACCTGCCTGTCGGGAACTTCCATCTTCCCGATCTCTGGTGCTGCCTCCTCAGGCGCCATGGCAGCTGAGTTATTCGCCTTGGTGTCACGTTGGGCGGACTTCTCCCTGGCTCTGTTTTCATTGACCACCGGCCATTCCAGCTCATTGACCGATGGGGAAACAGAGACGGAATTTATTTGCACCCAAAACCAACCCATGTCCTCAAAAACAAAAAGATAATCCATCTTGACATAACCCTGGATTACAGTAGTTGTGGGGTCGGTGGTGGGGGGGCAGTGGGGATGGGGAAAATGCAATACTCACCCGCAGTAGCTGCTGCCGCTGTGGACAGTTGGCAGGTAGAACATCGATACAACGGTAATCATTCAGTGAACGGGTATAACTATGGAAGCGGACGATGCAGGTTGTTGTCGACACACATGGTGGGTATCTTGACAACTCGGGACTATGTCACAATGGCTTCGCGCTGGACAGTGTGACGTCAGCACGAATCACATTTCCCCAATTTCGAGTCTTGAGTGAAGAGCCAGGGATCAATGTGCAGGATACTGCAAAATGAAAAATATAAATAAAGTTTTGTATTTCTTCAGCGACTTTCACATTTCAGAATGCCCCCAAAGGAAAACTAATGGATTCCTCCTTAATGAGTGGTCACTGTGGTAACGTAGGGCTGCAGTGCAACCGGGTTGCAAGGAATGGCTTTGGAGAAAATCTAAATCTAAGCCTTTAATACAGTAGGGTATTTGAGGAGGAAATTCTTCGCACAGAAAGTGGTGAGAATGTGGAACTAGCTCCCAAGGGATTGGAGGAGGTGAATGGTGACGATGAGCTTAAGGGGAGTGCGGGTTGGGGGAGCTGGATAAACGCATCAGGCAGAAAGGAATAGAAGGATACGGGGATGGGGGAGATGAAGTAGTGTGTGGGAGAAGGCTGGTGTGGGAAGGATCACCTGTATGGAGCAGAGGTGCCGAAAGGCCTGTACCTGGGCTGCCAACGCCGTGTAATTCTACGAAATAGATGAGTGGTATTATTAATGATCTCTCCGATATACAAGCACCGTGCCTTCGCTTCGCCACACTCCATTCAAGCACCCCCTCTAATTGAATTCAGACACCCCCTGTGTGGCATCCCTCTCAAGATCATCTCAGATACATCCCCCGTGTTGGATCACTCTCCAGTTGACCTCAGAGACTCCCCAGTGTGGAATCCCTCTCCAGCATATCAGAGAAACTCCCCAGTGCAAGACCCCTCTCGAGTTCATCCCTGACATCTCCCAATCTGGGGCCCTGTCCTAGTTGATCTCTGACTCCCCACAATGTGAGTTCACATTCTCGTTGATAAGAGGCATCCCCAATAATGGATCCCTCTCTACTTGATTTCAGGCACCCGCTAGTGTGGCAGCCCTCTCTCGGGAAGTCTGATAACACCGCCACCGTGTGGTATCATTCTCCAGTTGATTGCAGCCACTGCCCAGTTTGGGAACACTTTCTGGTTGATCTCGGAGACGGCACAGTGTGGGATCACTCTCCAGTTGATCACAGACACTTCCCAGTTCAGACCACTCTGTAGTTGACCTATGAAACCTCCTGATTTGGTGCACCACCATAGTTGATCTCTGGCTCCCCACAATGTGTGTTCACTAACGAGTTGATATGAGAATTTCCCAGTGTGGAATCCCTCACTAACTGATCTCTGACACAGCTCCAGTGTGGAATCTCTGTAATTGGTCTCTGACACAGCCCCTGGGTGGAATCCCTCTGTAGTTGATGTCTGACAGAGCTCCAGTGTGGAATCCCTCTCTAGCTGATCCCTAACACAGCTCAATTGTGGAATCCCACACTAACTGATCTCTGGCACAGCCCCAGTGTGAAATCCCTCACTGGTTGATCTCTGACACAGTCCCAGTGTGAAATCCCTCTCCAGTTGATCTCTGACACAGCCCCAGTGTGAAATCCCTCTGTAGTTGATCTCTGACAAGCCCCAGTTTGGAATCCCTCTCTGGTTGATCTCAGACACAGCCCCAGTATGGAATCCCTCTCTCGTTGATCTCTGACACAGCCCCAGTGTAAAATCCCTCTCTAGTTGCTCCCTGATACAGTCCCACTGTGCGATCCCACTCTAGTTGATCTCTGACACAGCCCCAGTGTGAGATCCCTCTCTAGTTGATCTCAGTGGAAGGGTTGGATCGCCGGCTCTTGCGCAGGCACGGTCGCTGCCCGACCGTTTATGTTTGAATCGACAATCTCGCGCTGCTTTTCCCGCCACCCACATCCGGGCATGCGCAGTCCCACTGTTACCGGTCAAGCATGCGCAGTCCGGCCGCATTCCTCCACGATGTTGACACAATCCCGCCTCCTCAACCACCGCACATTTGCATTGACTTCCTTCCAACACCCTCCGGCACGGAAAGGCCTTCTGCGAGCACACCGGTTCGCTGTCTCCAATCCCACCCTTCACCCTCAATATCCCGCTGCTCCTCCCCTCCCCCACTGCCCGCCGACGGTCCGCGGCCGTGCAGCGCAATCGCTTGTTCTTTGCGCCGCTTCACGTCATACTGAGTTGCAGCGTTAACTGTGTTCAACTCCGCAGATGCTGTCAGATCTGTTGAGCTTTTCCAGGTATTTTTATTTTTTTGTTTAAGAGTCCTCAGGTATTCCCAGCATGAAGTTTAATCCGGGCTCTCAATTCACTCACTCACTGGACTGTTTCCGGCAACCTGAACACGCTTTCCCACTAACTGTGCAAGGATGTCGTGGGAGGCACTAGGTGGTCCATAGCTTCAACCCTTATGGAAAATATTATATTAAACAGTTTATAGAAACACATATCCACCGGATCAGACATAATGAGATCCATTGGATCACATAGTGCCAGATCCACTGTTTCAGGAAATGTCAGATCCATTGGAGCAGACCGAGTGAGATCCATTGTGTCCAATTGCGTCAGGCCTAACGTTTCTGATAGTGTCAGGTCCACTGGATCAGACAGTGTAAAATCCTCTGGAACAGACAGTGCCAGATCATCTGGCTCAGACAGAGTGATAACCAGTAATCCAGATCATAACAGATCCAATAGATCGGACAGTGTCAGATTTCATGTTTCACATTGTGTCATGTCAACTGGAGCGGACAGTTTCTGACCTTCTGGTTCACACAATGTGTGGTCCGCTGCTCCAGATAGTCCCGAGACATCGAAACGATTAGTGATAGATCTTTTGTATCTGGCAGTGTTAGATCATTTGGTTCAGGCACTGTTACAGGCTTTGTCAGGTGCTTTGGTTCAGACAGTGTCAGATACCCTGCAGCAGGCAGTGTCATTTTCTAAGGTTCAGAGAATGTCAGATGCTCCGGTTACAGCAGGGCCACATCCTCTTTTTCAGTTAGTGTCAGGTTTTCCAGTTCAGATAGTATCAGGTAATCTGGATCGAACAGAGTGAGATTCAATGGTACAGACAGTGTCTTGTGTTCTGTTTCACCCAGTGCCTCATCCTCTGCTTCAGTGTCAGATCCACTGGATCAGGCACAATCAGATCCACTGGATCAGAAATGTCAGAAAATGTCAGATCATTTGGCCCAGACAGAGTGATATCCACTGTTACAGTCAGTGACAGGCGCTCTGATTCACACAGAATGGGATCCAACGGTGCAGACTGTGTCAGATGCTGTCGTTCAAATCAGATTTTCTGGATCGCAGAGCATCATATTCGCTGATCCTGACAGGGTGAGATCCACTGGTGCATACAGAGCCTTGTGCTCTGTTTCAGTCAAAGTCTCATCCTTATGTTCAGCCAGTATCGGATCCTTTGTTTCAGCGAATGCCTCATCCCCGAAAGAGTGCTCGGTGGTTAGTGGGGTATGTGGTGTGGGATGGGGGGGTGGGGTGGGGGGCGGTGGCGGGGCAGTGGTGTAGGGTGGGGGGGGCGGTGGTGTGGGGTGGGGTGTGGGGGGGCGGGTGGAGCGTGGGAGGAGGGGAGTTATTGGGAAGAGGGTCAGATACGTAGGCAAATCTCAGAGAATATTAAATGTAATAGGGCAATACTAGTAGCGGATTTCAACTGCCACAATATTAATGGATATTGTTAGTGTGGAATGCTTAGAGGGAGCAGATGGTGGGGGTGGTGGACGATGACGGAAATCTCAAAGTGCATGCAGGAGATCTTCTTTGAGCCTGCACGCATAAATTCCTACAAGAGAGGAGGCGGGACTGGACCGAGTCTTAGGGAATGAAGCCGGGCATTTGGTAAAGGTGTCAATGGGGGTGCAGTTCCAAAATAGTGACCAAATCTCTGTAAAATTTAAGGTAATTATGGGAAAGGACAAAGATAGACCGGAAATAAAGGTCATGAATTGGAGAAGGCCGATTTCAAATTGATAAGACAGGATCTGTGTATTCGGAGCAGCTACTTTTTGGAAAGTCTACCTTAAATCAATGGGAGGCATACAAAGTGGAAATAGTAAGATTTCAGGGCCAGCATATTCCCGTAGAGATGAAGGGCAGGACCAACAAGGTCAGTGTACTCTGGATGTAAAGGGATATAAGCAAAATTAAGAGAGCTCATGTCAGATACAGAGGCTGAAAACTATGGAAGCCCTTGAGTAGTGTAGAAATTGTAGGGGGTACTGAAAAAGTGATTAGGAGGGCGAATAAGGGACAAGATAAAGGAAAATCACAAGGCATCTTATAAATATATTAAATGCAAGAGGATAACCAGGGAAAGAGTAGGGTGCATTGTGGACCAAAGTGGCAATTTGTGCGTGGAGGTGAAGGACGTAAGTGATGATTTGAATTGTTAATTTTCGCATGTGTTCACAAAAGGGAGGGGTCGGACGTAAGTGTAGTGATCGGGGAGGGGAACTGTGATATACCTGAACAAATTGGCATTGGAAGCGAGGAGGTGTTAATTATATTTGCGGGAATGAACATTGATAAACCCCCAGGCCTAGATGATGTGTATCCTAGGCTGCTATGTGAGGCAAGGGATGAGATCGCAAGGGCCCTGACACTAATTTTCAAAACCCTTTGGCCACAGGAGAGGTGCCAGAGGGGATCCAGGTCAATAAGTTAAGTGCCCATGGGATCCAGGTCAATAAGTTAAGTGCCCATGGGACCCAGGGCTATTTGGCAAATTGGGGCCAAAATTTACTTTGTGGCAATGGCAGAGGGTTAAGGTCGAAGGTTGCTTTAGGGATTGGAAACGTCTGTCCAGTGGCGTAACACAGGGATCGGTGCTGGGAGCCCTGCTGTTTTTAGTGCACATAAATGATTTGGATGTGAATATAGAAGTTATGATCAGCAGCTTTGCAGATTGCTGGTGCCGTAATTAGTGAGGAGGAAAGCCTTAGAGTCCTGGACCACATGGGTGGGCTGCTAAGACGGGCAGAGCGGTGGTAAATGGAATTTAATCCTGAGAAATGTGAGCTGATGCATTTTGGGAGGCCAAACACGGCAAAGGTATACACAGTGAATAGTAGGACACTCGGAAGAACAGGGGATCAGAGGGACCTTGATGTAGATGACCATTTATCCCTGAAGTCAGTAGCGGAGGAAGATAAGGTGGTTAGGAAGGCTTACGGGATATGTGCCCTTATTAGCCGAGGCATAGAATTTAGAATCGGGAAGATTATATTGTAGATTTATAAAACGATATTTGGGTCACAGCTGGAGTACTGTGTGTAGTTCTGGTCGCCAAACTATTGCAATAATGTGATTGCACTGGAGAGGATGCCGAGGAGATACAGCAGGATGTTGCCTGGGCTGAGAATTTCAGCTATGAAGAAAAGCTGGATAGGCTAGGGCTGTTTTCCTTACAGCAGAGAATGCTGGGGGGGAGGAGTTGACAGAGGGAGGCAAAACTGTGAGAGATATACATTGTGGAGGTGGGAAGAGTCGTTTTCCCTGAGATGATGTGTCAATAACCAGGGTGCATAGTTATAAGGTAAGGCGATTTGAGGATTTTTTTTTTACACCCAGAGGGGTTTGGAATCTGGAACACCCTGCCAGAGGTGGTGGTAGAGTACGGGAACTTCACAACGTTTCTGGAGTATTTAGATGAGCACTTGAAACATCATAGCAGACATGGCTATGTGCCCAGTGACAGAAAATGCGATTAGAGTAGATTGGTGCATGTTGCCGGCAGAGACACGATGGGCTGAAGGGCCTGTTCCTGCGCTGTACATGTCCTGAACATTGACTTTGTGACTCTATGGCACTTATTCAGCAATTATCTGATCCCCTGGCTCAGCAAGTGCCTGATCCCTTGGTTCACCGAATGACTGATTCCATGATTTCGCTGATGGCTGATCACCTGATTCAATCATTGTCAAACCAACTGATTCGGCCAATTTCCGACCCTCTGGTAGAGACAGTGTCATATCATCTGGTTCAGAAAGTGTCAGATCCCCTGGCTCTGCCAGTATCTGATTCCTTGGTTCTGCATGTGTCAGATCCTCTGGCTCTCCCAGGCTCTGGTCCTCCAGTATTGACATAACCAGGAAATATATTTATTTACAGTGCACACAATAGATATTTGCAGTAGAACAACCTGTTATATAGACCAAGGCTTTATTTATACCTCATTTTGGGAGAAGAATGAATTGATTTAAAAAGGAGTAGGTGCAGGAGGTTCGTAACCTCGGGATTTCATGTTCGTTCTGGGTCTGGCCAGCAGCAGATGACTCTGCAATTTTCCAAACAGGTTCCAGGCATATCGGGAGACTTGGAAACATTTCGGACGTTCCAGGAGTAAGGTTGAAAATTCCGCTGCGCGATCTCGGAGCTGCTGTTGCTCATCATTGAATAACTCGCCATCTGTGCCTAGGAACTCAACGTGTCCGGGAATATAAACCTGACTGGCGTGATATGCAGGCAAGACAATAACACAAGTGTTATTATATCTGAGTTCTGAGAATTCTCCAGTCGAACATTCAATGTGTCTTTCATTCTCCAAGACATTATTTTCGCTGCCAGATATTTCCAGGCCTCTGACACAACCACTGGGTAGCAGGACAGGCGTTCAGCAAATCCCTCAATAAACTTTCACCACTGTGGTGATGAACTGCAGCTCCGAAACCAGCGGTGCTCTCAACAGTCCAGTAAAGAAGGAGACCATAGTAACTGCCTGATCGTCTTGAGCTCTAAGGATCTGAGAAACAACTTTGTGAAAATTTTGCAGCAGACTGTCGGCTGCATGTTCTGTCATTGCCCTGACCAGCAGAACAGATCAATTGTGGAATTAATAAATCCTCAATTTCTCTCCATTTGTTGCACCATATGTCTGTGTGTTTTGTTGAACAGAGTCTGCTAACGTTTAGAAAGACATCTGAAGTCCAAGTGACCTTGCAAAATTATACAAAACGTGTTTTCTCGTTTTAAGACTTTCGCTGTGCAAAGTTCACTAAAATCTATCAAGAAGAAACATTGAATGAGGAGGCAACTATTACATTAAATTACAGGGAATAAATGCCGCTTCAACTTAAAAACTAAGAAGAAAAACTCACTCCGAGTTTATTCATTATAGACACTCTCTTTAGTCATGTAGCCCTAACCTGAACGTCTGGCGCGTTCTGGCTCTAACAGGAACACTTTTCCCAACTTCACCGAGGTGAAACAATGTCTCTATCATTCAAAACTTTGAGCATAATCAACTGAAATTCCCTCTGAAGATTCCCTCTGGAGGTTAAACCATCTTTAACTCTTTCCAGGCCGTGGTTCTAATGAGCTATCTGCTTGGTCATTATCTGAAAAGCAGTCCTTCTCTTCTGCACGGCATAGCACCAGCTGCTGTGGGTCTTCTTTCTCCTGACCCTTCCGGTCTCACAGATTCTGAAATTTTGAAGTCTGTACTCATCAAAGCACGTTATTGCTTCCTTTGTGTCAAGGTATTAAAGCTAACCACTGACTTTCTTTAGGATTGAAACTCGGTCTCAGATATCCATGTCAACCAGATCACAATGCCCTGTCTCCTGGAAGAGTTCAATGCAACTTCGCGCCGTCCTCCATTCCAGGGCATTTTTTTCTTGCTTTTAATTGGAAGAGAAAGCTTAGATCATAACTTACTTATAACGTCCATGAGTCATAACGGTATCACTGTTTATTGAAGTTCTCACTCAAAGCCCCACATGACAGAGTTTCAAACTTCACTGCAGAGATTCAGTATCAGCAGCAAAATCATTAAGCAGAGAGCAATTAATAAAGTTACTTAGATAAATAAGTCGTGTGATGAATATGGGGGGGATGAATGTGTTGAACGATCCTGCCAATTCGTGTTTAATGAGAATCTCATGCAGCTCATTGCCAGGGATAATACTTCTCGTGGATGGATTAGTTATTTTCCAAACAGCTACTTAAAAGCACTTACTGCACAGTCCCTGTCCCTTTCCCACTGATTTTCATACGTGCTTGACGAACTTGTCTGAATGGATGGGGAAAGGAACAGGACACAACTGCAGCTGTGGTGTCTGAGGTCAAAATCGTCACACAATGTATAACCCAGTGTTGCATACCGTGGAAATGAACAGACTCCAACTCAACCCTCAGTGTAACAAGTATGTCTGAGACCTGGTTCAGAAGTTCACTGCTTCGTTGTTAAAAGCTGATTTGCATTTACAAGCACAGTGGCTGCACAGGAAGGCCTGGGGTGTTCGAATCCTTTCTTGCAGAATGGCCGTCCCAAAAAGCTGTGCTATCCAGCTGAATACAGACAACGAAAGGCTCGTCCCTGTGTGGGATTCGGCGCCACTGTGCAACTCCAAGCGCTTCTTCAATGTTGTGAAAGTAGAAGCCAGTACGGTCCAGGGCTGTAGACGCTAAACTAGGGGGAGCCGAATGTTGATTACCGGCATTGGATGCTCCGAGATTGGCTTCAGCCATATCCACATCCCACAACCCCCCGCAAACCCGGCCGACCACCAGCACCAACAAAAACGATCAAATCTGGGTTTACGTGTGCTACACATTTCGTGCTCTTGACACTTCACTCTCACGCCAAGGTTGTGTCCAGGCCTTCCGATACATTATTGCCTCATCTGCTATATCTCACAGGCACTGACAATCCTGCGATGTCATCTGGAAAGCAGCGTGTGTTTGAGAGTGCAGTGGGTGATTGGGATACCCCACATTTCTCGTGAGCTGGGGAGATGATTTTCAGTGGATAGTCACTCTCCATTTTTACAAAACATGTGTTAAACGAGTGTTGATGCAATACTTTGTCTCTGTGTCCAAAGGAGGGGGTGTTCGACTTCTATCATTTTCAGCATTTCCGCCACTTTACCTTAAGAAATTTTTTTTCACGGGTTCCAGTTGTGAACTCACTATGTGCCGTGGGTGCCTCCGTGTTTGCTGAGCAGTGAATCATCTTCCTCCATTTGACCTGCATTTCAGTCGGTGGAATGGGCGAGGCCACACCCGCAGGAAGCGCTAACTCACTAACACCGCCACACGGAGCCGTTTCCTCTGCCTGATATAGGACAGTCACGATGGTGTCAGACACATGCAGACCTCCAACAGGAGATTCCACAACCCCTACCCCACCAGTGCTTGAGAAAGCATCTTGCTGTGGATCAGCCTGGCCCACCTCATAAAGCTGCTCTGCATCACACCAGCCCACTTCTCCAGAGGTGGAGATGTCACGAGCCTCCACGGAAAGTCCCAGTCATCTATCAGAGGACGTTCTTCCACCAAAGCATCTGCATTTTGATGCCTGTCTTTAGCTGCTCTCAGCCTGACTGCAGCCTCCATCCCATTAGTTCAAAGCAATCGGCCTCACCTCTTTCAACGTGTCCCACTCAACCTGGGGCGAGATTTCTGTGTTCTTTCACTCCAGCACCAGGACGTGCCCCGATCGTTGGGCACGTCACAGACTCTGATTGAGACATTGAAAATCTCCCGAATCAACCTGGAAGGCAACTTGCCTATTAGCAGGTGGTCGCTGAATTGAATCTGTTAAAATCCTATCTATGGTGGGACAATGGGGCAGTGGCTGCCAACGGGTTCCCGTTCAGCTAGGACCACTAAAGCATTGCTGATGAGGTTCCCTCTCGCTGTTACCGAGCAATGGCTGTTGGGCGGCGTCAGTGTGAGGGTGTGGCTATGTGGGGGGTGTTGGGGGGGAAGGGGCGGACAGTTAGGAACTTACTTTTTTTCGTGAGTGCCTTGCTGCCAATGACCAGTGTGTACTCTTCCTTCATTTCCCTGGTTTGAGGTTACGGAGCTTGGAGTTGGCCTCACCTGCAGGTGTTTCTAACTCACTGCAGATTCATTCTCGAATCGGGGGGCAACCAGACTTATGGACAGGTTTCCACCGTTTCTCCCGTGTCACACAGTCTTTGAGAAGCTATTGAGCCCATCCAGCTGGCCGCTTGTGGATGACATGAAAACTGGTGAGTTGGTAAGTAGTGAGGATGATAGCCTTAGCTTACTGTAGGATAGAGACGGTCTGGTCAGATGGGATTATCAGTGGCATAAGGAATTTAATCTGGGTAAATGTGAGGTGATGCACTTGAGCAGGAAAACAAGGCACGGGAATGCATGATGAATGAAAGGACGCTGGGATGTACCGAGGATCAGAGGGAGCTTGGTTTGCATGACCATCCGACCCTTAAGTTAGCGGGACGGTAGATAAGTTGGTTAAGATGGCACATTGGATAATTACCTTTATTAGCCAAGGAATGGAATATAAGAGCAGGGAGGTTGTGCTGGAACTGTATAAAACATTGGTTAGGCTACAGATTGAGTATTGCATGCAGTTCTGGTGTCCACAATATAGAAAGGATGTTGTTGTACTGTACGGAGTGCAGAGGAGATTTAACAAGATGTGCCTGGAATGGAGAGTTTTAGTTATGAAGAGAGATTGGATAGACTGAGGTTAATTTCCCTGCAGCAGCAGTGATTGAGTGGGGGCATGACTGAGGTGTATAGAATTACAAGAAACATAGATAGGGTAGGAAGGAATGGACTTTCCCCCCTGGTGGAGAGATCAATAACAAGTGGGCATATGTTTAATGTAAGGGGCAGGAGGTTTGGAGGGGTTGTGAGGAAGAATTTTTATCACCCGGGGGGTAGTGGGAATCTGGACCTCAGTGCCGGAAAGGGTTGTAGAGGCAGAAACACTCATAATATCTATGCAGTGTTTGGATGAGCACTTGTGATGCCCTGGAAGACAAGGCGATGTGCCTAGAGCTGGAAAATGGGATTAGAATTGTCAGGTACTTGTTTGACCAGCGCAGAATCGGTGGTCCGAAGGGACTTTAACAGTGTTGTGGCTGTCTGTGATTTTATGACTTGTATATCTGAAGGTATCACCGTCCCACGATTCCATAACCCAACACTTGAAAAGTCACAATGACCTATTTAACTTGTCAATGGAACCGTGACCAGGTCACTGGGCTCCACTTCCACAATCGGTCTCTCTGGAGCTTTTTTTTCGTCTTCCCTCCAACTCCAACTTCAGATCCAGTTACAATGACATGTTTCCTGCAGCTGATTGGCAGGAACGTCCATCTTCCCAAACTCTGGGAAACAATAATTTCCATCCCCACTTCCCTGACGATTTATGGATTGGAAAAGCTGGTGCTCAATGAAGAGGAAACAGTTGGAATGTCGATCCACAACGGCAATTGTGGCTTTTGCATTGTTGTCATATTGGACCAGATTTCCACCTGTTTCCTCTTCATTGAGCACCAGCTTTTCCAATCCATAAACCGTCAGGGAAATGGGGATGGAAATTATTGTTTCCCACAACTTTCCATGTTTCGAAATGTAAATGACCAATGTGGTCATGATCATGACTGACAGTGCGGGGATACAATGTTGACCCACAGTAGTACCTGGCAACAGAAACAGGTGGCAAACAGAGCCCACAGACACATGGAGGCAGAGCTTGAAGAAAACGCAATCACTGGGAACAGATGCACGGGGACAAAGAATGAATACGGTCAACAAATTATCAGAGGCAGAGGAACAGGGCGAATGTGGAAGGGAAGAAATAAAAAACTCCATTCCCTAGGAAATGGCGATGAGGTTGATGATACATAAGACATGGGAACTAGACAATTGATTGACATTGAAAGACGTAAATTTTCCTGGACAGAAGTAATTTACACAACTACTCAGACATGCCAGAGCACAAAGAAATATTAAAGCGTTCAGGCTAAAACCAGGAAATATTTTCTGAAACTTTGAAACCGAATTATTACCCGAAGTAAGATGCAATGAAACCCGGGGAACTTAGGCTGAAGGTTTAAGGTGGAACTGATATTTCATAGCTGGGGACGAGCAAAGTGAAAGGGACCAAAAGGAAGTGAGGTTTATTGAATTTTATATGCCACTGAAACAGATGGACATGCTAACCGGGGATTGAGCAGTTGTGAAAAGCTGTATCTGATCGCAGCAAATCAAGAAATGAATGAGGTGTCACTGAGGAATGAAAATAATACATTCATTGAAAAAGCGACCTCCAAGCAGATGAAAGAATGATCTGGTCCAATTGGACCCAGAGTGTTTAGATAAGATATGGGAATGCTCTGTATATTTTGAGTATCACATGATGATTGATCCAGAGAATATCACTGTTTCATACCCCATCTAAATTACCAATAGAGCTGAAAGGAAGCTTGAAAGTGAGCAGCAAGAGATAGAGAGAAGAAAATAATTACCCAAGTCACCGAGCCTAGAGATTGGTAAATTGAAATGCCGTGAGAGAGAAGGCAAAATGGCGAGTAAGTATTTGTCTGGATCCCAAAGACCTAATTCAAACAATAAAGAGCACTGACTATGTTATACCAACAGTGCAAGGGACCATGTCAGAACTGGCAGGTGCCAAAGCTTTCAGCAGCTTGATACCTGTTATGGCGACTAGAACGTGAAGCTTGATCAGGAATCTTCACTCCTGAGATCATACAACACACCCTTTGGGCAGTTCAAATTCCAACATCAATAATTTGCCCTTAAAGTGAGCACGGATGTGTTGGAGCAGAATCCAGATTTAAACAGGGGATGCGATGTAAACGTCAACATAACTGATACCCAGCTCTATGTGTGAATCATAGAACGGTTTCAGGACAGAAGCAGGGCATTCGGCACATCCAGCCAGTGAAAGTACACTGCAGGAGCAATCTCACTACTGCCACTTGTCCACCCTTTCCCCGAAACCCAGCAAGTATTTTCCTTTCAGCTTCCCGTCCCATTTCCTCTCAGAAACCATGATTAAACTTTGCTCCACCTCTTTCTCGGACAAACATTCGATACCCCATCTCCTCATGGTGTTAAATGGGGTTTTCCTCATGTCACCGTTGCTTCTTTGGCAAACAAATTAACCTGAGGTCATCTGATTTTCGCCCCTTTGGCCAAAGTGAAGAATAATTATCTACTCTGTATCGATCAATCATGATTTAGGTCTCATCTACCTAGTCTCACAAGCTTCTCTTCTCCAAGAACAATGCCAGCTCCTCCAATCTATTCACTTAACGGAGGTCCCTCATCGCTGAATCCATTCTCGTCTAATCTTCTCTACTCACTTTGGTCTCCTGACATTACAAGGGTAATGCTTGCACTGCAGGCAGTTCAGAGATGCTGATTCCAGTGATGAAGGCGTTGTCTCTGGAACAAATTTTCAGCCCTTTTAAGAGTTGCAGATTGGAATTTAGAGTCGCCTTGTCACAGGTAAAATTCCAAGAGGCTTTGAACGGGTGGCTGCTGAGAGGATGATTCCCTTTGTGCCGGAATCAGAACTAGTGCCACAGTTTAAGAATATGCGTCAGACATTTATGATGGAGATGATGAGGAATTCTTTGTTTCCCAGACTCATTAATTCCCTTCCCCAGTGAGCAGTGGAATCCGGGTCATTGACTATATTCACTGCTGAGTTCGGCAGACCTTTCATCGACAAGGGAACGGTGGGCAATGGGGGGACGTATATGGAAATGGAGCAAAGGTTTGGAGCTAAGGGCACAATCTGATCAGCGATGACCTTGTTAAATGGCGGAGTTGTCTCCTGGGCCAGTGTATCCTTCTCCTGCTCCTATTTCTAAAGCCATTAATAGCTCTTGATATCTGAAATCTTTCAACAGAAAACGACTTAAACTATCTCACACCACAGTTGATGTGATAAGGGATGATATTGTGTCGGGAATGGAGAGTAAATCTGTTGTGCAGCATGAATGGTTATTTTGTTGGTATATTTAGAAGCTGAAGTTTATATTTGAAAACATTTCCTCCTGCCTCTGCCAACTTCACTGGGCTTTGGGAAGAGAGAGACTGCGATTGCTGCCATTTCACCTCTCAACCACTAGTTGCCGCTCAAAGATCCGACTGGCCCTCCAGTGTTTCTCTGGTCCTCCCAGCGTTAACTCTTGCACAACCGCTGCATCGACCGCTGCTCTTTGTCGAACCCCGGCCACAGCTCGGCAGCAATGGCCTCCTGGCTTCAGTGTTATATTGGCGGCATTTATTTTAAATCGACAAAAAGAAAGGAAGAAGCGCCTCTTCAGAATGGAGAAGGAACTGGAACTCTGACCCGTCGAGGAGCTAAGCAATAATAATAATGATAATAATGAAATGAAAAATGAGAATCAGCTTCCTGTCAAGCACGCAATATTCTTGCGCATGTGCAGTCGGTTCGCTCTCCCAGAGTGCAGTGCGGCCCTGCTCACTGATAGAGGGCTTTCCCATCCGCGGGGGATTTCGGTAACAGCCCCCGCCATTGCTCTCACCAATTAGGACATAAAGAAATCCTGAAATTGAGTAGTGAATTAAGAAATTGGTACAATCAGGAGCCCTTTCGGGCATTGGATCCTGTCCAGCATCCAATAAGATCATGGCTAAATTTCTACCTGAAAACATCTTCCTTCATACGCATACACACACACACACATACAGACGCACTCCCACACGCTCGGGTTATTAACGTGCATAAAACACTCACAGACACACAAAAAAATCCACATGAAACACACATACTCACGCACACATTCACACACATAAAAACACCACACATTGTGAGATTGAACAAGTGTGTATCTGTGTGCGTGTGATAGTGCGGTGCGAATATATTACTTTGTATCTGAGAGCATGTGAGTGTTTGTATGTGTGAGATTGAGAGCGTGCGAGGGAGAGCGTTTGAGTCAGTGTGACTTTGAATTTGTGTAATTGTGATTCAGGAAGTATGTGTTTGTGTGTGCGTATGAGTGCATCAATAGTGTTTGCGCAAGCGTGTGTCATTTTGAGATTGTGAAAGTGAGTTTGTAATTGTGTGAGAGACTGCCTGATTTTGTGATGAGTGTCTGTATGTGGTGGATCAGCAGGGTGAGTGACATTCAGACTACTTGAGAGAATGTGTGAATGTCCGTGGGAGTGAGAGTGTTATAGAGGGAGAGTGTGTCTGAATGTGTGTTTGCGATTGCCCGTTGATGCCCATGAGTGCTTCTCTGTAAGAGTTTGTGAGTGAGCGTGATATGTAAGTTTGTACAAGTGAGAGAGCTGAGAGCGTTTTGCGAGGTTGTGTGACTAAATATGTGAATCTCTGTGTGTGCCTGCTTCTGAGAGATAGAGAGTGAGAGTGCCAATGTGTGTGAGGCATTGAGTGTATGATATTGTGACTGTGTGACAGAATCTGTGTGTGTCTATGTAGGTGTTTGTCTCTGTGCATGTGAGTCTGTGTGAATGAAAGTGCGTGTGTGAGGGAGACAGAGAATGTGTGGCATTCTGTCAGTATGCTATTGAAGAAATATTTGAATCTGGGAGTGTTTGTGAGAGAGGGAGTAAGTGTGTCGTTGAGATTATGTGTGAGTGCTTGTGTGAATGAGTGTGAGGGAGTGAATGAATGTCTGTGTGCGTGAGGGAAAAAATGTGGTATTGGGTGCTTGTGAGTGTCTGTCCGTGTGTGTGTACATGTTGTGTATGTGTGTGTGTGAGTGAGAGAGAGAGATGTCGACAGTGTGGAATTGAGTGAGCATGTGATTTTGTGAAAATGTGTGTGTGAGTTTGATTGTCTGGAAAAGTCTGACTGTACCTCAGCCTCTGATACTGTGTGTGTGTGTTTGTGTGAGATAGAAAATGCGTGACTTTTTGGCAGTGTCAGATTGAGTGAGCTTGTGATTTGATTGCGTGAGTGAAAATGTGTCTCTGAGTGGTTTTGTGTGAGAGTGAGTTTGTGAGGGCGAGTGTGAGTGTATGATACTGCGACTGTGTGCAGGCGAGATAGTGAATATGTTTTAGAAAGTGTGTTTGACAATTTAATATTCTGAGATCGAGTGAATATGTATGGCTTCCTGTTTCTGTGTGTTTGTGTATCTGTGTGTGTGGGTTTGAGAGAGAAGCCGGGATTTTCCACGCCGGGCTTAAGTGTTCTCATAGCTTTTCCTACTTTTTGTTCGTGATCACACTCCCTAAATTCAGGGGGACAGCCCAGGCTGGGTCTATGCCACCCAGAAGCTTGTGCACACAGGGACGAATCAGACTTTGCTCGAGTGCTTGTGAGCCTCGTGTGAGAAGCCTTCCCTGGATGCATGTCGTTTGCTCTTCACACACGCCCCGATTGCAAAGCTTTCCTTTCGCCAAACGACTTGATCCGGGTACCCTTCAGCTGTATATCGTTGGAGAGTTAACCTCAGCGATGTGACTGCAGCTGGAGAGTTCATCTGAGCGATATAACTACTGCTGGAGAAACGACCCGTGTGAAGTGAATGATGCGGGATAGCGTACACGAGCGATGTGACTGCTGCTGGAGAGACCACCCGAGCGATGTAACTACTGCTGGAGAGACCACCGAAGCGATGTAACTGCTGCTGGAGAGACCACCGAAGCGATGTAACTGCTGCTGCAGAGACCACCCGAGCGATGTGACTGCTGCTGGAGAGACCACCGAAGCGATGTAACTGCTGCTGGAGAGACCACCAAGCGATGTAACTGCTGCTGGAGAGACCACCCAAGCGGTGTAACTGCTGCTAGAGAGACTACAGAACCGATGTAACCGCTGCTGGAGAGACCACCCAAGCGATGTAACTGCTGCTGGAGTGACCACCCAAGCGATGTGACTGCTGCTGGAGAGACCACCCGAGCGATTTAACTGCTGCTGGAGAGACCACCCAAGCGGTGTAACTGCTGCTAGCGAGACTACAGAACCGATGTAACCTCTGCTGGAGAGACCACCCAAGCGATGAGACTGCTGCTGGAGAGACCACCCGAGCGATGTGACTGATGCTGGAGAGACCACCCGAGCGATGTGACTGCTGCTGGAGAGCCCACCCGAGCGATGTGACAACTGCTGCAGATATAACCCGAGTGATGTGACTACTGCTGGAGAGACCAAACTATCGATGTGACAACTGCTGGTGGGTCCATTGGAGCGATGGCTGAGATAATCGGTACCATTTGGTGCTCAGGAAACTACCATTCATAAAGTTCTCTGTCGTTCCCAGTGACCATGAGCTGTTCCAGGCCTCCATCCTGTTAAGTCCTGAAAAGTTGGCCCGTACATGTTCCAGGCCGGCGCGATTTCACGCTTTCAAGCGCATGGGGCGAGCGGTCGGGTGGCTGGAAGGGCTGGAATTGAACATATTCGGTTGAAACCGACAAATAACAACAGAAATATGGACTTTTCATTCTAATATGCGAAATACCTTCTTATCTATATCCTTACAAAGTTACCAGTCAGAATGAGTTCATGTATTTGTGCAGGTGTAATAATAATTAATTTTTAAATGCTCTGAAACCCCATGGGTAAATATTAGTTTCAGACATAATGAAGGATTCCATTCAGATCCCCTTGCTGCTATACACATAATTTTTTCCTGTGGCTTTAATAAATTCCATGTTGAATGTTGAACTTGCAAACTACGTTCATAAGAACCAGCAGCCTGCTGGTCCCAGCTGCACGGCAGCATCAGTTGTGCCTCTGATCCAGTTCCATACAGATTCCTTAACTCTTTGCCACAAAATCAATATCTACATTTTTGGATGTGTAAGTTTGGAAATGCAATAGCTCAATGTGCTTAGAATCTTTGAACGGAATATATCTTTGTAAGAGTGACACATCGTTCATAAACACGTACTTGAGAAATTCTGCTCAGTTCTCCAGGACTGAGTTCCATGAATATGAATAAAGTTTGCTGCAAGGATAGCGATCTGCCCTCAGCATTATGTACATCCATAGTGAAACATTTGGTAGCTTATTATTTGTGGACATCATCGATGATTTTGCTTTCCAAACATCACAAAAGAAAACGTTTTAATGTTTTTGCTTCATATGATGTGCAAACAGATTTGCTGCAGTTTGTATTACTGCTTCCTCTTAATAAGCTGCTGATTGGTCTAACAGCTTTTCTGTTTGTGTTGACAAAAGTTTTCATTTTCACCAATTAAGAAACCATGAGGTTATTTTAATTTGTAATTATTATCTAATGCAAACAGTAAAGACGTATTTTAGTTCCATTGTGATGTGTTCTTTGTGGCTTTTCCAATGCAAATTTGCGACGATAGAATTTTCAGTCCGCTTCCTGTAAGAAATATAAAGTTAAACTTTTATAGATTGGGCCGTTTTAACCTTGACATACCTCAGGGTCTCAGTATGTCTTAACCTAGCCCTTTACCTGACATTCATAAGACACATCTTGGCCTACTGAAGACCAGATTATTTCCTTGTATTTCTATTCAAAGATAACTGACTTTATATTTCAGGTCATTGAGCTCAGATTAGAGCTGGAATAAGTTAGGCACTTAAGGGGGTAAAGACAGGGTGAAGACGGGAGGAAACGGACACAATGATTGTCTGTGATAAAAAGGAATAATGAGAATGGAAATTGTGTAAAACTCTAGTTTTCCAAAAAATGATACACATTATTCATCAAACATGTTAAGGTGCAGTACATGACTGTTCCATAATGGCAAAATAACGTGGATGCTTGAAATCTGAAGCAAAACAATACACGCTTGGAAAGCTCTGCAGGTCCGACAGCATCTCTGGAGAGAAAGACAGAGCAAATTTATTGACTCCATATGACTCCTCTTGGGAGCTCTGAAGAAGGGTCATACGGAGTCGAAACGTTGCCTCAGTCCTTGTCTCCACAGATGCTGAGTTTTTCCAGCATTTTTTGATTTTGGTACATGACTGTTCCACTTTGACATTAAGTTTTTAACGTTCAATCTCTTTTGATAGAGCATCCGTTTCTCTGATAATTTTAAACACAATTACAATCTGGTTAGGCTTATATTTCTCATTTCATAACAAGCACTGCCTTGTACTTTTTAACACAGAGATCAGATTGATGGCAGTGCAGAACAATAACAACGTATATCCTAAATAAAAAAATGTATATAGTGTGTACTGGAACAACAATCTCTCATTCTCTCTCTCAAACACACACACACACGCACGCATACACACAAACACATACACAGGTAGATGAACAGGCTGACAGACACAGGCACCTACACATAAACACACTCACCATCAGCAATCTTCCGCTGTAGGATGCTGTCATGTTCACATGGCACAGAAATACACTGCGTACATGCACACATACACACAGATGGACAGACAGACACATACACACTCTCCCTCTCACATCCTCACATATAAACGGGCACAAACGGACAGGCGGACAGAAACATAAATAGATGCGTGCACTCCGAAAGTCATGCACACACATACATAAACACATACACATACACAAAAAAACATACATGCAGACAGCCACACACAGAGGCAGACACTCAGCTACGCGCACACACACATACACACACACACACAGCCACAGACATACGCACAAACACACACACATACACATTCTTGCACATATTCGTACACACAGACGGACAGAAACATAAAAGTACATATTTACTCACAGAGTCAAATAGGCACACGCATACACAACCTCACCTTTAGCAATTTCCCTCGGCTGGGGTCTGTAGTGACCTCGCACACACACAAACACACAAACAGTTATACACTAAATAATTAAGATAAATTATAAACTGTAGCATAAATTGACATTTAGTTGCAAAGTTGGGCTTCAGTCGCTATGCAGAGGAATGCAATTATACATGTTTCTTTTATTTGATATAACGACTGACCCACAGGGAATAATGTTCGATCTGACTTGTAAAAGTTAACTTGTTAGCCAACACACAGACGGGTAAATTGAGTGTAAATCGTGAATTGGTCATGATAACTAATATTAAGGATATAAAGTAAAGCTAATTGTTGTATTGGTCTTGAAAACATTACAAGGGAAGAAAAGAAAGGTATATCGGTATTTCAGCTGATAAGCAACTAAATCAGAAGCTTTCTGAACTCTGAGGAGAATAGAACAGCATTTCCAAAGGGCATGGACAAGTTAATGGAATGGATAGACAGGTGGTCGATGAGGTTGAATACAAATAGATGCGAAATAATTCATTTTAGTAGCGAGAACATGAGGAGAGACAGCACAAAATGAAGGATACATCTCTGAAGGGGGCATGAGCAGAGGGACAAGCCATTGAAAGTGGCAGTATATTTTTAGAAATCAGTAACTAAAGCTAACTGTATTTATCGTAAAATAGAGTATAGGTGCCAGGAAGTTAGTTCAACTTGTATAAATCACTAGTTTGGACTCTAGTTGGGTATTACGTCGAGCTCTGGGCAAGGAATGTGAAGTTACTGTATCGAGGACAGATATGATCCACGAGAATGTTTCCAGGTTTGAGCTTGGAGAAGTTACAGGGATTGGTTTTGGTTCCCTTGCTGTTTGTGGTATATATAAACGATTTAGAATTGAATGTAGGATGTTTGATCAGTAAGTTCGCGAATAACACGAATATTGGTGGGGTGGTAAATAGGGACTAGGATAGCCTTAGATTAAAGGAGGATATAGACGCGCTGGTTAGATGAGCTGATCAGTGGCAAATGGAATATAACCCGGATAATTGTGAGTTGATTCACTTGGGCAGGTCAAGTAAGGCACGGGAATAGATGATGAATTGTAGCTGGGAAGTACCGAGAATCAGAGGTACCTGGGTGTGCATGTCCACCGGTCCCGTAACATAGCGGGGCATGTTGATAAGGTGGTTAAGAAGACATATGGGATACTTGCCGATATTAGATGAGGCATAGAATAAAACAGCAGGGACCTTATGCTTGAAATATATAAAATGCTGGTTGGGCAACGGCGAGAGTATTGCGTGCAGTTCTTGATTCTGCATTTCGGGAGAGATGTGATTCCACTAGAAAGAGTGAAGAGGGGATTTACCAGGATGTTACCTGGGCTGGAGAGCTTTAGTTATGAAGAGAGATTAGATAGACTGTTCTTTTTTTCCCTGGAGGAGAGGATTTTGAAGGGGGACATGATTGAGGTAAATAAAATTATGAGGTGCAGAGATGGGGTAGACAGGAAGGAACATATCCCCATGGTGGAGGGATCCATAACCATTGGGCATAGATTTAAGGTAAGGTTTAGTGGGTATGTGAGGAACAATTTTTTCAGCAAATTGGTTGTGGGAATCTGGAACTGGCTGCCTGAAAGGGTGGTAGAGGCAGAAACCCTCATAACATTTAAGAAGTGTTTGGATGTGCACTTGCGATGCCGTGGCGTACAAGCCGATGGGCCCAGTGCTGGAAAGTGTGTTTAGAATAGTTAGGTACTTGTCTGTCCGGCGCAGATTCGATGAGCCGTAAATGGCCATTTTCTGTGCTGTAGACGCCTATGACTCTATAAATCAATGTTAGGATTGTTTTCCTTGAAGAAGAGAAGGATGAGAGGAGATTTGATATGGCTATTTAGAATCATGAGTGATCCTTATTAAACAAGGGGAAAGGGTTCATTTTCGTGAAAGCACTCAGGGTGAGGAAATTCAGTATTAATGTCATTAGGAAAAGAAGCAATGATAACATTAAATATTATGTTTTCACACAGCGAGTTGTTTGAATCTGTAAAACAATGACTGAGAGCTGGTGGAGGCAGGTTGAAATGAAGCATTCATTCGGGAATTAGACTGTTATCTGAAAATGAAGAAAGTGCAGGTTATGGGGAGAAGGCTGGAGAATAGAACTTTGTGAGTTGCTCATTCAGAGAGTCGGTGCAGACACGATGGGCCAAATGGCCGCCTTCAACTTGGTAACTGTTCTGTGATTTAAATTGCTCCTTCCTCTTCCCTGTGTCCCTCCTATTTTAGTCTATGCATTTCTTCCGTTCGGTTCCAGCTTTAATTAGAATCAGTGAAATATAGTTGCACCGCCGTAATTCCCAGTGCCGCCCCGCTTTAAGGATCGTTGACCAACCTCACGCCAGGATCGAGCGTCATGTCGTCATGACGGTGGGTTGTTGGTGACCCTATCAGAATCGAAGCACTTGGGCCGGATTTCGATTGGCCAATGATCTGCAAGGAACTCAGCCATTGGTTAAGCTGCTATCAATCACAGAGATAGGTTTTGCTGAGCTGAGCAAGTCGCTCGGCTATTGGTCGGATTTTAAAGTGGAATTTTCATTACTCAAGTAAATTCTAGGGCTGCTGTATCTCTCCGATTGGATATTTTGGCTGTCACTTTCATGCAGAAACGCTCCAATCGGACACGGCAGGCCTCCATCACACTTTCTCCACTTGTTTCAGGAGCTGTCAGTCAAATACTGAATGCTTTGATTGGACGAACCTCCGCGCTGGAAGGTGGGAATTGGTTTGTGATGCCTGATTGTTTGCAGTGCTGACCACATCGATCGAAGCTTACTGATTGGCTGATGTGGCTGTCCATGATCGTGTTCAGCTCCCTGATGGGTTGATACTTCTGTGGTCACAAGTGAAGCTCGCTGATTGGCTGAACTATCTGTGAGTCACTGGTTGCAGCAACGTGAGTGGATGAATCTTTTGCCAATCAGCGGGAGGAATGAACTGTTTGTCTGAACTGCCTATCAGTTAGCAGGTGACGCTCCCTGATTGCTTGAGAGGACTGTATGTACACCGGATGAACACCCTGGATGGCCCACGTGCCTCTGGGCCATAAGGCTGCAGCTCCCTGATTGGATGGAGCGACTGTCAGTCAGCAGGCAGGACACCTTGATTGGCTCAGGTTGTTGTCAGTCAGGGAGCGCTTCTCCCTGAATGGCTGAGGTGTCTGAAAACCTGAAGCTGCCCCATTGGCTGCCGCTCCCGACAGTTATGGGGCTGTTTGCCCTGAACAGCACAAGCAGCTGTCAGTTAGTGGCGGCGATCCCTGACAGGCTGGGGCCAGCATGCGGAGCTCCCTCATTTGCGGAAGCGCCTCTCTGTAAGCGGTCAGATCTCTCTGATTGGCTGAGGCGTCTGACAGTCACGTATTTTTCTTCATTAATTGAATAATTGATGTAACCGGATATTTCACCGCTTTCTTGACCTGCTCTCGGAACTTGGACTGAGTCACAGCGTAAATAAATGTGTTTGTGCAGCAACTTAAACTCTGCAGCATATATCCGACTTGTTGTAATATATATTCAGGTTCGGTGAGGTAAATTAAACCTCTCACATCATTATAGAAGAATTTTATAACGTACACCGACCACAGGAGGATGAAGGTGCCGGATATGCTGAAGAGTAAAATCATAGACTTCCTCCTGCTCTCCATCTCTAGGTCACGACGATTCTGTCCCATACTCTGAGCCCTCAGTCCCTTCCGGACTCGACTGGTCACTAAAATGTGTTTGACAGTCAGAGCGTTGATCAGCAAAATTAATCCGAATGGGAGCAAAGGGGTTAAAACCGTCTGAAACCAGTTAAATCCAACCCATCCGGGATCAGTAAGGGCGCTTGGCTTTGTCATACAGCCCCACTCTACATTGTCGATTATCTCTCCAAGTTCAAATGAAAAGTACCAGGGGATATTTTTTAAACAGAGCAGGATGCCGGTTGTCGCTAGAACCACAGCCGCAGTTTTCCCGGTGCAATATTCTGTTTTCAGCTTCTGGCAACGAATGGCCACAAATCGATCAAAGGAGAAAGTGACTGTGAACCAGACAGAACAGTCCGTGGCAGCAGTAACCAGGACAGTGAGAACACGACACACAGGAGTGAGGTACAGGAAAGATCTTGGGAAATAATAAACATTGATCTTGTTCATTATGGGGTCGGTGGTAATGACCAGTAGATCTGCCGTTGCCATGGCCACCAGGTAGCGTGTGGTGCAGGTGGAGAGGCCGCACTTTCCCCGGGACAGGGTCACAATCCCCAGTAAATTAACTGTAAGAGAGAGAAGGGAGAAGAGCCTGGAAATTAATGATTAAACATTCTCCGTTTCTGACCCTCACAGTAAGGACAGGATTTCAGTACTAAAATAGAGTTTGGTCACAGGAGGACAGGTAGGTTACTGGCTGGTGAGTATTTCAGCTTTTAGCTTTCTTTTTAGATTGAAATTAGCAGCTAAGTTACAAACACTTGTTGATTATTATTAAATTTAGTAATTTAAGGTAAGGGGGAAATTAAACAAACAATAAAGGTGAAACAACAAAAAGGACTGAGGCCTGAGCGGTTGCTTAAAGAGCAGGAGTTTACCTGTGAGGGAGCGGAGCGGCTGTATAAAGAGCGAGAGTGAAGCGGGTGCATATAGAGCAGGAGTTTACCTGTCAGGGAGTGGAGCGGCTGTATAAAGTGTGTAGCAGAGTGCCCCTTCGAGGGAGCAGAACGACTGTATAAAGAGCGATAGCGGAGTTTACCTGTGAGGGTACAAACCGGCTGTATAAAGTGCCGAGCGGAGTTTATCTGTGAGGGTGCGGAGTGGCTGTATAAAGAGTGATAGCGGTTTTTACCTGCGAGGGAACAGAGCGGCTATATAAAGTGCAGAGCGGAGTTTACCTGTGAGGGAGCGGAGCGGCTGTATAAAGAGCGATAGCGGAGTTTACCTGTGAGGGAGCGGAGCGGCTGTATAAAGAGCGATGCGGAGTTAACCTGTGAGGGAGCGGAGCGGCTGTATAAAGAGCGATGCGGAGTTTACCAGTCAGCGAGCCTGTTCTCACACAGGCACTGGGCGGTGCTGGAATTCAAAAGGAGTGATGTCAAAGAAGGGAGAGAGCTGGATTGTAGTTAGTGTGTTAGTTGTTCTTTTTCCCGCCATTTTAAAACTACATTACAGGAGGTAACAGTCACCGCAGTTGAATTTATTTTGCCAGAAAAAAGCTAAATCGTTTTTTACTTGGCTTAAATTTAGTGAAAACGTTTTTTGTAATAAAAATCAAACAAAACGTACGCAAAGGGACTCATTCTCGTGATTTGCATGTGGATTCTTCGCCACGCATTGCAATGTGAATGACCACATGTGCAGGAAGTGCCACTGGATTCACCAGCTTGAGCAATGGGTTTCAGCGTGTTAACATCAGCTGGAGACACAGCGGTGCATCCGTGAGACTGAGAGTTAGGTGGATAGAACATTTTTAGATGTGGTCACTCAGCAGCTTGAGGAAGTGCAGGAATGGGTGACCATCAGTCAGAAGAAGGGATGCAGGCATGTAATGAGGAAGGCCACAGGTATGTAATGAGGAAAACACCAGGCAGGTATTGAGGAAACCCTGTTTTTCTGTGTTGGAAAAGGGTAAGGGTGAATGATCCTCTGGAGAGTGCAACCCGAGTCACATTCCAGGCACTGTGCGTTTCTCAGCTGCACAAGTGGGGAGGGGTAAGAGTGCAAGAGCAACAGTGGTAGGACACTAAATATTGAGCGGTGCAGACAGGAGCTTCTGCAGCCGTAGACGTGCCTCCAGGATGATGTGTTTTCTCCCTGGTACCAGGGTCAAGGATATCACAGAACACTTGCAGTGCACTCTGAAGGGGGAGGGGAAACTCAGAGGTCGGGGTTCACATTGGACAAATGATTTAGGTAGAAAGAGGGATGAGCTCACGCAAAAATAACTTAGGGAGCGAGGCAGGAGATTAAAAAGCAGGACCTCAAATGTTGCCACCTCTGGATTGCCCGCTGTGTCACGTGCCAATGATCATTGGAATATGAGGATAGAGAAGATGACTGTATGGCTGAAGAAATGTTGCGGGGGGAGGTCTTCAGGTTCCTATATCAGGGTATGTTTCTGGCGAAGTTGGCACCTGTACACGTCGGACAGGTTGCACCTGAACTGGCACAGGGGCAACATCTTTGTGGGGAGGTTTGCTAGTGATGTTGGGGCGGGGTTGTTGGGGCAGGGTTTAAACTAATTCGGTATGGGTATATAATACTGAGTGAATGTACAGTAGGGGGTGATGAACAGCCTAATATAGAAGAGGAACTAAGTGAGTCTGGAAGGCAGAGCAAACGTAGACCTGTTAACACACAGGGGAATAATGCAAGGCTGGTTCGCTGCTATTGTAACGAAAGGAGTCTTAAAAGTAGGGCAGATGAATTGAGGGTGCTGATTAACACATGGGAATATGATATTGTTGCTATCACAGATACATGGTTGATGGCAGGGCAGGACTGGCAGCTCAATGTTCCAGGGTATAGAATCTTCAGCATGACAGGGGGCTGATGGCGACTTGGTGGTGGGGGTTTAAAATGAACAAAGTAGCATTGAAAGGGTGGAGGTATTCGTGGTTTTTGCTTGAAAGTGGATAAATTCACATGCCCAGATGAGATGTATCCCAGGCTCTAATATGAGGTAAGGAAGGAGGGTGCAATGGCTCTCATGCTGATTTCCAATTTCTCTGGCCACTCGAGGGGTGCCAGTGTACTGGAGGAGAGCGAATGTGGAACGAATATTCAAGTAGGGTTGTAGGGATATGGCAAGCAATTACAGGTCCGTGAGTTTGACGTCAGAGATAGATACATTATTTTGAATAAGTCTGAGCGACAGGGTTAATCTTCACTTCAAAAAGAAATAATTTTTCAGGGATAGTCAGCGTAACATTGTCCGGGGGAGATCATGTCCATAAAATTTGATTGAATCTTTCGAGGAGGTGCCTATATGTGTAGATGGGGGCAGTGCAGTTGTTGTAGTCAACATGTACTTCAGTAAGGCTTTTGACAAAGTCCCACATGGGAGAATGGTCAAAAAGTTAGGAGCCAATGATATCCAGGGCAATTTGCAAAATTTGATTCAAAATTGACTTAGTGGCAGTAGGTAGAGGGCGATCGTCAAAAGTTGTGTTTGCGTTTGGAATCCTGTGACGAGTGATGTACCGACGGGATCGGTGCTGGGACCCATACTGTTTGTTGTGCAAATCAATGATTAAGGCGTTAATTTAGGAGGTTTGATCAGTAACTTTGCAGATGACACGAAAATTGGTGGTGTCGTAAATAGTGAAGAGGAAAGGCTTAGATGGCAGGATAATATACGTGGGCTGGTAAGGTAGGCAGAGCAGTGTCAAACTGAATTTCATACTGAGAAGTGTGAGGTGATGAATTTTGGGAGCACCAAGACGTCAAGGGAATACACAATGAATGGTAGGAGTCCAGGAAGTAGAAATGATCAGAGGGAACTTGGTGCAATACTCCATAGACGCCTGAAGGCTGAAAACCAGGAAGATAAGGTGGTTAAGATGGCAAGTGGGACACTTGCCTTTATTAGTCACAGCATAGAATATAAGAACAGGGGGTTATGTTGGAGCTGTATAAAACGCTATTTAGGCCACAGCTGGCGTACTGTTTGCAGTAATGTCTGCCAAATGTGGGATGTGATCGCATTGGCGAGGGTGCAGAGGAGATTCACCAGGATGCTGCCTGGGCTGGGGAGTTTCAGCTATGAAAAGAGACTGGATAACCTCGTGTTCTTTTTCTTAGAGCAGAGAAGGCTAAGGGAGCTCCTGATAGACGTACAGAAAATTATGTCAGGCGGAGATATGGTAGATAGGAAGAAATATTTTCCCCTTAGCGGAGGTGTCAGTAACCAAGGAACATGACGGCAAAGGGAAATAAGTTCAGAGGGGAATTGAGGGGAAATAAAATCATCAAGAAGGTGTTTGGAATCTGTAACACACTGACTGAGGGGGTGGCAGAGGCAGGAACCATCACAGCATTTAAGAAATATTTCGATAAGCAATTGAAACGGCACAGCACGGGCAGGGAAATGTGATTAGTGTAGATAGATGACGCCCAGCACAGTCACGATGGGCCCATGTGCCTGTTTCTGTGCTGATTAACCCTATTTCGCTTTAACCCCATGACTGTATGATTGCAAGCGTAGCAGCGGGACCGTTGGCAGTGAGAGATTGCGAGAAGCAGCAGGGTCGTTAACACCGAGAGTAGCATTAAGAGTAAGAAAGTGAGAGAGGAGAATCGGGGTCATTAGCAGTGATGGGGTGTGAGAGAGGAGAAGCGGGGCCATTAGCAGTGAGAGAGGAGAAGCGGGGTCATTAGCAATGAGAGAGGAGAAACGGGGTCATTAGCAGTGAGAGAGGAGAAGTGGGGTCATTAGCAGTGATGGGGTGAGAGAGAGGAGAAGCGGGGCCATTAGCAGTGACAGAGGAGAAGTGGGGTCATTAGCAGTGAGAGAGGAGAAGTGGGGTCATTAGCAGTGATGGATTCTGAGAGAGGAGAAGTGGGGTCATTAGCAGTGAGAGAGTGAGAGAGGAGAAGTGGGGTCATTAGCAGTGAGAGAGGAGAAGTGGGGTCATTAGCAGTGAGAGAGGAGAAGTGGGGTCATTAGCAATGATGGATTCTGAGAGAGGAGAAGTGGGGTCATTAGCAGTGAGAGAGTGAGAGAGGAGAAGTGGGGTCATTAGCAGTGAGAGAGTGAGAGAGGAGAAGCGGGGTCATTAGTAGTGAGGGATTGTGAGAGAGGAGAAGCGGGGCCATTAGCAGTGAGAGAGGAGAAGCGGGGTCATTAGCAGTGAGAGAGGAGAAGTGGTTTCATTAGCAGTGAGAGAGTGAGAGAGGAGGAGAGGGGTCATTAGCAGTGAGAGAGTGAGAGAGGAGAAGCGGGGTCATTAGCAGTGAGAGAGTGAGAGAGGAGAAGCGGGGTCATTAACAGTGAGAGAGGAGAAGCGGGGCCATTAGCAGTGAGAGACTAAGAAAGGAGAAGCGGGGCCAGTGGCAGTGAGAGAGGAGAATCGGGGCCATTAGCAGTGAGAGAGTGAGAGAGGAGAAACGGGGTCATTAGCAGTGAGAGAGTGAGAGAGGAGAAGCGGGGTCATTAGCAGTGATGGAGTTTAAGAAGCAGCGGGGCCATTAGCAGTGAGAGAGTGAGAGAGGAGAAGCGGGGTCATTAGCAGTGAGAGAGTGAGAGAGGAGAAGCGGGGTCATTAGCAGTGAGAGAGGAGAAGCGGGGCCATTAGCAGTGAGAGACTAAGAAAGGAGAAGCGGGGCCAGTGGCAGTGAGAGAGGAGAATCGGGGCCATTAGCAGTGAGAGAGTGAGAGAGGAGAAACGGGGTCATTAGCAGTGAGAGAGTGAGAGAGGAGAAGCGGGGTCATTAGCAGTGATGGAGTTTAAGAAGCAGCGGGGCCATTAGCAGTGAGAGACTAAGAAAGAAGAAGCGGGGCCATTGCCAGTGAGAGAGTCAGACAGGAGAAGCAGGGCCATTGGCAGTGGGAGAGGAGCAGCGGGGCCATTAGCAGTGAGAGAGTGAGAGAGGAGAAGCGAGGCCATTAGCAGTGAGAGAGTGAGAGAAGAGCCGCGGGGCCATTAGCAGTGAGAGAGGAGCAGCGGGGCCATTAGCATTGATGGAGTGTGAGAGGCAGCGGGGCCATTAGCAGTGAGAGAGTGAGAGAGGAGAAGCGGGCCATTAGCAGTGAGAGAGGAGCAGCGGGGCCATTAGCAGTGAGAGAGGAGCAGCGGGGCCATTAGCAGTGAGAGAGTGAGAGAGGAGAAGCGTGGACATTAACAGTGAGAGAGTGAGAGAGGAGCCGCGGGTCCATTAGCATTGATGGAGTGTGAGAGGCAGCGGGGCCATTAGGAGCGAGAAAGTGTGAGAGAAGCTGCGATTGAAGGAGCGAGGTTGCTAGCAGGATTAAGGTCGGGGGGGTGGGGGAAATCACCCAGAATGATGTTGGAATCTGTAATACACCTGCCTGAGGGGGTGGTAGAGGCAGGAACACTCACAACATTTAAGACGTATTTAGATGAGCACTTTAAGCGGCATCAAACACAGGGCTACGTGTCAAGAGCTGGAAAATGGAATGAGAATAGATAGGTACTTGACGCCTGGTAGGGTCATGATGGTCCGAAGGGCCTGCTTCTATGCTTAAAACTCGGATTACCTGTGACCCCCTAACTCTATGAGTGCGAGAGGAGCAGAGCAGGCATTGAGAGTGGGGGAGTGCGAGAAACAGCGGTGCCATAACTGTGAGAGAGTGAGTGAAGAGCAGCAGGGTCATTAACAGTGAATGAGTGTGAGAAGCAGCGGGACCATACACAGTGAGAGAGCAGAAAGAACAGCGGGAACATTAACAGTGAGACAGTGCGAGAAGAGTGAGCGACCATTAGATCACACGGAGAGAGTGCCGGCAGAGCATTAATGAGCAGTAGGAGTGGAGAGAATATGAAAAAAAAAGACCATTCAACCCATTAGCTGAAGTAGGCTATTCGGACAACGAATCTGTTCGCCATTCAATGAGGTAATTGCTGACATGATAATCTTCGACTCCACTTTCCATCCTTTTCCCATAACATTTTGTTATCTTTCTGATTAAAAATCTGCCTATCTCAGTCTTGAATATAAATAACGACCCAGTCTTCAACGCCATCAGCAGTAAATAATCCACAGATTCACTACGATCTGAGCGAAGAAATTCCTCCTGGTCTCTGTGTTAAATAGGCGACCCCTAACTCTGAGATTATGCCCTCTGGTCCCCGACCCTCCGCAAGGGGAATCAACTTCTCTGCATCTACCCTGCCAAGTTCCGTAAGAATCTTATTTGTTTCAAAAAAGCTGCATCTCAATCTTCCAGACTCCTGTGAGTACAGTTATAATCTACTCAACCTCTCCACAGAAGAAAATCACTCCATACCCGGGCTCAATCTAGTGATATTTCTCTGGGCTGCCTCTATTGTCAGTATATACTTCCTTAGATAAGGGGCCAAAACTGTTTACAGTATTCTAGGCATGGCCTAACTTATGCTGTGCAAAGTATTAGCAAGACCTCCCAATGTTTTCCTCCATTCCCTTTGAATAAATGCCTACAATCCTGTCGCCTTCCCTATTACCTGCGGAAATTATATGTTTTTTTTTGGGGTATTCATGCAGGCGGACACCCAAATCCCTCTGTGCTGCAGCTTCCTGCAGCCTTTCTCCATTTAAATAATATTCAGCTCCTCTATTCTTCGTGCCACTGTGCATAACCTCACATTTTCCCCACGTTATATTCCAGCTTCCAAGTGCTAGCCCACTCACTTAACCTATCTGTACCCCTCTGTGGAAACTTTGTGTCATCTTCACCACTTGCCTTCCCACCTTGTTTTGTATCACCCATTAAAGAGAAATTATTGAAGAGTCCGGAGAGAGGCGATATAACTGGAAAGAGCAGGAGAGGGAAAAGAGCGCGAGAACAGCTTGGTATGTGTAGTCGTTCAATTAAAAGTAAAGCATTTAGTTTGTTTTCAGTTCTGTAGGGTTTGTTTCTCTTAAAAATAGCTTCTTCAGTATAAATTCGGTACGGTAGTGCAAAAAAATAATAACAATCAAGTGCTTCTAGGGGGAGATTTTTCAAGGGAAATGAGCAGGGATGCCAATATAATTCGTTAATTAATTAATTAAAAAACGATAGCAATGGCAAGACAGATAATGTGTAGCTGCAGCAGCATGTGGGCCTCTTGGACACCAAGGTGACCCAGAGCGAGCACATCAGTAGCAAGAGTTTGCAGCTCGACAACAGTTGGATCCGAGTTACGGAGCTGGTGTCCGAGCTGCAGACATTGCGCCACATCAGGGAGGGCAATGTTACATGGACATGTTGCTCCAGGAGGTGGTCACACCCCTCACATCAGGAAATTCAAATTTGTTCTGGGACCAGGGACAGGAGGGTCTGACCGCAGGTGATGTAGGTATGGGGACCAAGGGGGTCGTGTTCGAGGAGACTCGGCCCCTGCAACTGTTCAACAGTGGTTAGGTTCTTGGAAGATGCGTGGACGAGAGTGGGAACTGCAAGGAGGATGAGCGAACTGACCACAGCACCGTGATACAGACAGCCATTCAAGCTGGGGGTGGAATTAGGAAATTCAGTAGTGGTAGGGGTCAGTATAATTGGCGAAGGGTATAGTTCACTGCAACTGTGAGCGTGAGTTCCGAAGACTCTGTTGCCTGCCCGGTGCCAAGTCATCTCCGTAGGTTTGGAGTGGAACTTGGAGTGGAGGGGAGAAATCTACTTGTCACCATCCACGTTGATGCCAGCGACATTGACAGAAGTAGAAACGAAATTCTGCTGAAAGAATTCGAACAGTTAGCAGCTAAATTAAAAAGCAAAACCTCTGAGACAAATATCTTCGGATTACTACCTGATCTACGGACAAACTGCCATAGGATAAGTAAATTCACGGATTTAAATATGTGTTCAAAGTTTGGTGTGGGAAAAATGGGTTTCAGTTCAAGGGGCACCGGCGCCAGTGCTGGGATAGGAGGGAGCTATTCCGGTGGGACGGGCTTCACTTTAAAAATGCAGATTCCAGCGTCGTGGTGAATTGAATAACTAGGCCTCTAGAGAGTGTTTAAAGATAAATAGGTGGGCGGGATTTCTGGAGAGCAGATATGTCTGTTTAAGAAGCAAAACAATGTGGGAATTTTGCAGGGCAGCTATTTAGGTAATGATATCCAGAATGTGACAGAAAGGGACAGAGTGTAGCAACATAAAAAACACAACAGCAAATTGAGTCAAAGGGGGAAATGGCAAAAAAGTAAACATTGATGCCTCATTACTTAATTGCTGGCTGTATTCAGAACCAAACAAATAAATTAAAGGCACAAATAGAGGTTAATGGGAATGATCTTATAGCCATTGCGGAGATGTGGTTACAAAGAGATCAAAGTTGATAACTCAATATTCAGGGGCATGTGATTTTCGAAAAGACAGGCAGGAATAAAAGGGTTGTTGGAAAGATTTTTATGACGAGGTAGAATATGTGGGATAGCACGAGGTTATTTTGGATCTGCAGATGTAGAATTCACATGGGTAGAGGTAAAAAATAACAAGGGGGTGAAGGCAGTGCTGGGAGTAGTCTACAGGGCACCTAACTGTATGTATACCTTCGGAAAGAGAATCAGTAAGGAGATAGTTATGGCATGAAAAAATGGAAGTATATTAATCATGGGTGACTTGAATCTTCATGTCGTTTGGGGAAATCACATTGGCAGATGCAGCCACGATCAAGAAATCATAGAGTGTATGGGGGAGAGATTCCTAGAACAATTTGCTGTCGATCCACTCAGGGATCAGTCTTCTTTGGATCTGGTAATGTGTAATGAGGCTGGTTAATAAATGATCTCAGTGTAAAAGGTCCCCTCGGAAAAAAATGACCATAACATGGTATAATTTAGCATTCAGTTTGAAAGTGAAAGTGGGTCCGAAACAACTGTGCTAAACTTACAAACGGATAATTACAAAGCAATGAGGGCAGAGTTGGCTGGAGTAGACTGGGAAAGGAGTTCAACAGAAAAGACCGTTGATGAACGGTTTAAGAAAATAGTTCATGAATCATATCAGCGATATATCCCCGTGAGGAATTAGGATTCTAGGATGGAGATTCATCAACTATGGTTTACCCAAGAAGTTGAGGATAGAATCAAATTGAAGGATAATACATAAATTGTAGGAAAGTTTAGTGGTAAGCCAGAGGATTATCATTTTTTTAAGACCAAGAAAAGATGACCAAAAATACATTAAAGATTGGGAAAATAAACACTGATCGTAAGCCAGCAGGTATTATAAATACTTTAAGTAGCAGCTGTTTTTAATATAAAACAATTGAAGAGAGAGGCTTCAGTAAACTAATGCCCCTGAGAGAATGAGTCTGTTGAAATGAGAATGGGGAACCAGGAAATGGCAGAGGAGTTGAATTAATGCATGGCATCGGTCTTCATGGTAGACGACACTAATCACATTCCAAAAATACTGAATAATCCGGGGGAACAAAAGGGGGTTGGGAATAAAGCAATAACTATCACCAGAGAAAAAGCGATAAGGAAACGAATGGAGCTAAAAGCCGATAAATCCCTGATGGGTTGCATCCAAGGATGTTTAAGGAAGTATGTGCAAAAATAATGGATGCACTGACAGTAATCTTACAAGAATCCTTTGATTATGAAAAAGACTAAGAAGATTGTAAATCTGCCAAAGTAACCACCATATTCCAAAAGGGAGGGAGATAAACACTCAGGTAACTATAGGCCAGTTAGCTTAACATACACTATTGGGAAAACGTTAAAGCCTATTGCAAGGAATGTGATAGCAGAGCTTTTAAAATACATAATATAATCAAGCAGAGTTAAATGGTTTCATGATGGGGAAATCGTGCCTGGTAAATTTATTAGAATTATTTGAGGAAGTGAAAAGCAGAATGGATAAAGGGGAACCAGGAGGTGCAATATTCTTGAATTTCCAAAAAGGCGTTCAATAAGGTACCAGACACATGGCTGCTTAATAAGATAAGAGTTCATGGTGTTGGGGGTAGTAAATTAGCATGGATAGATGATTTGCAAACTAATAGAAGACAGAGCTGAGATAACGAAGGCGTTTTCAGAATGGTAACCTGTAATGAGGGGAGTGTCACAGGGATCACTGCTGGGACCACATTTATTTACAATATGTATTAATGACGTATATGAGGGAAGTGAATGCACTATCGCCAAATTTCCACACATCACAAAAATAGGTGCGAAGGCAAATGGTGAGGATGAATCAAAGGGCCGACAGGGGCATGTAAAAATGTTAAGTGAATTGACAAAACTTGGCAGATGACATATATTATTGGAGCCTTTGGGTTTATGCACGTTGGCAGGAAGAATAGAGGAGCTCAATATTACTTAAATGGAGAAAGACTGCAGAAAGCTGCAGCAGAGAGGGATTTGGGAGCCCGCGTACATGAATATGAACATATTAATTTCAGCAGGTGATAAGGAAGGAAAATAAATTGTTGGCTTTACTTTCAAATGGTGTGGATTATAAAAATCGGGATGTCATGCTACAACTATACAAGGCACTCACTTACAATAGTGTCAAAAAATTTGTTCCCCTTATTTGAGAAAAGATATGGCGGAAGTGGGGGCAGCCCACAGAAGGTTCAATCAGCTCGTTCCGGATTTGGAGGGACTTTATCATGTGGGGAGATTGATTAGGTTGGGCCTGTACTCATTGGCATTTAATAGCATGAGAGGGGGCCTTATTGAAACATATAAGATTCTTAGGGAGCTTTACACGGTAGATGTTGAGAAGTTGTTTCCCCTTGTGGGAGGGTTTAGGACGAGTGGGCATCATCTCAGCGAAAGGGTTCATCAATTTAATACAGAGATTAGGAGGAATTTATTGTCTTAGAGAGTAGTGCATCTGTGGAATTAGTTCCCTTAGAGGGCTATAGATGATGAGTCGTTAAGCATATTCGAGGCTGAGCTCGAAAGATTTTTAGTCAGTGAGAGAATCAAGGGTTATGGGGAAAAGGCAGGATTGTGGAGGTGACGATGATCAGATCAGCAATGATCTCACTGACTGGCTCAGCTAACTCCGTGGGCGGAATGACTTTCATTTGTTCCGATCTCTTCTGGCTTATAAAACAATCAAAAAGAACATTGGAACACTGTAAGAGGGCTGCCGGATTGCTTAAATATCAGGAGCGGGTTGACATCTATTTCTGTTGGAGCAGCTCAATAGAAAATGGAGTTAAATCCAGACATTTAACGTCATACACTCACTACCAAATATCTTCAACCAACATCAAAACACTTCCTGTTGTCAAACTATTCATAAGGTAAATCACAGAGAGAGCTCCGTGGAATGGAAAGATCACTCATCCATGAAAACAAAACATGAGTTCCAAATTGAACCGATTCCTTTCATTGCAGTTGCTGACTCTCACTCAGTTCAATTCTACAGCGGGAAATGTTCCCAGTCATGCATTATCACTTGTAGCAGGTATTCCATTCTGGTTACTGACCTATGCTCAATGCAACTCTGCACTGGCAGATATAACCAATAATAAATGTTGACTGGGGTCAGTTATTCCACTCTGGTTACTATCCCACACTTAGTACAATTTGACACTAACTGATACAGTCAGTGAAAGAGTGGTGACTGGGGCCAGGAATTCCACTCTGCTTAATGAACCAGACTAAGTACAATTCTACAGTGACAGATAGAACCAGTGATACATGTTCACTTGGGCCAGGTATTCCACACTGGTTACAGACCCACACTTAGTACAATTAGACACTAACAGATACAGTCAGTGAAAGACTGGTGACTGGAGTCAGGTATTCCACTTTGGTTACTGACCCACACTCAGTACAATTCTACAATGACAGATAGAACCAGTAATACATGATCCCTGCGGCCAGGTATTCCAATCCGGTTACTAACACACACTTAGAACAATTTGACACTAACAGATATAGTCAGTGAAAGTGTGGTGACTGGAGTCAGGTATTCCACGCTGGTTACTGACTTCCAATTAGTACAATTTGAAATTAAAAGATACACCAAAAAATATTTGGTCACTGGATTCAGGTATGCCACTCTGGTTACTAACCCACACTTAGTACAATTAGACATGAACAGGTACAGTCCGTGAAAGAGTGGTGACTGGGGCTAAGTGTTCCACACTGATTAATGACCCACACTCAGGGTGATTTTCCTCTGACTCCCACTAAATCTTCCTTCAGAGAATTTGCTTTCACTGAGGTCTTATTTAACATTACACAATAATTTTACACTGAATATTAGGAAATAATTCATCAGAGAGCCTGTGAGTTACAAACAGAGGTTTATTTTAATTTGACAAAATTGAATAAAGCCGCAGGGACATTCAATACATTTTAATTCAGCAAATTATATGGCTGATTCAGTGTGTCTATGACAGTGAGCACCAGATCAGCATGTAATATTTTCAGTCACAGTTTAAAATGAGAGAGCCGCTCACAAACAGATTTACACAACTTCAGTAGGTATGGTCACTCACCAGGAACACCTATAACAGCAAGGATTGTGTAGAATATTTTCTCAGCCTCATCAATTGGTTCCATCGTTTCAGTGCGAAGTGATGTGCCCCTTTGTGCTGCTGGTAATCTCTCTGCCTTAAACGCTGAGGTGACACACTCCCAAAGCCTTTAATTTATACCCTGTGGGATCACCACAGGGACGTTGAAATTGCAACATTGTTCTAATTATTTTTTAAATATATGAACAAATAGTTTACGTCATTGAGTTTAGTGATACAAAATGTTTATTTTTAAATGGAAAACCCAGGATCCAAGGACTGGACTTTACTTATCAAATTAATTAACTAATAAAAAAAACAAGAGCTGTATTCACCCGGATAATATGCTGTCCACTCAATCACCATCAGTCCCTCATCCAGATCTCCTATTGTTTCAGTGATATCTGTCACTTGACTGTTACCATTAATTGATTAAATTCCAAATGTTAGACTGCCTCTCTCCACGCTGTCCTATTACACCCTGTGGTGTAACTGTGCTCTATAACTGTGGACATTCAGTTGTACGATCACAATGGGTTAAGGGTGACAATTTATTACTAAATTCAATGAATAAAATATCTGGAAATATGCAATATCTCCCAAAAATTGAATCCACACCACAATCAAAAGCGAATCTATCTCACTAGCAATCTTTGTCTCTCTCACCCTCTCTGTCCCTCCACCAGCAACCTGCCTCTTTTTCTCTGAGCACATCTCACTCTCTCCCTTTTGCTGTGTCTCTCGCTTTCCTCCTCTGTCGCTCTTGAACTATTTATCTCTCTCTGTATTTTATGCTCACTGTCTCTCCCATTACCTCGTTCTTCCTCTTTATTTCTCTCTCGATGTCTCTTGCTCACCCTGTCTCTATTTCTTCCATATGACTTCCCCACTCTCTCTTTCTGTCCCATTCTCTCTCTGCCTCTATGCATCTGTTTCCCTCTCTCACTCTATCTGCCTCTTTCCTTCTATCTCTGACACTCTTTGCTTCTCTCTCCATCTCACTCGGTATCCCTCCGTGATTCTCTTCCTCTGTCTTCCTCTATCTCTTCTCTCTCGCTCTCTTTGTTCGACTGTGTGCGTGTCCCTGTGTGTGTATGTATGTGCGTGTGTTGGTGGGTATCTATCTCTCTCACGCGCGTTTCTCTCTCTCTTTCAATCTGTGTGCGTCTATCTCTGTCTATGTTTCCACCTCTCTCGCTCTCCTTCTCAGACCATCGTTCTCACTCTGTCTGTCTGCCTGTTATCTATCTATCTGTCTGTCTATCTATCCATATACCTATCTATCTCTCTATGAATTTATGTTTCTTTCCCTCTCTGTCTCTGTCTCTGTCACTCTATCACTCTCTGCCTCTCTCCAAATCTCTCCCTAACTTTCTCTTTTTCTGTCTCTCTCGCTCTCTCTCTGTGTGTCACGCTCGCTGTGTCTCCATCTTTCAGTCTTCCCTTATCACTGTATCACGCTCGCTCTCTCATTCTCTTCCTCTTTACTCTCTCTGTCTCTCTATCCCACTCTTTCTCTCTATCTCTCCCTCCGCATGTCAATCCCTGCCTCTTGCTCTGCCTCACATTATCACCCTCCTTCTCAATCTCTCTCTCTTTGTCTCTGTTCTCTTTCCCCCTTTCACTTTCGCCGTCTCTCTCTTCCTCGCTTACTAAACTTCCCTTTATCTGTCTCTCTCTGTCTCTCTCTCTCTCTTTTGCTCTCTGTCTCTCTCTCACATCATGTCTCATTCTGTCTCTCTCTTTGCCTCTCTGTCTCTTTTATCTCCGCTTCTCTCTTTTTCAATGTCTAGCTCTCACTTTCTGTATGTCTGTGTCTCTCCCGCTGTTTATCTAACTCTCACTCTCTCCTCCTCCCTCTGACTCCCTCACTTTCTCTTTCCCTCCCGCCCTTTGTAACACACTCTGTATCTCTCCTCCTCTTACTCTTTTAATTTCTCTGCCTCTCCCCCTCTTTCTCTCTCTCTGCCTCACCCGCTATTTCTCTCCCATCAACTCTCTCGTTCTCTCCCTTTCGACAGCCCTGCCTCTCTCAGCCCTCTCTCTCATTCTGTGTCAGTGTCTCCGTGTGTGTGTGTGTTTCTCTGTCTCTCACGCCTGAAACATCCCTTTGTCTCTTTCTCTCCTTCTATCTCCCTCTCCTCTCTCTCTCCCTCCTTCTATCAGTCTATCTCTCACGTTGTCACTCTGTCTCATTCTCTCTTTCTCTGTCTTGTTGTCACACACTGTGTCTAACCCTTCTCTTTCTATGCCTCTCTCTCGCTCTCTCTTCTCTCCCCCTCTTTTTCAATGTTTTTCTCTGCCTCTCTCTCTCTCTCTCTCTCCCCCTCTCTATCTCTCTCTCTCTCTGTCTCTATTCCTCTCGCTGTGTCTCTAAATCTCACTCCCTCCATCTCCCTCTGTGTTCCCCACTCGATGCATTTACGTCTCTTTATTCTCTTTCTCTCACTATCTCTATACCTCTCTCCCAGTCTCTCTCTCTCTCTCAATACCTCTCGCTCCATGTCACAAAATCTGCCTCTCAACTTCTCCATCTTTCAATCTCCCATTCACTCTGTCTTTCTCTCACCCTGCCTCGTCCTCTTTTTCTCTCCCACCAACTCTATATTGTTCTCCCCTTCGATCGTCTTCTCTCTCTTAGCCCCCCCTCTCTCTCTCTCTTTGTGTGTGTGTGTCTCCATTTTTGTGTGTACGTGTTTCTCTCTCTCTGTGTCCTCTGCCTCTCACAACATACAATTCCATATGTCTAGTTCTCTCCATTTCTCTCTCTCTCTCACTCTCACTCACACACACACACACTGAGAGTGCATGTGTGTCCATGGCTGTGTGCGTGTGTCCGTGCGTCTTTATCTCTGTCTCTCACGTTTCTGTCTCTTTCATTTTTTTTGTGTTTACCTCTCTTTGTCATTCCGCCTATCTTGCTCTCCTTCTCAGTTCCTTGCCCTCGAACTGCCATTCAGTCTGTCTATCTATCTATCTACCTGTCTGTCCGTTTATTTATCTATCTATCACTATTTGTGTATCTGTCTATCTGTCTGTCTGCCTCTACTTCTGCCTGCCTGCCTACCTGTTATCCAGTCTATCTATTTATCTATCTTTGTCTTTATATATCACTGCCTTCTCCCTCTCTCTGTCTCTCTCCCTGCCTCTCTCTCTCTCTCTCTCGATCTCGCTCTCTCTCTGTGCCTCTCTCACCGTCTCTCTATCTCTCACTCTTTCTCTCTCGCTCCATGGCTCCCGCTGTCTCGTACTCTCCCTCTTTACTCTTTCTATGCCTCTCTCTCTATCTCTTTCTCTCTGTCTCCCTTCTGCGCATCTCTCTCTCTCTCTCTCTCTGCCTCACTCTCTCGCACTCATTCTCAGTCTATCTCTCTCTTTGTTTCTCTGTTCTCTTTCCCTCTTCCAAACTCGCTTTTTCTATTTCACGCTTGCTAAGCATTCATTTGACTATTTCAGTGTCTCTCTCTCTTCCTCTTCCTGACTCTTTGTCTCTTGCTCTCCCCTTACCTTTCCTTCTCTCTTTCACTTTCTCCCGATCTCTCTCCCTACAACTCTCTCTCTCTGTCTATACCTCAGGTTGTCTCTCTGTCTCATTCTCTTTCAGTATCTCTCTAAAAATGTGTGCCTAACTCTGTCTCCTTCTATGCCTCTCTCTCTCTCGCCATTTCTCGACGTGTCTTTCTGTGTCTCCAACTCTCATTCTCTCCTTCTCCCTCTGTCACCCTCTCTCAGAGCGCTTCCTCCTCTCTCTCTCTCTATTATCTCTCTCTCTCACTCACTCTCTCAGAATCACAGAAACATAGAATCACAGTGCAGAAGAGGCCCTTTGACCCATCGAGCCTGCACCGACACGTGAGGAACACCTGACCTAACAACCTAATCCCATTTAACAGCACTTGGCCTATAGCATTGAATGTTATGACGTGCCAAGTGTTCATCCAGGCACTTTTTAAAGGGTGTGAATCAACCCTCCTATGCCACCCTCCCAGGCAGTGCATTCCAGACCGTCACCACCCTCTGGGGATTTTTTTTTTCTCACATCCCCCCAAAAGCTCCTGCCCCTCACCTTGAACCCATGCCCCCTTGTGACTGACCCTTCAACTAAGAGGAACACCTACTCCCTATCCACCCTGTCGATGCCCCTCATAATCCTGTACACCTCGATCAATTCGGCCCTCAGTCTTCTCTGCTCAAACGAAAACAACCCAGGCCTATCCAACCTCTCTTCATAACTTAAATGTTTCATCCCAGACAACATCCTGGTGAATCTCCTCTGCACCCCCTCCAGTGCAAACACATGCTTCTTATAATTGGCGACCAGAACTGCACAGAATCCTGCAGCTGTGGCCTGACAAAGGTTCTATGCAACTCCAACATGACCACCCTAGTTTTGTAATCTATGCCACAATTGATAAAGGGAAAAATCCAATTTTCCTTTTTCAACACCCCACTAACATGCCCCTCCGTCTTCAGATATCGAAGGACACACACACCAAGGTCCCTTTGTTCCTGAGAACGTCCTAGTGTCATGCAGTTCATTGAATGCTTCCTTGTCAACTTACTCCTTCGAAAGTGTATAACCTTACACTTTTCAGGATGAAATTCCATCTGTCACTTATCTGGCCATTTGACCATCCCGTCTATATCTTCCCGGAGCCCAGGATACTCAACCTCACTGTTAACCACAAGGCCAATCTTTGTGTCATCTCTCTCTCTTTCTCTTTCGCTCTCGCCATATGTCATGCACTCTGCCTCCCTCCTTTTCCCTCTTTCACTGTCATTCCTTCTGGCCATCTTTCTCTCTCTCTCTCTCTCTCTCTCTTTCTCTCTCCCTCAATCTCTGTTTCGCTTCCAGCAACTCTCTCTATTTCTCCCTTTCGATCGCCCTCCCACTTTCAGTTCCCTCTCTTTTTCTGTGTTTGTGACCACGTATCTATGTGTACGTGCTTCATTTTTTCTGTCCTCTGCCTCTCACACTCCAAAATTTCCTTTCTCTCTTTCTCTCCATCTCTCTCTCTCTCTCTTTTGCCTTTGAGCCTCTGTGTGTGTCCGTGTGTGTGTGTGTGTGTGTTGGAGGGTCTCTATCATTCACTCTCACATTCCTCTGTCTCTTTCAATCTGTGTGAGTATCTCTGTGTTTCTCTCGACCTCTCTTGCTTTGCTTTGCCTTCCCTCTCCCTCTATCTGCCTTTCTGCATTTAAGTCTGTCAGTCTGCCTATTTATCTATCTATCTAGCTATGTATCGATCTATCTATCTACATATCTATCGTTGTGCCCATCTATCGTTCTATTTATCTCTGTCTTTTTGTATCTCTCTCTGTCTCTCCCTCTCTATTTCTCTCTGTCCCCCACACTTTGAGTATCCTGTCTTCCATTCTTAATTAGCGCTTTTCTTAGACAAATATCACCACCTTCAACACCTCTTTGATCCTTTTGTCTGTGACATCTTTTGATTATCTGCTCCTATCACTGCTTATCTCCACAATCACCACACCCTCAACTTCTCTCTTCCCCCCCCCCCCCCCTGCACCCCCCCCCACCCCCCCGCGACCCGCACGCACTTGCTCTGTTTGTCTGTTTTATCTCTCTCTCTCTCTCCCTCTTTCTCTGTGCCTCTTTCTCTGTGTCTCTATCTCACACTCTTTCCTTGTCGTTCTTTGGTTCTTGCTGTCTCTTTCCTTTCATCTTTCTTCTCTCAATGTATTTCTTCCCCTCTCTCTCTGTCTATCTCTCCCTCTGCATGTCTATCTCTGTCTTCTTCTGACTCACTATCCCTCCCTCCGCCTCAATCTCTCTCTTTGTCTCTCTGTTCTCTTTCCCTCTTCTACTCTTGCTTTCTCTCTCTTTCTCGCTTGCTAAAAACCCCTTTGTCTCTTTCATGGTCTCTCTCTTTCTGTCTCTTTCTCTCTCTCTGCCTATGCCTATCTGTATACCTCTCGCTCTCTCTTGCCCTTTCTTTCTCTCTCTCTCTCATTTACTCTGACACATCCTATCTCTCTCTCTCTCTCTGTGTCAACCTCTAACACTGTCTCTCTGCCGTATTCTCTCTCTGTCACTCTCTCTCTGTCTCGCTTTCACACTTTGTGCCTAACTCTGTCTCTCTCTTTTTTTCTCTCTCTCTCTCCCTTTCTTCATATTTCTTACTCTCTCTCTGTCTCTTGCTGTGTCACTAAATCTCATTAATTCCTTCTCCCTCTGCCTCCCTCACTCGGTCTTTCTGCCTCTCTTTCTCCCAATCTCTCTATCCCTCCCTCTCTCTCTCTCTCTTTCCCTCTCGCCCTATGTCACACACTCTGTCTCTCCTCTTTTTCTTTCAATCTCTCATTCTCTCTGCCCTTCTCGCTCTATTTCTCGCTCAGCCTCAGGAACTTTTTCTTGCCCAGCAACCCTGTCTTTTTCTCCCTTTCGATCGCCCTAATTCTCTCCCCCTCTTTCTCTCTCTCTCCTCCAACACCCCGCCCCCCCCCCCACTCCGCCCCCCCACACACACATAAACACTCTCTGCCACTCTAGCTTTCTCTTTCTCTCTCCCACTCTCGAACACTTTCTCTGTCTGTCTGTCTGTCTCTCTCTGTGCCTGTCTCTCTGTGCCTCTCTTTCTGTGTCTCTAGCTCTCATTATTTCCTTCTCGCGCCTCTATGGCTCTCGCTGTCTCTTCCTCTTTCCTCACTTTATTTCTCTCTCTCCCTCTCTTTCTCTCCGTTACACCCTCAGTGTATCCATCTTTCTTTCTATGCCTCACTCTCTTGCCCTCTTTCTCTGTCTATCTTCCTTTCTATCTTTGCTCCCTTTCCGTATTTGACTCTCGTTTTATCTCTCTTTCTCGTTTATTATACTTCCCTTTGTCTATTCCATGGTCTCTCTCTCTCTCTGACTCTTCTTTCTGCCTCTGCCTGTCTGTTTGCCTCTCGATCTCGCCTTCCCTTTCTTTCTCTCTCTCAATTTCTCTCGCACTTTCTCTCTATCTGTTTCTCTCTCTCTATCCAACTCTCTGCGTCCATCTCTCACGTTGCCTCTGTTTCTCATTTCTCTCACGCTCCCTTTCAAATTGTGCACCTAACTCTGTCTCTCTCTTTGTCTCTCTCTCTGTTTTCTCTCCCCCTCTGTATTTTTCAAACTCTCGCTCTCTCTCTTGCTGTGACTCTAGCTCTCAATTTCTCCTCCTCCCTCTCTCTCCCTTTCTCAGTGCGCTTCCACCTCTCTCTCTCTATTCTCTCTCTCTCCCTCTCTCCCTCTCTCTCTCTCACTCCCTCTCTCCCCCTTTGTCATACAATCTGTATCCCTCCTTCTCTCTTTTCCACACTTTCATTCTCTCTGCCTGTCTCTGTCTCCCTCTCACTCTCTCCCTCTCTGCCTCACCATCTCTCCCTCTCCCATCAACTCTCTCCTTTTCTCCCTGTCGATCGTCCTCCCTCTCTCTCAGCACTCTCTATCTTTTTCTGCCTGGTTGCCTACGTGTTTCTGTGTACACGATTATCTCTTTCTATCCTCTGCCTCCCACACTCTAAAATTCCCATTGTCTCTTTCTCTCCATCTCTCTCTCTCTCTCTCTCTCTTTGTGAGTGTGTGTGAGTATGAGCATGTCCGAGTGTGTGAGAACCTGTGTGTGTGCATGTGTGCGTGCGTCGGTGGGTCTCTATCTCTATCTCTAACGTTTCTCTGTCTCATTCAATCTGTGTGCGTATCCCTGTGTGCTTTTCCCATCTCTTGCTTTCCTTTGCAGTCCCTCTCCCTCTATCTGCCTTGCTGTATGTATATCCATCTATCCATCTATCTACATACCTGTCTGTCCGTTTGCCTGTCTACCTATCTGTTTATTTATCTATCTATCTAATCTATCTGTACATGTGTCTCACTGTCACTCTGTCTACCTATATATCTATCAATCAATCTATCTATCTATCGATCGATCTATCTGACTATTTAACTCTGTATTTTTATATATCTGCCTCTCTCTCTCACTCTCTATCTCTCTCTATCTCTATCCCCCTCCCAAGCACTCTCTCTCTTTGTCTGTCTGCCTCTCTCTCTCTCTCTCTATGCCTCTCTCTCTGTGACTCTATCTCTCAATCTTTTCTTGTTGCTCTATGGCTCTCGCTGCCTCTTTCTCTCCCGGTTTACTCTCTCATTCTGTCTCTCTCCCTCTCTTTCTCTCTCTCTCCCACACCCTGCGTATCAAATCAGTTTCTCTCTTTCCTTGTCTCATTTTTTATTTTTCCCTCCCTCTCTCTCTCTCTCTTTCTCACTTGCTAAACTTCCCTTTGTCTATTTCGAGGTCTGCCTTTCTCTCCCTTTGCCACTTCTTCTCTGCCTCAGCCTGTCTGTGTGTCCCTCCCCCTCTGTTTCCCTTTCTTTCTCTTTCTCGCTTTCTCCCTCCCATCCTATCTCTCCCTCTGCATCCATCTCTCACTTTGTCGCTCTGTTTCATTCGCTCTCTGTCTCTGTCTCTCTCAGTCTTGCTCTCGCGCTGTTTGTCTAACTACATCTCTCTCTTTGGTCTCTCTCTCTCTTTTCTCTCCCTCTCTCTCATTTCCAAATTTACTCTACCTCTCTCTCCCTCTCTCTTCCTCTCTCTCTGTGTCGCTCTCACTGTGTCTCTAAATCTCACTCTCTCCATCTCCCTCTGCCTCCCTCAATCGGTGCATTTAAGCCCCTCTGACTTCATTATCTTCCTCTCACTAACTGTCTCTCTCTCTCTCTCCCTTTCTCTCTCGCCCTGCCACACACTCTGCCTCTCAACTTCTCACTCTTTCAATCACTCATTCTCTCTGCCTGTCTCTCTCTATTTCTCTCTCTGCCTCACTTTCTCCTTCTCGCCCAGCAACCCTCTCTATTTATCGCTTTCGATCGCCCTCTCTCTCTGCCTCTCTAATTCTCTCTGTGTCACTCTCCCCATCTCGCACACTATCTGTTTGTCTGTCTATCTGTGTCTCTCTCTCTCTCTCTCTCTCTCTCTCTCTCTCTATGACTCTCTCTCACTGTGTCTCTAGCTCTCATTATTCCGATTTCGCTCTATGGCTCTTATAGTCTCTTCCTCTTTACTCTCTTTATGTCTCTCTCTCTCCCTCTGTGTATCTTTCTCTCTCTGAGCCTCACTCTCTCACTCTCTTTCTCACTCTATCTCTCATTGCATCTTTGCTCTATTTCCCTCTTCCCCTCTCGATTTAGCTCTCTTTCTCACTTGCTAAAATACCCTTTGTCTATATCACGGTCTCTCTCCCTCTCTGCCTTTTCTCCTCTGCCTCTGCCTGTCTGTTTGCCTCTCGTTCTCACCTTCCCTTTCCTTACCTCTCTCATTGTCTCTCTCAATTTCTCTGTATTTCTCTCTCTCTATCTCTTAGATAATTAGACGCTTTTCCCCAGGGTGGAAGAGTCAATTACTAGGGGACATAGATTTAAGGTGAGAGGAGAAAACTATAGAGGAGATGTGCGGGGCAGGTTTTTTACGCAGTGGGTTGTGAGTCTGGGATTCGATGCCAGAGGAGGTGGTGGAAGCAGGTACGATAGTGGTGTTTAAGAGGCAGCTTGACAAATACATGAATAGGATGGGAATAGAGGGATACGAACCACAGAAGTGCAAAACGGTTTAGTTGACGTGCAATTTGATCGGCGCAGGCTTGGAGAGCCGAAGGGCCTGTTGCTGTGCTGTACTTTTGTACACACGACCTCACATCCTCCTCTGGCTCGCATCCTCTGGAGCTCATCCAGCCGATGACTCTGCTCACAACACAAACATTCGATGCATTGCCATGCGTCCTGCTCACACTCTCTGGATCTGTTTCATGCAGGAGAAGCTGGGTAATAACTGCAAGGTGAGGTCCCAGGGCCTGTGGTGGACTGGCAAAAGTTAGACACCTCTCACACCTTGAGCAGCCTGTCATCAAACTAACTGCTGAGATCCTGGGCCGTGCCTGCAGTAATGGTGACGTTGGCTATGGGCACCACTTGACGATCCTGCACCAGACCATCCAAATCCCAGCAGAAATATGAGTGCATTATCTCCTGGTTTTGACTCCCGTCAGATGCGCTAATTATCTCTATTATGCTTCCCTGGGATCTCTGCCAAGCAAATGAGTCTTTCAGCTAGCTGGTGGCTCAGCTCCATCCATTTCTTCCCCTCCAGCGAAGAGGATAACTCCTCCATTGAAGAGCTGGAAATAAGCAGCCTGGAAGATCCATCACAGCGTGTACTCACACCCTCCATCAGTGCAGAGTCACAGGTCTCGGTGAGATCTAGGTTTAAGCAGGCTCGGATCACTTTCTAGTTGTCACCACACGGACACATGTCCGCAGCAGGAGGAGGATCGTTAAGCCGACCTCACGGCACTTGCAGGAGTCTTCTTTCAGTTTTCCATCTGAGCTGAACTGTATCTCTGTCCACCCACTGATCGTACTCCCGTGCAGCACGTGTCCCCGCCCAGCAAGAGGTTCCTAAAACATTTGATTTCAAAACGATAGACTGACTAAGGCTTACTTTCAGCTCCCTTGTTGTTATTCCTGCCCCAGACACCCATGTCCTTTCCACCATCACTGTTGAGGTCCTTGGCTTTACCCTGCAAATCAACAGCATCGCCTACCAAACAGAAACAATTGTTTTCCGGGATCCCTGGGCTAACATGCACTTTCCTTACATCCGCGAGAATCCCACCCCGATCCACATTGATCTCCCCAATCGCTTTCTTTCCACCTCCAGGGTCTTTGTCTGACTCTGATTCAAAGGCGAGGGTGCTATGAACTGAGCCACAGCTGACCAAAGCAAGCCTTTGCCCTAATAACCTTGCCTTTCTAGAGGACGCGTAATGCACACTGAATCCACTAGAGGCAACAGAGCCAAACTTTACACTGGCTGCCTCGACCACTGCTGCGGATGTCAGGGCAGCACCTGGAAGAAGAGGTAGGCCTAGAAAAACTGAGAACTTTTCATCACAAGTGGTTGCATGGCTGGACGCATTTTGACTCATTCTAACCTAAAAACACATTCACTTTCACTGAGTAATTTGCACTAGACTTTATCAGCTACATTTCCAGGCTTCTCGAGTCTTCCTCATGCACATTGCACCACTCGCTCGTCACCAACACAGCCCACACACCCCCTCTCCCAACCACTGGCATTTCAGCTGGACAGAGCCAGACCACAGGTGATACTCGAGGTAGAAGTGTGTGCGTTTGGCAGTGGATTTCGAAGCCTGGTGCAAGCTTTCTCCCGCGCAAATAGAACCTTCCTCTATCACACTCATCTCAATGTCCCGAGAATGTTCAATGCTGCGTGTTCAGGTCCGCTTTCAGTTTTCCATCTGAGCTGAACTGTATCTCTGTCCACCCACTGATCGTACTCCCGTGCAGCACGTGTCCCCGCCCAGCAAGAGGTTCCTAAAACATTTGATTTCAAAACGATAGACTGACTAAGGCTTACTTTCAGCTCCCTTGTTGTTATTCCTGCCCCAGACACCCATGTCCTTTCCACCATCACTGTTGAGGTCCTTGGCTTTACCCTGCAAATCAACAGCATCGCCTACCAAACAGAAACAATTGTTTTCCGGGATCCCTGGGCTAACATGCACTTTCCTTACATCCCCGACAATCCCACCCCGATCCACATTGATCTCCCCAATCGCTTTCTTTCCACCTCCAGGGTCTTTGTCTGACTCTGAGTCCGTAACCATCCACTCTCGCTATCACTTTACCTCTACCATCTCATCCTCAGTCTACAAACTTTCTGGCTCACTCTGCCCCCCCCTACCCTCCCCCCCTCCACCTCCTCTCCTCCCCCCCCCCCCCCCCCCCCCCCCCAACCCCCCACCAATACTCACAATTCCTTTTGCCATGCTCACCCACACTCTATTCTCTCCAGAGGAGGGTGTCTTTGATTCCACAGGCAGCTACCTTGTACGTTCACCTGGAAATCACCCCATCTCCCTCTCTTACTTCCTTTTGAACCTTACTCCCTACTCCACCCATACTCCCTCCTCCCCCCGTGACTCATTCCTCCCCCGGGCTACTTCGCCCCTGTGATCTGCATTCACCCCACGAATTCCTACCCACCTACGAAGCCCTTCCCCCGAGATTCGTTCTCCAATCAGACATTCTTCCCTCCTGTGAACTATTTCGCTCACACATTCCTTACCCCTTGTACCTACTTGGTCAGTTGCCACCGTTTCCCCACTAAACTCCCCTCACCATGTACTTCCTCCCTGCCTCATAGCCTGCACCTCGCCCGCCCCCCGACAACATGGATTGCCCACTCCCAACCTCAACCCCTGATACCTTTGTTCCCACCATCCCAGCCATTCCTCTCCTGAACACTACCCTCTCCCAGACAAACCTAGACCTTCCATCCCACCACCCACTCGCCCATTATCCCTACATTTCCAACTCACTGCTGTACCTTCCTCTCTTTCCCCAAACACCCCGTGGCGATCATCCAAAGCAGCCCCTTTCCAGGTACTTGATATCCAAAAGCAGCAGGCAGACATCACTGAACACCTCCCACATTCCCTGTGTTGCTGCGTGGCAGAGCCATGTCCATCAGAATCATTCCCTGCTACAATGCAAGTGCTCCTCCAGGGTCCAGTATCTGTAGAGCTGGAGCATTTTCTTCTCCTCAGGTGTCCGTGTTATGAGCAAGGCCCTCATGCTCAGTTCAGACTTTTAACAGTAAGTCCCGACTTCTGTACATCACACCTGTCAATACATATTGGGGGCCGGCATTGTTCCTGCTGACGTGGGTGACAAACCCAGTGTGTCTGGAAGAATCCGGTGAGCAGGAAAGATGATGAGATGCTCATAAATTGAAATTAGATTCCTGATATTGGACCCAGGGAAAGCCATTGACGGGTAGAGTGGACGATCGCAAATTGATTTCACCATAAAACCAAGTTTTCGCATTGTTGCTAGTTTGACGAGCCCCTGCCACCATGACAACTGATGACAAGTGTGGTGGAAAATTCTGTCCACTGTAAATAGTGATGCAGTCCACGTGGTTCCCCTGTAAAATGCTTGCCGGCTAAATGGGTAGTTCCACACTGCATGGGAAGCACTTTGAATGCTGACAACGTCCAGAAGAACACCTGCCAGATAGTGACTACCGCCCCAGGTATTCATCACAAATACTTACTCACAGCTCAGGGATTCATTTCAAATGTGGCCAAGTCCCCAGAGATTAATTGCAAATACTGACACACTCCCCAATAAGTAATTGCAATCACCCATAGATTCCCCGGGGGTTCCCCATAGTTTCTGACACAAGGCCCTCTCTTAATACTGATATATTCCCAAGTAAAATTCTGTTTATAATGCCGCACAAAATCACAAATGCTCTGTAAACAGTGACATAAATTCCAGTGGCCCCGTCTAAGTACTGGCAAAACTCGTGTCGGCATCGTGCAAATACTGACGTAGGCAGGGATTAATGATAAATAGCGACACATTACCCAGAGATTCATTATGCACACTGCCAAACTCCCCAGGGATTAATGATAAATAGCGACACATTCCCCAGAGATTCATTATGCACACTGGCATACTCCCCAGGGATTTATGATAAATAGCGACAAATTCCCCAGAGATTCATTATGCACCCTGGCATACTCCCAAGGGATCAATGATAAATAACGACACATTCTCCAGAGGTTCTTTATAAACACTGGCAAATTCCTCAGGAAATCATTAGACATAATGACGCAGCCCCCAGGGGTTCATTATAAATATTGACAAACAGCCCAGGGATTCATGATATTTGCTGACACGCACGCGAAGGCTTCATTATAAATAATCAGACACTCCCCGGGGATACTTTTAAAAAATGTCACACTCCCCAGGGATTCATGATAAATATTAACATACTCTCCAGGGGTTCATTATAAATATTGACACACTCCCCAGGGATTCATTAAATACAGTGACACTTTCCAGAGGGATTCATTTTAAACACTTTCACCAACACACTCCCTGCCCACAGGAATGCTTTTGAAACACTGACACACCCTCCGAGGTATCTCTGCTAATACCCACGTCCCTCTACACTCCCTCGTCTTTATTATAAACACTGGCACACGACCCTGGGGGTTCTTTATAATGATAATCACCTCTGGTATTTTTTACAATAACTCACGCAGTCCCAAGGGATTCAGTATAAACACTGACACACTACTCAGGAATTCGTGATAAATAGAGTAACAATAGCCAGGGATTGAACAGAAATACTAACAAACATCACTGGATTCATTATAAACACTGATAGACTTCCCAGAGAATCCTGATGAATACTGACACACTCCACAGGAATTCATTCCAAATACTGTCACGGTTACCTTGGTTTCACTATCAATATTTACAAACTTTGCGGGGATCCGATGTAAAGACTAAATAGCAATCTCCCTGTGGATTCACTGCAAATACTGACACACTCCCCAGGGATCCATTACAAATCCTGTCACATTCCACAAGGATCCATTATAAATACTGACGCACTCCCCATGGCTTCAATATCAATACTGACACATTCCCCTGGGGTCCATAATAAATACTGACACACTCCCCACAGATTCATTATAAATACGGACGGGCTCCGGGGAATTCCGTGTGAATGCTGATAAACACTGCAGTGATTCAGTCTGAATACTGACACACTCCCCAGGGTTTTATTTTAAATTCTAACACACTCCCCAAAGCTATGTTATGAATAATAAAATACTCTTCACAGATTCATTAACAATACTGACACACTGTCTACGAATTAATTTTAAATACTGTCACGCCTCCATCCAAACCTTGGATCCTTTATAAATACTGACACACTCCCCACAGATTCATTATCAATACTAACGAGTTCCGGTGGAATTCCGTGTGGATGCTGAAAAACTCTGCAGTGATTCAATCTGGATACTTACACAATCCCCAGGTTTTCATAACAAATTCTCCTCAGGGTTTCATGTTAAATACTGAGAACCTCCTCATAAATTCGTTAGAGTTACTGACACACTCCCCGGGGAATAACTATCAATAGTGACACCTTCCCCATTTATTAATTATGAATACAGACACAATTCCCAGCGATTCTTTAACAACACTGACAAAGTACCCAGGGATTAACTATAAACACTGACACAATATCCAGCTATTCGTTATCAATACGAGCACATTCGGCAAGGATGAATTGTAAACAATGCCACAATCCCCAGAGATGCATTATGAATACTGAATCAAATCCCAATGTTCAATTATAAATACTGACACACTAAACACTGAGTCATTATAATTATGTCAGTCACCCCAGGGATTCATTATAATTACTGGCACATTCCCCAGGGATTAATTACCAATACTGACACATTATTCGTGGAGTCAATATAAATGCTGACACACTAACCTAGGATTCATTATAAATACAGGTTATGTCCAAACACATTCATTGTATAACCTGATGGACTTCTCAGTTACTCATTATTAATACTGACACACTCTTCAGGAAAAAATTAAAATCAATTACACACTCCCCGCGATTCATGTTAAATACTGACAAGCTCGCCAGGGATCCATTAATAAAATCTAACACACTCGCCATTGATTCATTATATAAATACCGAAACACGATGTATTGGTCACTGTAAATATTAAAACACTAGCCAGGGATTCAGTAAAGATTCTGACCCACAAGGCAGGGATCCAGCATAAACACTGAAACACTCCCCATGGACGCATAATCTATACTGACATCACCAACCCGCCACCAACTCCCTTCCACACCGCCCAACACTCACCGCCCGCTTTCCCCCCCAACCCACCCCGCACCTGCAATGCCCTAGGGATTCATTAGTACTGTTGTAATCCTCCACAGGGTTTCATTATAACGACTGGCACATGAACATCACTCAGTTATAAATATTAACACATTCCCCAGGTGTTCTTTCTAAATACTGACACACTCCCCAGTGACGCTGAATCTGATAGGTCCAGTTCAGTCAGTGGAACGTTACAACAGACATAGAGAGTTAGAAACTTGAATTCACAGATGAGTGACATATGGCCCATAGTGTTTCTGTTGAATGATAACGTTGTCCAGCCTCATCTCAATTTTCTGTTCGTGGTCCTCATTTAACAGCAATTCAAGTGAACGACAAAACATTGCTTTTTTTTTTGTTCTGCAAATGTTAGGAGGCTTTCTGCCTGGACCATCCTTTCTGCCAGTGTGTTCCAGACGGGATTGTTGTGGGTATGAGGAAATGGTGTACCTTGGAAGAACAGGATATTCCAATGGTAATTATGCAACAGAGACAGTCACACAGATCATTGATATTATCCCCACTCCCTCAAAAATTGGGAAATAGATGCCAACAATGAGATGCGGAACCTAGAGGACACTAGCATTCAGAGTTCCGAAATGTAAGTTGAGGTTTTATAAATGCCAGGGGTAATGATTCAATTGGGAAATACTCATCCTGGATATTGTAGTCGAGCGAAATTGACATTTTATTGAACAGGTAGAAAAATAAATGAAGAAGACTGTGCTCTCCATCCTCTTTGGAGTCGTGTGGTGTAAAAGTGTGGGCTCTGAACTAGGTTTGCTGCCATGAACGATCACCTACCTGGATGAACAAGGCCAAACCTGAATTCTATGTGAAGGAACTGCATTTTACATGTCCTTTTAAGAGTAAAAATTTTTTGGATCAAGGGGAAATATGATGCAGCAGTGGATTAGATTTGATAAGGTAGAAAAATGAAGGGAGGCAGATTGCCGAATATTGTATCATTCAATGAGCCAGCGAAAGCAAGTGCAATAACTCGATCACAAGAAATATGAGCAGAGATGGGCCAGTCATTCCATCGAGTCTATTATGGCGTGAATAAGACCACGACAGTTCTGGTTGTAATCGTAAGTCCACTTCTTTGCTTGTCCACCGTAATTCTTGAGACCCTTGACGATCAAAATCTGCCTGAATGTGAATTGAATATATTTAATAACCCAGCCTCCACAACTCTTTGGGAAAGTGAAATGCATAGGCTATCAAGCATTCAGGAAATAAATTTACATCATCTTTGTCCTAATTGGGAGACCACTTCATTTGAAACTGCCACCTTTTTCAAGAATCCCCCACGTGAGGCAACAGCCTCTCAGAATCCATTCAGTCAAGCTCCTCTAATTCTCTGTTATTCTCAATTCTACTGTAGCAAGGTGGAAATGGTGGTAAAGGGACAGTGTGTACCATGTAACAACAAGTGGACATTTTTTTGGCGGCCGGGGTGGGGTCAAATGTTGATCTCTGGGAATGTAAAAGGAAAATGAAACCCTTGAGAAAGAAGTGGGAGAAGTGGCGCCCTCTACCTCGCACAGTCCTTAAAGCCTGCAGCTCAGAAGAAATGATGAAGAAACGGAGTTTGAGCATTGATATAATTATGGAAGCCAGTATGGTCGGAACGGTGCAAATAGATACCGTTTAAGATCATTGAATGGCGAGTTAAGGAACGCTCAGGAACAAATCAAAGGTTTCTTACAGCAAATCAATAATGTCACAAAAGATCAGCTATATGCGGATCTAATAATCACTGTCAATTTAATAACATTTCTTTGACTCTAGTTAGCATGCCAAAGAAGAACTAAATTCTAGCACAGAAACAGAACAGAAAGATCTGTGTGTGATTCACAGGAAAGTACAGACCAACCATGATTTGTTGAAATTAGAAGATCTATCGGTAACTAATTGGACTAACAGTGACCACTTAACTCAATTGACAAAGAACTAAATTTCACCTTATTTGAATATATGTAGAATAAGAAGGTTGATTAATTCACATATAGTTTATCACAGATGTAAAAGTACAGTTAACGATACAGTGTTAGGAATAATGTTGAAATTCACTCTTCCAGCTGCAAACCATCAGCCGTATCTCCTGATTACCGCAAAAAGCATTAGACATGTGCTACAAAGGCCGTAAATAGTGTTAGGTATTTGAGGCAACGCTTGTAATGTAGCTTTGAACATCTCTGCGAGTGTCCTGGATAACTAGGACCCCATCCACAACCCTGGTGCGATGTCAGCAAGTAAGAGATACAGTGATATGTCCTTACAGTTTAAATATCCATGAAGGATCAGGATATGGACTCTCGCCATGCAATCCACACCAGGGAGATATTGAATTGTTCCTTATGTTTGTAGAGGAGATGGAGAGCAGTGCGTGTCTGCAACTGCAAAATCTTCCAGTTATGCAAATGAGGCCTGACGCCATGTTACGTAATCTACCTTTTCTATAGATCCACCTCTTGTGCTGCAAACAGAATATACGAAACCACGAAATTTAGACCTTGGAAAGGCAATTGTTTTTTGATGTATCAGACCCACTCTCGCAAAGCATAATGGGTGAATTACTTCCTAAATTTGGCTCTGGTGTATACCTGCTTTTCTCTGAGTTCCAAGAGAAAATAATTACATTACTGAATGACAGTGGCCGAACCCAGCATATATTATGGTTATTATCGGAATGAAAAACTGAAGCGGGGTAATTTATAGAAAATATTAAAAATGTCCATGATGGATGCAGTTATGGAATTGTTGATCAATGTTTGAGGTACATCCTTGGATAAGATTCGTGTCTCATGTTTTTACCAGAACCCAGTTGATCGCAGTGAATGGTTTAGTATTCCTAGCGATGGCAGAGAGAATATGGCGGATGAAGGCCCAACAGACGTTAGTGAATGAGACTTTATCAACAATAGCTGGAGAAGCTGCTCTAAATGTGAATGATTCCCTGAGGAGACAGAATATCAGCCACTTTCTGAGTGGAGACGTTAGCCAGTCCTTCAGCGATAACTAGACGAAGTGCATGATCTTCTCAGACTGTCTGTTAGGGTAGGGCCGTTTGCATACACAGTCTCCAGAACTTTTAATGGTGGCATTAGCAAGTGCCTTGAAATACCGATGTCGTGTTGCCTGGGAAAATCCCAAACGTGTCCCCAGTGGATCTCTGGAAAATCCGGATGCGTTGGTATTGAATGAATCTTGGTTTTCAGGGAAAAAGATTAGCAGGTCATCCTACACATTAGGTATCCATTCGTAACTACCTCCTTGGAGAGTTTTGTTTTCATTGACATTGCCGCTCCGATATTGGTGAGTAGTTAAGGAAGCATTCCACGTTCTGCCTCCTTGGGCTAATTCAAAGTCCATTGACCAAAAGTGTTTCAATTTGGATGAGATCTCAGATTTTTCTTCATATCGCCAACAATGTCACTGAAGTGAGCAGCTAATCGCTAAAAATAAGTCAGTGGAAGATGTAATTTGTAATGAGAATTAAGTCAAATTACATAGGCTTGATCAAGAAGCGCAAGCGTTAATTTCCCCACACTGTTCTGAATGAGAGTCTGGAGCTGATCCATCCAGGATATGGGAGCATGGAGAATTGGGTGGGGGTTGTGGTTGGGCGGGGCCATTGTGATGACGTGCGGTAACTGCGAGTGAGATGAACTATTCCTTTCCTATATTTTCAATCATAGACATTGAATCATCACAATGAATTTTTAATAACCTGCGAACTGTGAAAATCGAAGTCATTGTCCTCTGTGCTCACCACTCACCCCATACTTGGCATTCTGAATCCATCTGTCCAACTGGCGACTGTATGTTTTTCAACTAGACCGTATCCAACTTTCTTTTCATAATCAAGTTTGACAGAAGTTTATATTTTATTATTATTCATGTTCAGTATATGGGCGTCGGTGGCGAGCATTTATTTTCCATCCCTAATTGCCCTTGAGATGGTGGTGGTGAGCTGCCTTCTTGTGGTGTAGTTACACCCAGAGTGCTGTAAGTGAGGAAATTCCAGGACTTTGACTCAGCAGCACTGAAGGAGTGGCGATATTGCTCCAAATCAGAATGGTGAGTGGCTTGGAGCAGAACTTCCAGTTATTGGTGTTCCCATGTGCCTGCTGCCCTTTTCCTTCTAGGCAGTAGAGATCCTGGGTTTGGAAAGTGCAGCCTAAAGACTTTTTTTAATTTCTTGCTGTGCAGCTTGTAGATGGTACACTCTGCTACCAGTGATCGTTGGCGGTGGGGAGAGTGATGTTTTATGTATGTGGTCCCAATCAAGTGGACTGATTTGCGCTGGACGTTGTTAATCTTCTTCAGCATTGTTGGAGGTTCACTTCTCTAGGTAACTGGAGAGTATTCCATCACACTCCTGACATTTGCTTTATAAATAATGGAAAGGATTTTGGGGGTGGGGGAGGTGGCGTGGGGGGTGGTGGCAGGAGGTGAGTTAATCGCCGCAGAATTCCTAATCACTCATCTGGTCTAGTAGCCCTTTTATTTATGCGACTCGTCCAGCTCAGTTTCTGGTAAATGCTAACCCCTGAATTTATACAGTAAATTTAACATCAAGGGGTTATGGTTGGATTCTCTCTTGATGGAGATGCTCATTGCCTGGCAATTGTGTGGCCCGAATGTTACTTGCCACGTCTCAGCCCTGGCCTTGACAGGGCCCAGGCCTTGTTGCATTTGGGCATGGACTGCCACGGCATCTGAGGAGAAGCACACATATCACGGCGATCACTAAGAATATCCATTTCCACCTCTGAATCCGTACCTGTGTCGAAGCTGTGCTGCAATATCCCTGCATGTGTTTGATGGGAAAGAGTGTCCCCATGCTGTAGTGTCTTGGGAGAGCAAAACAAGAATGTTTGCTCTCCCCAATATCTTGCATTCCAAAGCGTTAATACCAGAACAGTTTATGCTTTGTCAGGCCTGTTTTTGCGAAACTCTGTCTGGACATTACAGGATAATTGGTCTCTCACTGGAATCAAGGTTACAATGTTAATTCCTTTACGGGTATGGACTGACTGTTTCTATTGAACTACGTTAGGAATCACAGCTAGTCTGAATCGGCTGACTTTCAGAGTCAAGGGGGACCCTTGGGAAATAGCTGGAATCGACCGTCTGAGGCAAAAGGAAAACCCCAGTCGAATACCCCCATTTATAATAATAAATATATTTTATAAACCATCTTATCAATCGATCTGCAATCTCCAATACTTGTATAGGTACACCCCCTATTTTTCTGAAGCATCTTTAAAACTTGACCTGTGTCACATCCACATTGGCATTGTTCATATACGCTCTTTTCAGATTGCAGAACAAGACAATTAAACGGCACACGATCAAATAGATTTTGGAAGTCGAGACAGTGAACATCACCTACACTATCCTCATCAATGTTTTTATTTTTTCATCAGCGGCCTCAATCAATTTTAGTGGATATGATGTTTCATCAAAATATGTGTCCTGCATTTCATATATTAATCGATTTTTCTCCCATATAATGATTTTTTAAAACCAGACGGTAGCATCAAGAAATTGACCCATCAGCACTATTTTATTGACCCACTTGTAGTTACATGAATTACTTCTCTTTTTCTCTCTCTCCCTCTCCATCTTTAAATAATAGCATGTACAATTTACAACCCTTCAGTCCTCTGGCACTACTATGATTTTCATGTGTGAAGAAAAGACAGTAGTCAGTGTCTCGATTATATTTACCTACCTTGCCTCAGCAACATCAATACATAACGCACAGGCCTGGCAAATGGTCGGCTTCTTTGTGAAACAACAAGTTTGAAAGTGGTGAACTGAAGCTGTTTGTTCAGCGCCTTAATTAATGGCAGTCTCCATGGAGAATAATTGCGTGACTGGAGGCTTCTGCTCTGCTACTAATGCTGAACTCCTTTCATTCTGATATTCCGTAGTGTCAACGGGAACATCGTCTCCGTCACAGGAATCAGCGGGTCCAGAGATGAGGGTGAGGAGAGATCCGAATCTAAGGACAATAAATTTCTATTTTGCTAATAAGAATAGAGATCTATCCTATTGGTTTATAAATGTGTCTTATGATTCTCCATGTATTACCTTGGAATCTCGGAACTTTTATGCACTTAAGTTGATTCAAAACTTTTACTGTTCCATCTTGGCAATTGTTAACGTCCCTGGTAAATTTCTAACAAGCTCTTCATTCTCTAAGCAATGCTTACTGTTCCTCTCAATTACTCTTCACTCCTTATTGCTGCTGTTGATCCTGCTAATCTCTGTCTCGAGTTATTAACTTTGTAAACCATTGCTAACTGCATTAAAATTCATTTAATTTACATCCTCATTTTCAAATCTGCTGGTGCTCATTTTAAACTGTGTTACCAATTATTAGATCGGTAAACCACGATCAGTGGCGTTACCCATTTTTATTTATCTATCGCGACGATGGATGTCATTGTTTACTGTCCAGGTCACAAACTCTATTCTCTATAACTGGACTCACTTACATCTCTGGCCATTTCCTCAGGGTGAACAACGATTTTTGCAACCTCAGTGAACGATTTAACGCTGAGATGGATACCAAAACCAGATCATCTCTGTTACCAATCCTCTCTGCTATCACCTCAATAACATTGTCCTCTATATCAGCCTGCCTGCTGCATTAACTGGCCATGGTTATATCCAGATTCAGGTATTCCAATGCCGTGCTAGACAACCTCCTTGCCACAACACACATGAGCTACAGTTAGACAAAATCAAAGCTGCCCATACCCTAACAGACACCAACCCCCATTCGCCCCCTAATCCTATAAAACCTGATCCACATTAATTCCTGGTCTGGCAGCAATTGAATCTTTACGTCTTCATTCATGTATTAAAATTCCTCCATGAAGTCGATCCTAAATTTGAGCCAATTCGTCTGTATCTCAGAAAATTATTTCCATTTATTTGTTCACGCAGCACTTTTTCTAAAGTGTATTTCTTTATTCCTGTGCCATTTTCCGGCTATTATTTGGGCATCATAGAGCTACTGGTGCCAGCGCTCTAAAGATCAGAAACCTTGAATTGCCACTGATCGCCATTGCCGTTGGCCAGAATGTGATGAAACACATTTGGAACGTTTTCAGCGCCTTTGAACTGCTGAAACTTGGTCCGTACAAGTCCACTTAATAAGTGCAGGATGGAGCTTAAGAAAATAATTAGGAGAGGAAAGAGGGGACATGAGAAAGATCTGGCTGGTAAAAGTAGGGAAAATCCCAATGTATTCTATCAGCATATTAATGGGAAGAGGATAAACAGTGAAGGAGGAGAACCCGTTAGGGAACAAGGGGCACATCTATGGTGGCATCCAGAAGACATCGGTAGAGTGGTGAACGAATACTTCACATTCGTCTTCACCCAAGAGAGAGTGGATAAAGGTATCGAGCACGAGCATTGAGTCTTCGAAGTTCTTGAGCAAATTGATGGAGGGAGTGAAAAGGTTTTGGAGATGTTTGCAGGCTTTAAAGTGGACAAATCTCCAGGTCAGAATGATTGCGTCCCAGACTGCTAACGGGCGCAAGGGAGGATATCGCATGGGTTCTGACCAAAATTTGCAATTCCTCTCTGGCCACGGGGGAGGTGTCAGAGGACGGGAGAACAGCTAATGTGGTTCCATTCTCTGATATCATCTAATTCCCTACGGCAATCCTCACGAAGCAGGTTCTGAAACAAAACAGGTTTGAGGGAATTTCGTACAACAGGCATGCTTTCACTGTAAAGGGTTGTTTTTCTCCTTTCCGGCTGATAGGTGTCCCGGGCTCGTCCCGGCTCGGTTCCACAGTAAGCGAGCTGAATATACACCTCGGGAAGCTGTCGATGAACTGTAATTGTCAGCTTCATCATATGGGCAAGATGCTGACAAGCAATCCATTGCTCACAGTGGGATAGACGTGTGCAGCAGCTCTATTGTCCCAGTCTCGAAAGTTTGCTGCATGTGCACCAATAGTTTGCGCTCCTGATGAAATTTAAAGGCAGCGTCCGATCACTGGACAGCTCAGCTCTGTCCATGAGTTACACAGTTTAGTGGGCACAGTACCAGAAAAATTTCCTGGATTATTTTCCGTTAGGAACTGTCCACTTTGCTCACTTAAAATTTGTTGAACGTCGTCCTCCATTTGAGATAAAACAAGGACTGCTGGAACATTAATTGTCAGTTACCCAAAGCAGAGAAACAAGGTTCTCTTAAAATTCTCCAACTGAATGTCGGACCCATCCTTATGAAAGTAAGGGTTATTATATCATACCAAAATGTATTGCAGTATGGAATCTATATTATCTTAATGAGCATGCACTGTATATCTATATTGCTACATCAAACACTCATGCATTATAACCTGCGTCTCAAACGCTTGGTGCATCACTCCACTGCAAATAAGATTATGTCAGAAATTATTATTTCTGCAATCTTCAGAATGATTGTCAAAAGTGAGATTTATTTTGAAACGCCAGGAACATTCACTCAACATGTTGACAACAAATGTTTCAAGTAGGACTCACCGCTTATGAATGACATAAATAGTGAACTGGTTATGGAAAATCAGCCTGAACTGGCGCCCAGAAAAAACTGTTAAGCGTTCGAATAAAATGTCCGCCGCTGTAGCAATGACGCACATCTCCAGGCTCTGCTGAAATTGGATGCACGAAATGTTCCAGATACTGAAGCAAAATACAAGTTGATATATTGCGCTTTTCTGAAAGATATTAGCAATAGAGAGCAAATCAGCTATCTCCTTGACAAAAACAGAAACAGAAATACCTGGAAAAACTCAGCAGGTCTGGCAGCATCGATGGAGAAGAGCAAAGTTGATGTTTCGAGTCCTCCTGACCCTTCAACAGAACTAAGTAAAAATAGGGAAGGGGTGAAATATAAGCTGGTTTGGTGGGGCGTGGGGTTGGGACAAGTAGAGCTCGGTAGAAGGCCAGTGATACGTGGCGATAACCAAAAGATGTCACAGGCAAAGGGTCAAAGATTAGTTGAAGGTGGTGATATTATCTAAGCAATGTGCTAATTAAGGGTAGAAAGCAGGACAAACAAGGTACAGATAGTCCTAGAGGGGGTGGGGTGGGGGGAAGGAATACTAAAATGGTTAAAATGTAGAGACAAAGCAATGGGTGGAAATACATTTAAAAATAATGGAAATAGGTGGGAAAAGAAAAATCTATATAAATTATTGGAAAAAACAAGGAGGCGGAAGAAACGGAAAGTGGGTGGGGATGGAGCAGGGAGTTCATGATCTAAAATTGTTGAGCTCAATATTCAGCCCGGAAGGCTGTAAAGTGCCTAGTCGGAAGATGAGGTGCTGTTCCTCGAGTTTGTGTTGAGCTTCACTGGAACAATGGAGCAGGCCAAGGACAGACATGTGGGCATGAGAGCAGGGTGGAATGTTGAAATGGTAAGTGGCAGGGAGTTCTGGGTAATGCTTGCGGACAGACCAAAGGTGTTCTGCACAGCGGTCACCCAGTCTGCGTTCGGTCTCTCCAATGTAGAGGAAACAGCATTGGAAACAACGAATGCAGTAGACTAAGTTGAGGGAAGTGCAACTGACATGCTGCTTCTTTTGAAATGAGTGTTTGGGACCTTGGACGGAGAGGAGAGGGGGTGTGAAGTGGCAGGTGTTGCATCTTCTGAGGTTGCATGGGTAGGTTCTGTGCAAGGTGGTTGAGGAGTAGGGGTGATGGGGGAGTGGACCAGGGTGTCACGGAGGGAAAGATCCCTACGGAATGCCGCCAGGGAAGGTGAAGGGAAGATATATTTGGTGGTGGCATCATGCTGGAGTTGGCGGAAATGGCGGAGGATGATCCTTTTAATGCGTAGGCTGGTGGGGTAATAAGTTAGGACAAGGGGGACCCTATCATGTTTCTGGGAGGGAGGAGAAGGCGTGAGGGCGGAGGATGCACGGGAGATGGGCTGGACACGGTTGAGGGCCCTATCAACCACCGTGGGTGGAAAACCTCGGTTAAGGAAGAAGGAGGACATTTCAGAGGAACTGTTTTTGAAAGTGGCATCATCAGAACAGGTGCGACGAAGGCAAGCGGGGTGTGAGGAGCTGCAGTCAAGGTAGCTGTGGGAGTCGGTAGGCTTGTAATGGATATTGGTGGACAGTCCATCACCAAAAATTAAGGCAGAAAGGTCAAGGAAAGGAAGGGAAGTGTCAGAGATGGACCATGTGAAAATGATGGAGAGGTGGAAATTGGAAGCAAAATTAATATTTTTTTCCAGTTCCGACAAGAGCATGAAGCAGCACCAAAGTAATCATCGATGTACCAGAGAAAGAGTTGTGGGAGGGGGCCGGATTAGGACTGGAACATGGAATGTTCCACATACCCCATTAAGATACAGGTGTAGCTGAGGCCCATGCAGGTACACATAGCCACACTTTTATTTGGAGGAAGTGAGGGGAGTTAAAGGAGAAATTGTTCCGTGTGAGAACAAGTTCAGCCAGGCGGAGGAGAGAAGTGGTGGATGGGGATTATTCGGGCCTCTGTTTGAGAAAGAAGCGGAGAGCCATCAGACCATCCCCGTGGGATGTCCTTGGTGAAGAGGAGGCGGTTGCGGCCAGGGAACTGGAAATTGTTGATGTGACGTAAGGTGTCAGATGAATCACGGATGTAGTTGCGAAGGGACTGGACAACGGGACAGAGAAGGGAGTCAAGATAACGAGAAATGATTTCCGTGGGGCAGGAACAGGCTGACACGAACGGTCTGCTGGGACAGTTCTGTTTGTGGTTTCTGGGTAGGAGGTAGAAGCAGGCCGTCCGAGGTTGGGCGACTATCAGGTTGGATGCTGTAGAAGGAAGATATACAGAGGAGATGAGGTCAGTGACAGTCCTGGAAACAATGACTTGATGTTCAGTGGTGGGGTCATGGTCCAGGGAGATGTAGGAGGAAGTGTCTGCGAGTTGACGCTCAGCCTCCGCGAGGTAGAGGTCAGTGCGCCAGACAACAACATCACCACCCTTGTTAGCGGGTTTGATGACAATGTTAGGGTTGGACCTGAGAGAACGGAGTGCAGTAATTTCAGAGAGAGACAGGTTAGAATGGGTGAGAGGCGCAGAGAAATTGAGATGACTAATGTCACGCCGACATTCTCAATTAAACGATCAAGAGAAGGTAAGAATCCAGAGGGAGCGGTCCAGGCGGAGGGAGAATATTGGAGGTGGGTAAAATGATCCGTTGACCGGGGAGAGGACTCCTGCCCAAAGAAGTACGCACAGAAACGAAAGCGGTGGAAGAAGAGTTCAGGATCGGGCCGAGCCCGAAATTCATCGAGATGAGGGCGTAAGGGTACGATACTAAGTCCTTTGTTGAGCACTGAACGTTCAGCATCGGAGAGGGGAAGGTCAGGGGTTATAGTGAATACCCGGCCGGGGCTGGGATTGGAAGATGGGATGGGAACAGAGGGACAGAGTGGAGTGTCCTGGAGGGTGTTGGTGTGGATGAGTTGTTGGAGCTTGCGTTCCTTAGCACCTGAGAGAAAGATAAAAAGTTTCTTGTTGAGGCGTCGGATGAGACGAAGAATAAAATGAAACTGGGGGCACGCGCAGCTTTGAAAAAGGGTGCTGCGGTGCTGCTGGAGGGAGATGTCGAGTGTGTTCATATGGCGGCGCATGGCACTGAGTGTGGATCTCAGAATGCGACGGGAACAGCAGTCCGATGAGCATTGTATGTCCCGGAGATACCTCTAATCCTGGGTGGGTTCAAACATGAGGATTGGAAATTCAGTTGCAATCCACGTGGGGTAAGTTGGAGACGCAGACAGTCACTGAGAAAGGAAATGTGGCTGTGAAAGCGGGTTTCAGTAAACACCTTGTCAAACACCAGGAGAGAAATGGAAAGCAATGAAGGTGAACAAGGCAAAAGAGAGATTCGAAAATGCTGATGGAGACTAGGACAATACTTCTTCAAGGTAGGCATTTCTTGAAGAGAACTGCAGCAATTAAACACAGAGATAAAAGCAAAGAACTGCGGATGCTGGAAATGCAAAACAAAAACAGAGACAGTAATACCTGGAGAAACTCAGCAGGTCTGGCAGCATCGGCGGAGAAGAGCACAGTTGAAGTTTGGAGTCCTCATGACCCTTCAACAGAACTAAGTAAAAATAGGAAAGGGGTGAAATATAAGCTGGTTTAACGGGGGAGGGGGAGTGGGATGGGTTTGTTGGGACAAGAAGTCAGTGATAGGTGGAGATAACCAAAAGATGTCACAGACAAAAGGATAAAGAGGTGTTGAAGGTGGTGATATTACCTAAAGGAATGTGCTAATTATGAGTAGAAAGCAGGACAAACAAGGTACAGATAGCTCTACTAGGGGTGGGGTGGTCTCTCTGAGATGGAAATATTGCAGACTTCTAGTTTTGAGGATAGTGCAGGATTCTGAAGTCAGGAATTGTTCGGACTCGTGCTTTACAAACCGAACACAAGAACATACCCCCTCCCCTGCCCGGCAACAATCGCACACTCCCCCACCTTCCGGCATGCCTCTCTGTCCCAGTTCCTGATTTTAAATGCATTATTTTGGTGTATATTGCATTTTATCCTTTTAATACCAACTTGTTTCATTTCACTCTTCTCTGCATCTTTCAGGTGTCCAGTCATTTCACCAGTGACACTCCGTCTTCCTGAATTATTTTACTATCCTTCTCATTGTTTATTAATATTTCTCACTTTCTAAACATCTGAAATATTTACAAGTATTTGTGTGTGAGTACGCCCAAGGCCATAAAACATATAAGAAGAGCAGTGGGGCCAACACCGAACCTGCGATCCCTCTTGGACAGTTCTTCGTAATGTGAAAAAAACACAATCATTCTCCCCTGCTCTCTGCCTTCTGTCGAAACCAATTTCAATGCCTGGCTGTTATCAGCCTTTAATCCCATGTGTTTCAAAGATGTTACAAGTCTGTTATGTGGCAGACTTTGCAAGGCCAGGAAAATTGGCAATGTCTGTCAGGAGTAAGCTTGCGTCATCAAATTGAACCGAACTTAATGATTTAATTCAGCCGACAGAGTCTGTATTGGTTCTTTTGAAGATCCAAAATTGTCCCGTTCTCTGGCTCTCTCCCGGTCCCTGTATTTTTCTCCTTTCATAGATTTGTCAATTTCCCTTAAAATAGGTACATAATCAATTTCCACAATCCTATCAGCCAGTCGATTCCAAATCCAACGCACTCACTAAGGTAAAGCGATTTCCCTCACATTACATTTTTATATCAATCACCTTGAATCTGTGCCCTTTGGCAATCGAACTCTGAGCGAATGAAACAGATCTCTCCATTTAATTGATTTCACCACTCATAATTCTAAATACCTCCATCCAGTTTCCTCCTATTATCCTGTGCTCTATGGAAAACAAGCCCAGCTTCTCCACATTATCCACGCACCTATAAAATCCCTCATATTGGGAATAATTCTAGTAACACGCATCTATGCCAACTCAAGATTTTCACATCCTTCCTGAAATGTGTAACCCAGCATTGCATAAAGAACGCCAGGTGGAATTAAATTGGGCCTTGATTCAGGTTCTCCATAACTTCCTGTACTTTATACTCTGTGTCTCAATTATAAAGCCCAGAATTCAATCTACTTCACTAGCACCTTTATTATCCAGCCCTGTCAATTTCGGAGCTTTGTTCGCTATTACCGCAGGTCTTTCTGTTCTTGCACCCTCTATTAATATTCAGAATTTACCTTCCTTTGTATCTCCATCTTCATCCTCCCAACATGACATATCTGAAACACCTTTCATTCAAATTAAATATTGGGGAGGCTGGATATTTGTTTTAAATCCCCACCTCAAATCCTGTCCCCCAACTCCATCCCTCTCCCGGTAACTGTTTCAGGCTGAACCAGACTATTCCAAAATTGGTGTCATACATTCAGACTGTCACTAAGATGGCCAATTTCAACTTGCGGCAACATCCCCGACTGTTTTTCATTAAAGAAATACAGCACTGAAGTGGTTAAAGCATTCCTCCTCAGGAAACTTCAATAGAGAACAGGATCTAAGGAGAAATTATTCCCAATGTCTCCTCTATCTGTAACACATCTATCACGCCTGGCTCCTGTCCACACATGTTCCCCCATCACTACTCACTTCACCCATCACCACGGTTAACCCCGATAACCCGTCACTTCTGGTTAGCACCATCACCTCTGTCGCCCCTGTCATTTCTACCTCGCCTCTCTGCGACCAGTTCTTGTTAATTACTCTTTGTTTCATGCCAATGTATCAAAGAAATATCTCATTAGTTCTTTCATGTCAATTTATCACAATACATCACAGGGTTCTGGTGCACCTCTCAATAACTTTTGATCAAGCTGGTAACGTTGGCCCCAGCCTGATGTAAAATGCCATTGTGTATTTCCCTTCCTGACAGTTAACACATTCACGATTGTGATCCACAAGTGCAAAAGTTGTGGTCGCTCCAAATGTCTCACTTGTTAACTAATGGTCATGTCAGTGGCTGATCTACTGGTCGTTATATTCGGCCTGATATTGAGAGATATTCCGACTGTTTATTCGGAACAGTTTTATTTCCTGAAGTCCATCCCCCTGTTTAACATCCATTCCATCCCGTTTTCTGCAGCCGCTGCCTGTTCTGTCTTAACCTTCACCTTTGACCAATTTGTGGCCGTTTGTTGCCAGAAGCTGAAAGATAAATGTGCCAATTAGAAAACAGCAGCTGTGATGCTGGGAACTGTGGCTGTGCTGAACTGTTTAAAGAACATATTCTGCTCAATTGTGTTAACGGGTGTGTATCAACTATTGAACACCCCTTGGTTCTATGGGGTAACAATTTAAGTTCTGGAATCTCCGCGTTGGACCACAGTCGAATGCCTCCACAACATTTTAACCCCGGGTGTGCCGTTGACCTGATACTGATGCTCAACGTTTTCACTGTCAGACACATTTTAGTGACCAAGACAGCCCACATGAGACTGCGGGCTCACAGCAGTGGCGAGAGTTGCAGAGATGGAGAGTCTCAGGAAATCAATAATTTTAGTGCTTCTTATGTTGGGAAATTTCTTCCTGTTATGGGCAATGCTAATGGTTTATTCTAAATGGGGGAGTATGAAAATTTCGGGTATTATTCTGTGCTTCTACATTCTTTGTTCAGGATATGGACTTCATGGTGAACCTGCTGTGTTCCTGCACAGGCACTGCGGTGTATGCCATGACCCCCTACTAAGGTCAGAGACCAAGAGTGTGCTGAAATATGCGTTTACTACAATTCTTCAATTCATTAAATGAAGTGAAGATCTTAATTACAGACTTCCCAGGCTTCTCTCGTTTTAACTGATATTTACAGCGGGCGTACAGACTTTCACTTGGGGAAATGAATCAGTCAGAATTTCCTGACATTTCCCAATTAATTTCATATTTCCAGCGGGATTAGCGGGTGGGTGTGGAGGGAAAGAAAGCCACCACCGACAACTTTCCCGTCTCGTTGGCTGGTTCCATCTGACGACCACCATGTTACATTATGACAGCATCAATCTTGTTCACCGTGAAAAAAAAAAATACAGGAAACGATGGAGAGAGACAGAGGGAAGAGGCAGACAAGGAGAGACAGAAACACAGGCGGAGAGAGAGTCAGCGAGAACGAGAAACAGAGGGAGAGAGACAGGTATAGATGTACAGTGATAAAGATAGTCAAGTAAAGATAGAGAGATTGAAATAAAGAAGGGAACGAAATAAAGAGAGAGAGGAATAGGGGCATGGAGAGATGACGAATTGGAATGGTGATAGACACAGGCAGAGACACACAGAGCGAGAGAAAGCGAGAGGGAGACAGGGATAAAGGGAGAGAGAGAAAGAGAGAGAGATACAAAGACAGAGGGATTGTCAGAGAGAGGGAGAGGCAAAGAAATAGATAACGAGTTGCCAAGAAAGTTAAAACGATGGGGAGAGTGAGAGAGAGGGACTCCGACAGACAGAGATGTAAAGAGGCAAAGGGAAAATAGAAAGAGAGAGTTAGACGGAGAGAGAGAGAGAGATAGAGAGTGTGTGTGTGAGAGGGAGAGAGAGAGAGACAGGGAAAACAATGGAGGGAGAGAGAAAGGGAGAGAGTGAATAAAGTGACATAATAATATGGAGCGAGAGAGAGATGGGAGGGAGACAGAGAGAGAGAGAAAGGGAGAGATACAGAGAGAGAAGGGGAAAGAGACATAGAGAAGCGAGGCACAGACATAGAGATAGAGCAGATAGGGGAGGAGAGATGTAGAGAGAGAGAGAGAGACAGAGAGAGACAGCGAGAGAGAGTGAGAGAGAGAGGGAGAGCGAGATACAAATAGACACAGGTCAGAGTTTTCCGTGTCCGTTGCTGTCGGGTGTGACATTAGGCCTGAGGTGACAAAATGGCAGGAAGGTCAAAAATCACTTTCACGCCGCTATTAAAACAAGTTGCAAACTCCCGCTGCGTGAGTCAAACCCAGGCCGACTTTCCCACTGCCAGGTGCCTGGGAATTCATTTTAATGCCCCTGAAAATCATTATAAGCCATACTCGTCAGATTCATCCCAGAACGTACCACCATCCAGGCAATCGCACCGGCGTGTTTCACAATTGAACATAAGTGACGAGCACCTGAGATCTGAACTGTGCTGGAGAACTTAAGTTTTGCTCGTCTACCTTATTTGGAGTAGAACTCGCGGCCATCAGCGCCAGACTTCGCAGGCTGCACCTTCTCACTTTTGGCGGGGGGGGAGGGGGGAGGCTTACAGGCTGGGCACTGGCCACAATACAAGTGTAAAGAAGGGATGTCATTTCAACGGCTGCAGGGCTGGGGCTTGCTTGGGGAAGGGGGAGAAGTGACCTCAGGCAAGGGAAGAGGCTGCAGGGCAAGATCAGTGCTGGGGGAGGAGGCTATCAAAGGTGATGTGTGAGGGAACATTCTGGTGTTTGTACGTGGACTCAAGATGGTCAGGGCTGAGGAGCCATTCTCCGGATTAGTTGAGGCTTGATGGAGATGTGAGGGTGTGTGGATCATTGTGAGTGGTGATGTCAACTGAATGGCTATGAGTGAGGTGCCAGTGAATGTGTGATGGCCTTGCGAGCGTTTAAATATAGAATGATAAGATGGCTGCCTTACTCTAGCGGCACGGATGAGATTGCCCACCCTCCGTCTGCACTGGGTGGCCAAAGGCTCCCGTGGATCATTGGCACTGACCACCACCGTCACCCCTCACATGCTGGAGTTGTTCGATTGCTGCTCCTTCTGAGGCCAGAATGGGTTGGAGGGCAACAGGTTGGGCCACCGAAAGGCATTCCAGTAACGGCCCACTGAACTCTTCTTGGCTTTCAGGACCATGTCTTCAGTGGTGGGATCCTGGTCTGCAAGCACTTAGAACAGGATGTGCAGCTGCATTTTATGTATGGCACCCGGAGGGAGCAAGCGGTGTGCTAACAGCACGGCGGAACATTCAGAGGCCACCCAGAAGCGAGCGGGCAAGATCCTTCTGTCTGAGGACCATATGGCGTGAAAAGCTGCCACTGTGGCCGCCAGGGGGTGTGGGGTGGATAAAACTTATTTCTTCCCACACAGAACTGCACTTAGCGCAATCCTGTGCTGATTCTGCTCATAGAGGCGAAGTGGGAGAGTAAAATTGGCAGCGGCACAGGGAGAGAGACAGACAGAGGGGAAGAGCGTGAGAGCAAACGAGAGAGGGAGATCGAAACAGAGAGAGATAGAGAGAGACAGATTGAAAGTGAAAAAGAAACACAGCGATATTGAGAGACAGGCTGGGAATAGATTCAGACTGAGGAAGTTGCAAAGAGAGATTTCGACAGAGGGAGGGCCAAATATTGCAGGAAATAGAGAATGTGAGAAGCTGCCGCACACACATGCACACATATCCACAGATGCAAACACATACAAAACGGAAGTGAGAGAGAGACCATAAGAAATAGGAGCAGAAATTAGACCATTCAGACAATCGAGTCTGCTCCGCCATTCAATCATGGCTGATAAGTTTCTCAACCCCATTCTCCCGCCTTCTCCCTGTAACGTTTGATCCCCTTACCAATCAAGAACTTATCTATTTCGGTCTTAAATACACTCCTGGCCACCACAGCCTTCTGTGGCAATGAATTCAATAGATTCACCACTCTCTGGCTAAAGAAGTTTATCCTTATATCTGTTCTAAAAGGTCTTCCCTTTACTCTGAGGCTATGCCATCGGGTCCTAACCTCTCCTACTAATGGAAACTACTTCCCCACGTCCACTCTATCCAGGCCTTTCAGTAATCTGTAAGTTTCAATCAGATTCCCCCCTCATCCTTCCAAACTCCTTTGAGTATACACCCTGAGTCCTCAAAAGTTCCTCATATGTTATGCCTTTCATTCCTGGGATCATTCTTGTGAACATCCTCTGGAACTTCTCCAGGGGCAGAATAACCTTCCTGAGAAACGGGGCCCAAAATTGCTCACAATATTTTAAATGTTGTCTGACCAGAGTCTTATAAATCCTCAGCAGCACATCCCTGCTTTTATATTCTAGTCCTCTCGAAATAAATGCCAACATTGCATTTAACTTCCTAACTAACGACTCAACCTGCAAGTTACTCTTAAGAGAATACTGACTAGGGCTCCCAGGTCCCTTTGCGCTCCAGGTTTCTGAATTATCTACCCATTTAGAAAATAGTCTATGCCTCTATTATTCCTACCAAAATGCATGACCTCGCACTTCCCCACGTTGAATTCCATCTGCTACTTCTTTGCCCATTCTTCTAACCTGTCTAAAACCTTCTGCAGCCTCCTCGCCTCCTCAATACTACCTGTCCCTCCACCTATCTTTGCATCGTCTGTAAACTTAGCCAGAATGCCCTCAGTTCCTTAATCTAGATCATTAATGTATTAACTGAAAAGTTGTGGTCCCATCACTGACCCTTGCGGAACTCCATTAGTTACCGTCTGCCATCTTGAAAAGGACCCCCTTACCCCCATTCTCTGCCTCCTGCTAGACAGCCAATCTTCTTTCCATGCTAGTACCTTGCCCCTAACACCATGGGCTCTTATCTTACTGAGCAGCCTCCTGTGCGGCACTTTGTCAAAGGCCTTCTGGAAGTCCTAGTAGATAACATCCATTGGCTCTCCTTTGTCTAACCTGCTCGTTACCTCCTCAACGAATTCTAACAGATTTGTAAGGCATGAACTCTCCTTGATGAAACCATGCTGACTTTGCCCTTTTTACCATGCACTTCCATATATTCCGAAATCTCATCTTTAATAGTGGAGTCTAAAATCTTACCGAGGTCAGGCTAATAGGCCTGTAATTTCCCGTTTCTTGCCTCACTCCCTTCTTAAACAAGGGGGATTACATTAACGATTTTCCAGTCCTTTGGGACCATCCCAGACTCCAGTGATTCCTGAAAGATCACCACTAACGCCTCCACTATCTCTTCTTCTATCTCCTTCAGAACTCAGGTTGTAATCTATCAGGTCCAGTTGATTTATCCACCTTCAGACCTTTCAGTTTTCCTAGCTCCTTCTCTTTGGTAATTTTCACCATATTCACCTCTGCCTTCCGACTCTCTTAAATTTTGGGGATGTTATTCGTGTCTTCCACCATGAAGACTGACGCAAAGTACCTATTCAGTTCCTCTGCCATTACTTTGTTCCCCATTACTACTTCTCCAGCGTCATTTTCCAGCGGCCCAATGACCACTTTTGCCTCTCTCTTACCCCTTATACATCTAACGAAAAAACTCTTGCAATCTTCTTTTATATTACTGGCTAGTTTACGATCATATTTAATCTTATCCCGCGTTATTTATTTTTTAGTTGTCCTCTGTTGGTCTTTGTAGGCTCCCCAATGCACTGGCTTCCCAATGCTCTTCGCCGCGTTGAATGCATCCTCTTTTGCTTTTATGCTGTCCCTGACTTCCCTTGTCAGCTGTGGTTGCCTCGTCCTCCCTTTAGTATGCTTCTTCTTCCTAGGGATGAATTTTTGCTGTGTCTCCCAATTTACTCCCAGAAACTCCTGCCATTGCTGTTCCACTGTCTTCCCTGCTAGGCTCATGTCCCAGTCAATTCTGGGCCCCACCACAAGCTGCTCCAAAAAGCCATCTCGTAAACATTCCACACTTCCTTTTCTTGCAATCCTCTACGCACCTCATTTTCCCAGTCTACCTGCATATTGAAATGCTCCAAGATCACTGTAACCTTGCCTTTATTACACACCTTTTCTATCTCCTGGAGTATCTTTTGCCCCACATCCTGACTACTGTTTGGAGGCCTGTACATAACTCCCATTCTGTTTTTTTTTACTTTTCCGTTTCCTCAACTCTACCCGCACAGATTCTGCATCATCTGACCCTACGTCGTTTCTTGCTATCGATTTAATTTCACTTCTGACTCACAAAGCAACCCCTCCTCCTCTGCCAACCTGCCTATCTTTTGAATAGGATGTATATCCTTGAATATGTCGCTCACAGAGCTGATCCCCTTGCAGCCATGTCTCCGTGATGTCCACCACATCATACCTGCCAATTTGAATCTGCACCAAACGCTCATTTACCTTATTTAATCTACTGCGTGCATTCAGACACAACACATTCAGATACAACACATTCAGATGCAACACCTTCAGATAAAACACCTTCAGATACAACACCTTCAGATACAACACCTTCAGTCCTGCATTTTCTGTCCCCCTTCTCATTGTCGTCCCTTTATCTGATGCGCTTGAATTTTGATTCCAAGCCCTTTCCAAACTTAAGATAGAGAGAAAGAGAAGAGCAGATAGCAAAAGAGATGGCGGGAGAAAGGCAATAATAGAGAGAAAAATACAGTGGGAGTATTAGAGAGAGTCAGAGATAGTGATAGAATGGCAGAGAGGGGGAGAGACAGGGAGAGACAGAAAGCGTGTAAAGCGTGAAACAGAGAGGGAGGTGGAGAGAAAGGAGAGGAATAGAGAGATTGCAAAAAGAGTGAGTGGGAGGGAGATACGTAGAGAAAGTGCGAGAGGTCGACACACACACACACACAAACACACATACACAAACAGAGAAAGAGAGGAGAGAGAATGAGACAAAGAAAGGGAGAGGCAGACACAGAGGTAAATTGTGAATGAGGCGGGGAGAAAGAGAGACACAAACAGAAAGACAGAAAGAGGGAGACAGAGAGTGAGAGGCAGAGGAAGGCGACAATGAGATGGGGACAGACAGGGAGAGAAGCAGAGAAAGCGATAGTGATGCAGAAGCAGAGAAATCTGGACACACAGAGAGAGAGTGAGATAGAGGTAGAAAGAGAGCCAGAGAGAAAGAGCGAATGTGAGATGTGGAGACAGAGAGGCAGAAAGACAGATAGAGATAGAGGGAGGGAGAAACACATACACACACATAAACATACAGAAAGGGTGAGAATGGGAGGGAGAGGGAAACCAAGAGAGGGAGAGACAGATTGAGGGAGAAACGATCACACAAATAGAGAATGAAAGAAAATGAGGGAGAGAGTGTAGGGAGGGAGAGATGGGCAAAGGCAGAAAGGGACAGAGAGTTAGAGGTTGGGCAGAGGCATTGGCACAGAGGGAGAGGCGGAGAAAATGAGAGACAGATATAGAATAATAGATAAATGTCGAGAGTGAGGGAGAGATGGGCAGAGATGCAGATAGAGGAATAGGCAGAGGGAAAATAAGCAGAGAGAAGGAGAATGCGAGAGAGAGAGAGGGAGAAGGAGAGAGACAGGGTTGTGTAGCGAGGCAGAGAATAAGGAGGTGGAAAGGGACTGAGAGAGGGATGCAGAGTGATAAGGAGTAACTTAGACTAAGAGACACAGCGAGAGGGACACGCAGAGAGGGAGGAAGAGAGAGAGAAAGGGAGAGAGAAAAAGAAAGGCAGGCAGAGAGAATGAAAGAGTGAAAGAGGGAGAAGAAGAGAGAGAATGTGGGTGTGACAAATAGAAAGAAATAGAGAGAGTAAGAGATATTGAAAAAGAGAAGGGGGTAAAGAGAGAGAGAGAAAGAGGGAGAGAAAGTTTGACACAAAGAGAGAAACAGGGAAAGAGAGAGAGGGAGAATGAGGCAGAATATTGAGAGACAGAGTGAGAGATAAAAGGAGAGAGAGAGGGAGAGAAACAGAGAGGGACAGAGATAAACAGAGAGAAAGATACAAAGGGAATTTTAGATTGTGAGAGGCAGACTCAGGGAGAGAGAAACACGTACACAAAGGGATAACCACACAAAGAACTAGAGAGGGATGAAGGGAGAGAACAATCGAAAGGGAGAAAAATAGTGAATTGCTGGGAAGGAAAGAGTGGGTGAGGCAGAGAGAGAAAAAGAGCGAAAGAGAGAGAGTGACAGAGGGACAGGCAGGGAGAATGAGAAAGTGTAAGAGGGAGAAGAAGGGAAACTGAGTGTATGACATCGGGTGTGAGAGAGAGAGAGAGAAAGAAAGAAAGAGAGAAAGATAAAAAAGAGAGAGGGGCAAAGAGAGAGACAGAGTTAGACACAAAGTGTGAAACAGAGGCCGAGAGAGAAAGAGACAGAGAAAAAATGAGAGGGCGACGCAGAGAGAGAGTGTTGGAGAGTCTGAGAGGTGGAGAGAAAGTGAGGGAGAGAGTGAGAAAGAGAAAGAAAGGGAAGGAGAGATTGAGAGACTACACACAGGGAGAGGCAGTGAAGAAGGGACAGAGAGAGAGAGAGATAGAGAGAAGAGAGAGAGAGGCAAAGAAAGAGAGACAGAGTTAGGCTCTCAGTGTGAGACAGAGGCTGGGAGAGAATGAGACAGAGAGACAACGTGAGAGAGAGGCGCAGAGAGAGATTTGGAGAGTGAGAGAGATAGAGAATAATGAGAAATAGTGAGAGAGAGAAAGAAAGGGAAGGAGAGAACGAAAGAAAATTAGACAGGGATAGGCAGAGAAGAACAGGCACAAAGAGAGAGAGAGAGGGAGACTGGAATAGACAAATGGAAGTTTAGCAAACAAAGAGAAAGAAAATGAGAGTGAAAGAGGGAAACAGAATAGAGGGACAAAGAGAGAGATAGAATGAGAAGGAGGGTGAGAGAGTAATGCAGAGAGATACAGGGTTTAGTTACGCAGAGGGAGATGTAGAGAGAAAGAAAGGGAGAGGGAGGCATAGAGATAGAAACGAGGAAGAGAAAGAGATAGCGAGAGCAATAGTGCGAGAAGGAACGAATGAGAGCTAGAGACACAAAGAGAGGCATAGTGAGATAGAGAGAGAGCCGCGCAGACAGACAAACAGAGAGAGTGTGCGAGAAGGAGGGAGAGACACAGAGACGGAATACCACAGAGAAAGAGAAAGAGAAGGAGATGGCAGAGGTACAAAAAGACAGAGATCGTTACATAAGTCGGTAGACAGGCGGAGAGACAGACAGATGGATAGATATACAGATGGATAGATAGATAGATGGATACATAGGTAGATGGATAGTTAGAAAGATGGCTAGGTAGACAGGTGGGTAGACAGATAGATAGACAGACAGATAGATAGACCAGAAGACAGACAGACACACACACAGATAGACAAACCGATAGATAGATAGACAGACAGGCAGGTAGAGGGAGATTGACGGAGAAGGAGAGCAAGAGACGTGCAAAGACAGGCAGAGATACAAAAACACAGATTGAAAGAAAGAGAGGAACTTGAGAGAGAGATAGAGACCCACAGACACACAAACACACACTCATAGAGAGAGAGAGAGAGAGAGAGAGAGAGGTGTAGACATATAGATAAAGGAAATTTTAGATGGTGAGAGGCAGGAGCGCAGAGAAATAAACATGTACACACACAAACGTAGACACCCACACAGAAAGAGAGAGAGAGATAGTGCGATCAAAATGGAGAAAAGGAGATAGTTGCTGGTAGAGAAAGAGAGGGGGAGGCAGATGGAGAGAGAGAGAGAGAGAGAGAGAGAGAGCGAGAGAGAGAGAGAGACAGGCAGAGAGAATGAGAGATTGAAAGAGTCAGAAGGAGAGAGGCAGAAGGAGAGAGACAGAGTGTGTGACATAGGCCGAGAGAGAAAGAGCTAGAGAGACGGAGAAAGAGAGTGAAAGAAAGAGAATAGATAGAGAGGGGGAAACGCCAGAGTGAGGGAGACACAGGGAGAAGAGGGAGTGCGATTTAGAGACACAGCGAGGGGGGCACAGAGAGAGAGAAAGAGAGAGAGAAAAAGATAGAGATTGAAAAAGTGGGAGCGGGATAGACAAGAGAGAAAGGCAAAGGGAGAAGTTCAGTTAGAGATAAAGCAAGAGAGTGAGGCAGACAGAGAGAGACAGAGCGAAAATGAGACAGAAAGACAGAGTGAGAGTTAGACGCAGAGAGACAGAGTGAGAGATAGACGCAGAGAGACAGCGTGAGAGATAGACGCAGAGAGAGAGACAGAGAGAGAGCGAGATAGCATTTGACAGAGGAAGTGAGAGAGAAATAAGGGGAAGGAGAGAGGGAGAAACATGCAGACAGGCAGAGGAAGAGAAGAAGTGGCAGAGATAGAGAGGGAGAGAGAGAGAGCGTGAGACCATGATATAGACAGAGGGGAGTTTAGCAAGCGAGAAAGAGAGAGAAAGTGAGAATGAAGGATTGAAGGAGAACAGAGAGACAAAGAGAGAGAGAGTGTAAAGGAGAGCAGGAGAGTGATGCAGAAATAAGCATGCAGAGGGAGAGATAAAGAGAAAGAGAGTGAGGTAGAGAAGGTAGAGAGCAAAGTCGAAGAGAAAGTGACAGCGAGCACCAGAGAGCGATAAGGAAAGAGTGAAAAATAGAGACACAGAGAGTGTAACAGAGAGGGAGAGCGAGAGAGAGAGCGAGAGAGAGAGACAGGCAGACAAAAACAGAGAGTGTGTGAGAGGTGGAGAGAAATAGAGACGGAGAGAGCGTGAGACAGAAATACAAAAAAACATAGAAAGACAGATAGGCAGGCAGACAGACAGATAGATAGATAGCTAAATGGATAGAGAATGAGAGATATAGATAGAGAGATAGATCGATAGACAGATAGACAGAAAGAATTTAAGATAGACAGATTGATAGATAGATACACAGACAGACAGGCAGACAGAAAGGAAGATGGAGGGAGAGGGAATGATAAGGAAAGCAAGAGAAGCGGAAAAACACACAGAGATACACACAGATTGAGAGACAGAAAAACGTGAGGGAGAATGATAGAGACCCACCCACACACACACACACACACACACACACACACACACATACACACGCACACACAGACACACACATATACTCACACACAGAACAAGTGGAGAGATGGGAAGAAAGGGATAAAGGAAAGTATAATGTGAGTGGTAGAGGACAGAAAGAGAGAGGCACGTACAAACAAACATGTCGGCACACACACCGAAAAAGTGGGTGAGGGCAGAGAAAGGGCGATCGAAAGGGAACAAAAGAGAGAGTTGCTCGGAGAGAAAGAGTAAGGCAGAGAGAGAGAGAAGCAGAGATAATGAGAGAGTGAAAGGCGGAGAAGGAGAGAGGCAGAATGCATGATTTAGGCCGAGAAAGTGAAAAAGACAGAAAGTAAGTGAGAGAGAGAGAATAGAGAGAAAGGAAGAAGCGCACTGACAGAGGGGGACAGAGGGAGAAGGAGAGATTGAAAGTTGGAGACATAGCAAGAGAGACCGAGCGATGGAGAGAGAGAGAGAGAGAGAGAGATAGAGAGAAGCAGATATAGCACAGAGAGACTGAGAAAGAATGAGACAGAGAGGCAACATGAGCGCTAGCCGCAGAGAGAGAGTTGGAGTGAGAGAGAGAGAGAAAGTGAGAAAGAAAGTGAGAGAGAGAAAGAAAGGGAATGAGTGAGCGAGAGACATACAGGCAGAGGCAGAGAAGAAGAGGTGGACAGAAAGAGAGAGACACTGAATTAGACAAAGGAAAGTGAAGCAAGAGAGAAAGAGAAAGAATGCAAAAGTGGAAGAGGGAAATATAACAGAGAGGCAAAGAGTGAGGTAGACTGAGAAGGAGCACGAGAGAGTGAGGCAGATAGAGACAGAAAGATATAAGGATAGAGAGAAAGAGCAGGAGAGAGAGAGACATAGAGAGAGATAAGAGGAAAGAAAGAGACAGCGAGAGCAATAGAATGGGAGGGAAAGAGTGAGAGAGAAACACAGTGAAAGTGAAACGGGCACAGAGAGAGAGAGAGAGTGAGGTGGGGGGGGGGAGAGTCAGGCAAACTGAGAGAGTGTGCTAGAGGGGGAGAGAGACAGAGAATGATAGAGTGGCAGAAAGAGAGAGAGGGAGAGAGGGAGAGATGGAGAAGGCAGAGATACAAATGGACAGAGATGGGTAGATAAATAGATAGACAAACAAATAGACAGACAGACAGACGGATAGATAGATAGGTAGGTAGGTAGGTAGATAGATAGATAGATAGATAGATAGATAGATAGATAGATAGATAGATAGATAGATAGATAGATAGATAGATAGATAGATAGATAGATAGATAGATAGATAGATAGATAGATAGATAGATAGATAGATAGATAGATAGATAGATAGATAGATAGATAGATAGATAGATAGATAGATAGATAGATAGATAGATAGGTAGATAGGTAGATAGATAGATAGATAGATAGGTAGATAGGTAGATAGGTAGATAGGTAGATAGGTAGATAGGTAGATAGATAGATAGATAGATAGATAGATAGATAGATAGATAGATAGATAGATAGATAGATAGATAGATAGATAGATAGATAGATAGATAGATAGATAGATAGATAGATAGATAGATAGATAGATAGATAGATAGATAGATAGATAGACAGACAGACAGGTAAAGGGAGAAGGACTGGCTAGGATAGCAAGAGAGGTGGAAAGACGGAGAGAGATAAATGCACAGGTTGAAACAGACAGAGAAACGTGAGGAAGAGAGAGAGATATCCTCGGACACACATACACACACTCAGAGAGAGAGTGAAAGAGAGGGAGAGAGAGATGTATAGAAAGGGAAAAATATAATTTTAAATTGTGAGATGGAGAGGATGCAGATAGAGAAGCCCGTACACATACAATCGTAGATAACCACACCGAAAGAGAGAGAGAGAGAGGACTGAGAGAGAGAGGGCGATCAAAGGGGAGAAAAAAAGAGAATTGCTTGGAGCGAAAGAGAGGGTGAGGCAGAGAGAGAGAGAGAGAGAGAGAGAGAGAGGCAGACAGAGAGACAGATTGAATGAGTGATTGAAAGAGGGAAAAGGAGGGAGGCAGATTGTGTGTCATAGGGCGAGAGAGAGAGAGAGATAGAGAAAGTGGGGGAATAGAGATAGTAGGAGAAAGATAATTGAGAGACAAGCGGGAATGAACCTTGTGAGGGGGAAAGAGGGAGATGGAGGGAGTGAGATTTAGAGACACAGACAGAGAAAAAGAGAGAGGGAGGGGGAGGGGGAAGAGAGTGAGCGATAGAGAGAGAGAGCGAGAGAGAGGAGGAATATTGAAAGAGAGAGAGGGGGAGTGAAATGAGAGAGAAAAGCAAAGAGAGACACAGAGTTAGAAATAAAGTGTGAGAGTGAGACAGAGGGAGATAGACAGAGAGAGAATGAGACAGATGGACATAGTGAGAGATAGGCACAGAGAGAGAGAGGAGAGAGAGAGAGGCAGAGACAGAGACAGAGACAGAGAGAGGTGGAGGGAAAAATACTAATGGTATCTTAGTGTGTGAGAGGCAGAGGCAGAGAGAGAGAGAGACACGTACACATACACACAAAGGCACTGAGACAGAAAGAGAGAGAGGGCGGGGAGAGAGAGGGCGACCAAAAGGGAGAAAAGTAGTGTGTATCTGGGAGTGAAAGACAGGGTGAGGCGGAGAGGGAGAGATAGAAAGAGACAGGCAGAGCAAATGAGAGAATAAAAAAGGAAGACGGAGGAAGGCAGACTGTTTGACAGTGTGCGAGAGAAATAGAAAGATAGAGAGAGAGAGGAAGAGAATAGAGAGAGAGGCAGAAACGTACCGAGGAAAGGAGACAGAGAGAGAAGGATAGCTTAGATTTTGAGACACAGTCAAAGAGACACGGAGAGAAAGAGAGATAGAGACATTGAATAAGAGGGAGGGGGACAGAAAAAGAGAGAGGCAAAGAGAGAGACAGAGTTATAGAAAGTGTGATGGAGAGGTAGAGAGAGAGACAGAGAGAGAATGAGACTGAGCGATAGCGTGAGAGACAGGCGGAGAGAAAGAGAGAGAAAGAGAGATAAGAGAGAGGAAGAGAGTTGGAGAGAAAAAGAGAGAAGACATTTTAGAGTGCGAAAAGCAGAGACAGAGGCAGAGAAACACGTGTACACACACACACTGACACAAAAAAGAGAGCGAGGGCTGAGAGAGAGAGGGCGATGGAATGGGAGAAAAAGAGAGAATTTCTGGGAAAGAGAGGGTGAGGCAGAGAGAGAGAGAGAGATTGAAAAATGGAGAGGTGGTCAGAAAAGAGAGAGAGGAAAAGAGAGATACAGAGTAAGACAGAAAGTGTGAGGGAGAGGTAGGGAGAGAGGGAGAGGTAGAATGAGACAGAGAGATAGAGTGAGAGATAAACGGAGGGAGAGAGAGTTAGATAGATGAGAGAGAGGGAGAGGGTTGGAGAGAAAGAGACAAAGGGAATTTTACAATCTGTCTTGCAGAGACAGAGGCAGAGAAATACGCACACACACACACACATGTAGACACTGACACAGAAAAGAGAGAGAGGGCTGAGAGAGAGGGCGATGGAAAGGACGAAAAAGAGAGTTTCTGGGAGAGAAAGGGAGGGTTAGGCTTAGAGAGAGAAACAGAGAGAGAAAGAGTGAGAGAGAGAGAGGCAGAGAAAATGAGAAAAAAAAGAGGAAGAAGGAGGGAGGCAGACTGCTTGACAGTGTGCGAGAGAAAGAGAAAGAGAGAGAGAGAGAATTGAGAGAAAGGCAGAAATGCACCTAGCGAGGGAGAGAAAGGGAGGAAGAGATATGAAATATTGAGACACAGCGAGAGAAACAGAGAGAGAGATGGACGGAGAGAATGAAAAAGTGGGAGAGAGAGAGATAGAGAGACATTGAAAAAGAGAGAGGGGGACAGATTAGAAAGAGAGAGGCAAAGAGAGAGACAGGGTTAGACAGAAAGGATGAGACAAAGGTAGGGAGAGGGAGAGAGATAGACAGAGAATGAGAGAGAGATAAAGTGAGAGACAGATGGAGGGAAAGAGAGACAGAGAGCGATAGAGGAGAGAGAGGGAGAGAAGTGAAGAGAAATAGATAAAGGGAATTTTACAGTGTGAGAGGCAGAGACAAAGACAGAGAAACACTCACACATACACATGTCGGCACCCACACAGAAAGAGAGAGAGAGAGGGCTGAGAGAGAGAGAGAGAGAGAGCGATCGAAACGGAGAAAAAAAGGAGAGTTCCTTGGAGAGAAAGAGAGGTTGAGGCAGAGAGAGAGAGAGAGAGAGAAAGGGAGAGAGGCAGAAAAAATAATAGAGTGAAATAGGGAAGTGAAGGAGAGTGTCTTACATAGGGCGAGAGAGAAAGAGAAAGGATGGGTCATAGGGAGGAGGAGTGAGAATTAGATAAACAGCGAGAGTGACAAAGGGAGAGAGCGAAGGAGAGAGACAAATAGGCACTGAAAAAGAGAAGGGGAGAGAAAAGAGAGAGAAGCAAAGAGAGAGGCAGCGTGAGACACACAGTGTTAGAGAGAGACAGAGAGAGATAGAGAGAGGGAGAGAGAGAGCGTAAGTGAGAGAGAAAGTGAGAGAAAGAAAGGGACATAGAGAGGGACAGACAAACAGATAAGCAGAGGCAGAGAAGGAGAGGCAGAGAGAGGTAATGAAATAGACAAAGGGAAGTTTAGCAAGCGAGAAAGAGAGAGAAACAGAAAGTGAAAGTAACAAAGAGAACAGAGAGACAAAGGGAGAGAGACTGAGAAGGAGGGCGACGGAGGGAGGCGAAGAGAGATTGGCACGCAGAGGGAGAGATGGAGAGAAAGATGGGGAAAGAGAGACAGATGGAAGAAAGAGGAAGACGAAGAGACAGCAGGAGCGATACAATGAGAAGGGAAGTGTGAGGGATAGAGACAGAGCGAGAGAGGCATAGAGAGATAGCGTTAGAAAAACAGAGAAAATATGCGAAAGAGAGGTGGAGGGAGGCATAGAGGGGTAGAGTGTCATAGAGAGAGCGTCAAAAATACAGAGATAGATAGATAAATAAATAGATACATAGATAGATAGAGACATACATAGAAAGAAAGAAAGATAGATAGATATATAGACAGACTGACAGACAGGCAGATAGGAGAGGGACAGAGAAGGAAGGCGAGAGAGGCGGAAATACAGACATAGATACACATACAAAGATTCAAAGAGACTGAGAAACGCGAGAGAGAGAGACACCCACCAACACACACACATACATATGCAGACGAACGGACACACACACATACTCACACAAAGAGAAGAGAAAGAGGAAGAGAATCAGGGAGGGAGACCGAGAATGATGGAGAGAGAAGCAAAGAGAGTCAGAGAGAGAAGGAAAGAGGCAGAGAGAGTGAGAGAGGGAAACAGATGGATTGAGAGAGAAAGAGCGAGAGAGAGAGAATGGGACAGAAAGTGAGAGTGGGGAAGTGAGAGGGAGAGAAACGGACAAAGGGACAGCGAGAGCCAGATGGAGATAAACAGAGCGGAAGAACAAGGGAATGGGGGAGACAGTGAGCGAAAAAAAAGCAGAGAGAGAGAGATAAAGGGTGCAGGAGTGACAAAGGGGGAAAGAGAGAAACACAAAAGGAGTGAGAGAGAGAAACGTGCAGAGAAAAAGAGAGACAAATAGATGGGAAGAGAGATAGAGATCGTGAGATAGATACGCATTTGATTGAGGTGTGGAATGAATTTTTGGCAGATTTTAAATATTTCCTGATAACTTAATTGTTTGAATTTAGTCATAAATTGACACCCTAAACCCACTGTAATCGCATAACTGAATGTCAATTGTAAAACAGGACAGCTAAATCCCAGGGTGTAATAGAACGGCATGGAAAGAGGAACTCTAACATTTTTTTATTTAATCAATAAATGGTAACAGTCAAGTGACGGATATCACTGCAACAATAGGGAATCTAGAAATGGGACTGATGGTGTTTGAGTGGACGGCATTTTATCCGGGTGAATATAGCTCCTGTTTGTTTAATAGTTAATTAATTTGATAAGTAAAGTCCAGTCTTTGGAACCTCGCAGCTCCATTTAAAAACAAACATATTGTTTCACTCAGCTCAATGTCATAATCTGTTTGTTCATTTTTTAAAACATGATTTGAACGATGTTGCAATTTCAACGTCCCTGAGGTGATCCCACAGGGTATAAATTAAAGGCTTTGGGAGTGTGTCACCTCAGCGTTTAAGACACAGATTTTACTAGCAGCACAAAGGGGCACATCACTTCGCACTGAAACGATGCTATCAATTTTTGTGGCTGAGAAAATATTCTACCCAATCCTTGCTCTCATAGGTGTTCCTGGTGAGTGACCAATTCCATTGAACTTGTGTAAATCTGTATGTTAGCTGTTCTCTCATTTTAAACTGTGACTGAAAATATTACATGCTGATCTGGTGGTCACTGTTAAGATACATCGAATCAGTGATATAATTTGCTGAATACAAACGTCTGTAAATGTCTCTGCGGCTTTATTTAATTTTGTCAAATGAAAATAAGCCTTTGTTTGTAACTCACAGTCTCTCTGATGAATTAAGTCTTAATATTTTTTGGAAACGTTTAATTAGACCTCAGTGAAGGGAAAGTCTCTGAAGGAAGGTTTAGTGCTAGTCAGAGGAAAATCACCAAGAGTGTGGGTCAGTAAACAGAGTGGAATACCTGGCCCCAGTGACCATGTATTACTGGGTCTATCTGCCAGTGTAGAATTGCACTGAGTGTGGGTCATTAATCAGAGTGGAATAGCTGGCCCCAGTCAACACTCATTCACTGACTGCATCTGTTAGTGTCAAATTGTCCTAAGTTTGGGTTCGTAAACAGAGTGGAATATATGACTCCAGTCACCACTCTTTCACTTACTTTATCTGTTAGTGTCAAATTGTCCCAAGTGTGCATTAGTATCCAGAGTGGAATGCTTGACTCCAGTGACCATATATTTCTGGATCTAATTGTTAATTTCAAATTGTACTAAGTGTGGATGAGTAACCAAAGTGGAATACCTGGCCTCAGTGATCATGTATTATTGGGTCTATCTGTCAGTGTAGAATTGTACTGTGTCTGGGTCGTTAATCAGAGTGGAATACCTGGCCCCAGTCACCACTCTTTCACTGACTTTATCTGATGGTGTAAAATTGTACTAAGTGTTGTTTAGTTACCAGAGTGTAATAGCTGACCTCAGTCAACATTTATTATTGGGTTTATCTGGCAGAGCAGAACTGCATTGAGCGTAGGTCAGTGTCCAGAGTGGAATACCTGCTTCAAGTGATAATGTATGACTGGAAGCATTTGTCGGTGTAGAATTGAACTGAGTGCGGGTCAGTAACTGGAATGAAAGAAATCGGTTCGATTTGGAAATCATGTTTTTTTTTGATTAGTGATCTTTCCATTCCATGGAGTTGTCTCTCTCTTTTGCCATGTGAATAATTTGACAACAGGAAGTGTTTTGATGTTGGTTGAAGATATTTGGTAATGAGTGTGTGAAGTTAAATGTCTGGATATATCTCCATTTTCTATTGAGCTGCTCCAGCAGAAATAGATGTCAACCTGTTCCTGATATTTACGCAATCCGCCAGCACTCTTACAGTGTTCCAATGTTCTTGTCGATTGTTTTATAATTCCATAAGACATCGGAGCAGAAGAATGTCATTCCGCCCATAGAGACTCCTCCGCCATTCAGTGAGATCATTGCTGATCTGATCATCGTCACCTCCACAATCCTGCCTTTTCCCCATAACCTTTGATTCTCTGACTGACAAAAATCATTCGAGCTCAGCCTTGAATATACTTAACGACCCATCAACTACATCCCTTTACGGGAACTAATTCCACACAAACACTACTCTCTGAGAGAATAAAATCCTCCTCATCTCTGTATTAAATTGGTGACCCCTTTGTCTGAAATGATGCCGGCTCGGACTAAACCCTCCCAGAAAGGGAACCAACTTCTCAGCACCTACCGTGTCACGGACCCCAGGAATCCAATATGTTTCAATAAGGTCTACTTTCATTCCATTAAGCTCCAATGAGTACACTCCCAATCTAATCAATCTGCCCAGAGGAAATCGTCCCTCCACATCCGGCACCAGCCTATTGAAACTTCTGTGGGCTGCCTCCACTTCCAGCCTTTCTTTCCTCAAATAAGCAGACCAAAATTGTTGACATTATTCTAAGTGAGTGCCTTGTATAGCTCTAGCATGACTTCCCCATTTTTATAATCCATTCCCTTTGAAATTAAAGCCATCACTTCATTACCCTTCCCTATCACCTGCTGAAATTAACATTTTCATATTAATTCACACGGGCTCCCAAATCCCTCTCTGCTGCAGCTTTCTGCAATCTTTCGCCATTTAAGTAATATTGAGCTCCTCTATTCTTCCTGCCAACGTGCATAAACCCTCAGTTTCCGATAATATATGCCATCGGCCAAGTTTTGCCAACTCACTTAACATTTCTATATGCCCCTGTAGGCCCTTTGAGTCTTCCTCACCACTTGCCTTCGCACCAATGTCTGTGATAACTGGAAATTTGGCGACAGTACATTCACTTCCATCATATCAGCCATTAAAATATATTGTAAGTAACTGTGGTCCCAGCACTGATTCCTGTGGCGCTCCACGACTTACAGTTTACTATTCTGAAAATGTCCCCCTTATCTCAGGTCTCTGTCTTCTATTAGTTAGCAAATCCTCTATCCATGCTAGTGTACTACTCCCAAGACCATGAGCTCTTATCTTATTAGGCAGCCGTGTGTCTGGTACCTTATTGAACGCCTTTTTGGAAATACAAGAATATTGCATATCCTGGTCCCCCTTCACCCATTCTGCTTTTTACTTCCTCAAATAATTCTAATAAATTTACCAGGCACGATTTCCCCGTCATCAACATGCTAACTCTGCTTGATTATATTATGTATTTTAAATGCTCTGCTCTCACAGTCCTTGTAATAGACTTTAACCTTTTCCCAATAGCTCATGTTAAGCTTTTTGGCCTATAGTTGCCTGAGCTTTTTTCTCCCTGCCTTTTTGAATATGTTTGTAACTTTGGCAGATTTCCAATCTTCTGAGTCATTTCCAGAACCAAACGATTCTTGGAAGATGACTGTCAGTGCATCCATTATTTCTGCAAATACTTCCTTTAATATCCTAGGATGCAACCCATCAGGGATTTACCTGTTTTTAGCTCCATTAGTTTCTTGACCACTTTTTCTCTAGTGATAGTTATTTCTTTATTCCCTTCCCCCGTTTTCCCTCTGATTATTTAATATTTTAGGAATGGGATTAGTGTTGTCTACCATGAAGACTGATGCAAAGCATTAATTCAACTCCTCTGCCATTTCCTGGTTCCCCATTCTCATTTTTACAGACTCATTCTCCAAGAGGCATTAGTCCACTTAAGCCTCTCTCTTCATTTTTTTTTATATTTAAAGCAGCTGCTATATAACGTTTTTATAACACCTGCTAGTTATCGCTCAATGTTTATTTTCCCAATCTTTAATGTATTTTTGGTCATCTTTTCTTGGTTTTAAAAAAATCCTAATCCTCTGGCTTACCACAAACCTTTGCCACATTGCATGTATTTTTATTTCAACTTGACTCTATCCTCATCATCTTGGGTAAACTATGTTTGATTGTGTCCATCCTTCAATCCTAATTCCTCACGGGGATATATCGCTGATATGAGTCATGAACTATTTCCTTAAACGTCTGCCATTGTTCATCAACCGTCTTTTCTGTTGAACTCCTTTCCCAGTCTACTCCAGCCAACTCTGCCCTCATTCCTTTGTAATTATCCGTTTGTAAGTTTAGCACAGTTGTTTCGGACCCATTTTCACTCTCAAACTGACTGCTAAATTATACCATGCTTTGGTCATTTTTTTCCTAGGGAACCTTTTACACTTTACCTTTTACATTTATTAACCTGCCTCATTCCACATTAACAGATCCAAAGTAGACAGATCCCTGATTAGATCCACAGCAAATTGTTCTAGGAAACTGTCCCGGATACACTCAGTGATGTGATTTTCCCAAAAGACATGGAGTTTCAAGTCACCCATGACTAATGTACTGCCATTTTTTCATGTCATAACTATCTCCTGACTTATTCTCTTTCCTACGGTATAGCTACTGTTAGGCACCCTGTAGACTACTCCCATCACCGTCTTCACCCCCTTGTTATTTCTTACCTCTACCTATGTGAATTCTACATCTGCAGACCCAAAATCATTTCTTGCTATCCAACGTATTCGATCTCGTCGAAAAAAGCTATCCCACCACCATTTTCATCCTGCCTGTCCTTTCGAAAATCACATGTCCCTGAATATAGTTATCAGCTTTGATCTCTTGGTAACCACGTCTCCGTAATGGCTATAAGATCATTCCCATTTTCCTCTATTTTTGCCTTTAATTTATTTATTTGGTTCTGAATACGGCCAGCAATTAAGTAATGAGACATCAATTATCACTTTTTTACCATTTCCCCATTTGACTTAATTTGCTGTTATGTTTTATTATGTTTCTACACTCTGTCCCTTTCTGTGACATTCTGGATATCATTACCTAAATAGCTGCCCTGCAAAGTTCCCACATCGTTTTGCTTCTTAAACCTACAAATCCCCTCTCCAGAACTCCCGCTCACCTATTTATCATAAAACACTCGCTAAAGCCCCAGTTATTCAATTCACAACGACGCTGGAATCTGCATTTTTAAAGTGAAGCCCTTCCTACCGGAATTGCTCCCTCCTATCCCAGCACTGGCGCCGGTGCCCCTTAAACTGAAACACATTTTTCCCACACCAAACTTTGAGCACAAATTTAAATCCGTGACTTTATTTCTCCTATGGCAGTTTGCCCGTTGTTCAGGTAGAAATCCCAAGATATTTATCTCAGATGTTTTGCTTTTTAATTTAGATGCTAACTGTTCGAGTTCATTCAGCAGAATTTCGTTTCTAGTTCTGTCAATGTCGCTGGCATCAACGTGGATGGTGACAAGTTGATTTATCCCCTCCACTCCCAGTTCCTCTCCAGCCCTGAGGAGATGTCCTGGCACCGGGCAGGCAAGAGAGCCTTCGAACTCATGCAATGAACAGTACCCTTCGAACATTATACTGTCCCCTACCACTACTGAATTTCTTAATTCCAACCCTAGCTTGAATGGCTGCCTGTATCACGGTGCTGTGGTCATTTGGCTCATCCTTCCTGCAGTCCCAGTTCTCATCCACAGATCTTCCAAGAACCTAGCCACTGTTGAACAGTTGCAGGGGCCAAGGCCCCTTTAACGCGACCCGGTTGGTCCCCATACCTACGTCACCTGCGGTCAGACCCTCCAGTCCCTGATCCCAGAACAATTTTTAATTTCCTGATCTGAGTGGTGAGACCAGCTCCTGGAGCAAAGTGACCAGGTAACTTTCCCCTCCCTGATGTGGCGCAATGTCAGCAGCTCGGAAACCAGCTCCTTAACTCGGATCCGAATGTTCTCGAGCTGCAAACTCTTGCTACTGATGTGCTCACTCTGGATCACCTTGGTGTCCAACAGGTCAACGTTCTGCTGCAGCTACACATTGGATGTCCTGCCGTCGTTAATGTATTTTAATTAATTAATTAACCAAATACATTAGCATTTAAAGAATCTCCCCCTAGAAGCACTTGATTGTTATTATTTTTTTGCACAACAGGACCGAATGTATACTAAAGAATCTACTTTCAGAGGAAAAACACCCGACAGAGTACAAAGCAAACTAAAGACTTCAATTTTATTTTACCGACTACACATACCCACCAAACAGCTGTTGATGCGCTCTTTTCCCTCTCTGCTCTTTCAAGGTCTATCGCCTCTCTCCGGAATCTTAAATTATCTCTTTTTAATGGGTGATTCAAAAGTAGGTCGGAAGGCAAGTGGTGAAGATGACACAAAGTTTCCACAGAGGGGTACAGATAATTTAAGTGAGTGGGAAACACTTGGCAGTTGGAATATAACGTGGGAAAATGAGAGGTTATGCACGTTGGCACGAAGAATAGAGGAGCTGAATATTATTTAAATGGGGAAAGCTGCAGCACAAAGGGATTTGGTTGTCCGCCTGCATGAATCCCCCCCAAAAAACAAACATATAACTTCAGCTGGTGATAGGGAAGGCGACAGGATTGTTGGCATTTATTCAAAGGGAATGGAGGGAAAAATTGGGAGGCTGTTCTAATACTTTGCACAGCATAGGTTAGGCTTTGCCTAGAATACTGTAAACAGTTTTGGCCCCTTATCTAAGGAAGTATATACTGACATTAGAGGCAGCCCAGAGAAGTATCACTAGATTGAGCCCGGGTATGGAGGGATTTTCTTCTGTGGAGAGGTTGAGTAGATTAGACCTGTACTCACTGGAGTCTGGAAGAGTGAGATGCAGCTTTATTAAAACAAATTAGATTCTTGGGGAGCTTGGCAGGGTAGATGCTGAGAAGTTGACTCCACTTGCGGAGGGTCGGGGAACAGAGGGTATTTTCACAGAGTGTCACCTATTTAACACAGAGACGAGGAGGAATTTCTTCAATCAGATCGTAGTGAATCGATGGATTATTTATTGATGATGGCGTTGAAGGTTGGGTCATTAGTAATATTCAAGGCAGATTTTTAATCAAAAATGCAACAAAAGGCTCTGATAAATGTAAGGAAAGTGTAGTTGAAGATTATCAGGCCAGCAATGACCTCATTAAATGGCGAACAGATTCGTTGTCCGAGTAGCCTACTTCAGCTAATAGGTTTAATGATCTCTTGGTTTCATGCTCTCTACTCTCCCCCTGCTCTGAAATGCTGTGTGGCATTCTCTCATTCTCTCCGTGTGCTCCAATGGTCGCTCACTCAACTCACACTGTCTCACTGTTAATGTTCCCGCTGTTCCTTTTGCTCTCTCACTGTTATTGGCACCGCTGTTTCTCCCCCTCTCCCACTCTCAATGCCTGCTCTGTTCCTCTATCACTCATAGAGTCAGAGGGTCACAGTGTATCCGAGTTATACAGCATAGAAACAGGTCTTAAGGCCCATCATGACCGTGCCAGGAGTCAAGTAGCTATCTATTCTAATCCCATTTAACAGCTCTTGGCCCCTAACCCTGTATGCGATGCCGTTTCAAGTGCTCATCTAAATACTTCTTAAATGTTGTGAGGGTTCCTGCCCGTACCACCCACTCAGGCAGTGTGCTGCAGTTTCCAACATCATTCTGGGTGATTTTCCCCCCGCCTCTAAAATCCTGCTAACAGCTTCGCTGCTTCCCTCGCAGTTTCACTCACACTCTCCCGCTCCTAATGGCCCACTGCTCTCTCACTCTCTCAGTGCTAATGGCCCCCTTGCTCCTCTCTAACTCTCTCACTGTTATTGGCCCCGCTACTACTCTCTCACTGCTAACGGCCCCGCTTCTCCTATCTCACTCTTCTCCAGTACAGTGGCACCCCTCGAATGGCCAGATCCCCCCTGATTTATGCAGCTACATCGTCGTTCTCCACAGTTATCACAGATGAAAAGTAAGCATTTATAACCTCACCTATGTACTTCGGTTACAGCACAATCTGCCATTTTGTTCTCTGATGGGTCCAACTCTTTCCCTGGTTATCCAGATGCCCTGAATATAATTATAAAATGCCTTGGGGTTTTCCATTACCTTTCCCTCCAGTGTTTAGTAATGTCACCTGTTCGCTCTCCTAACTACTTGATAACTATCACACGCACTTTTTATGCTTCTCCAGGGCTTCCCCGCTGTTTTAACCCCCCTGTATCTACCATCAGTCACTTTTCTTTTTCCTTATTCAATCCTCCATATCCCTTGACTACCAGTATCCCCTGGAATTGTTTGTCCTACCCCTCACCTCTACGGGAACATGTTGGCCCTGAACTCTCACTATTTCCTTTCTGAATGACTCCCGCAGGCCTGTTGTAGACTTTCCTACAATAAGCTGCACACAGTCCACTTTGGCCACAGCCTGTCATAAAATATTGAAGTCGGCCTTCCCCAATTTCAGGACCTTTAATTACAAGCGATCTTTGTCATTTTCAATAACTACCATAAAACCGCAAGAACTATGGTCTCTCTCCCCGAAATGCTTTCCCCCACTGACACTTATACCACTTTCCTGGCTTCACTCCCTAAGATTAGGTCCATTGCCGCCCCTTCTCTCGTAGGGCTTTAGCGTTGGCTCAAAAATCTCTCTTTCAAGTACTTTAAGAATTCCACCATATCGAAGCCTCTCACACTAAGTCTATCCAAGTTAACAGTGGTGAAATTAAATTTCCTACTCTTAATACCCTTGTACACATCTCTGAGATTTTCCTACATATCCGCTCCTCTAGCCCCCCTGACCCTTTGGAGGTATTTAGTGCACCCCCAGCAAAGTGATTGCCTCCTCTAATTAAGTTCTCTACAGATGGCCTCATTTGAGGAACCTTCTAAAGTACCATCACTCCTTGAGGCTTTAATTTACTTCTTGATCAAGCGTGCAATGCCGGCTTCCCTTTTAACTCACCACCACCAAGTCGCCATCAGCCCCCTGTCATGCCTGAACATTCTATGCCCTGGAACATTGAGCTGCCAGTCCTGCCCTGCCATCAACCATGTCCCTGTGATAGCAACAATATCGTATTCCCATGTGTTAATCAGCACCCTCAATTCATCTGCCCTACTTTTAAGAGTCCTTTCATTACAATAGCAGCGAAAGAGCCTTGCATTATTGCCCTGTGCCTTAACAGGTCTACGTTTGCTCTACCTTCCAGATGCACTTAGTTCCTCTTCTATATTAGGCTTTGCACCACCCTCTACTCTACCTTCACTCATTATTACATAACAATACTGAATTAGTTTTACCTTCCCCCCACAACCCCACCCCAACATCACTAGCAAACCTCCCCACAAAGATTTTGATCCTGTGCCAGTTCACGTGCAACCTGTCCGACGTGTACAGGTGCCAACTTCGCCAGAAACATTCCCTGATCAAGGAACCAGACGGCCTCCCCCCAGCAACATTTCTTGAGCCACGCATTCTTCTTCTCTATCCTCATTTTCCGATACTCACTTTCACGTGACAAGCGGGCCATCCAGAGGTTGCAACCTTTGAGGTTCTGCTTTTTAATCTGCTGCCTAGCTCCCTATGTTCATTTTGCAGGACCTCATCCCTCTTTCTACCTAAGTCGTTTGTACCAATATGAACCACGACCTCTGAGTTTTCCCTCCCTCTTCAGAATGCCCTGCAACTGTTCTGTGATATCCTTGACCCTGCTACCAGGGAGGCAACACACCATTCTGGAGTCATGCCTACAGCTGCAGAAGCTCCTTTCTGCATCCCTCACTATTTAGTATCCTTCCACTATTGCTCTAGCACTCTTACCCCTCCCCTCTTGTGCATTCAACACACCCACAGTGCCTGGAATGTGACTCTGGTTGTACTCTGCAGAGGAACATTCACCCTTACCCTTTTCCAACACAAAAAAAAAGGATTTCCTCATTACCTGCCTGATGCTTTCATCATTACATACCTGTGGCTTTCCTCATTACATTCCTGCCTCCCTTCTTCTGACTGGTGGTCACCCACATCCGCACTTCCTCAAGCTGCTGAGTGACCGCATCTAAAAATGTTCTGTCCACGTAACTCTCAGCTTCGCGAGTGCAACGCTGTGTCTCCAGCTGACGCTAACACGGTGAAACCCATTGCTCAAGCTGATAAATCCAGTGGCACTTCCTGCACATGTGGTCATTCACATTGCAATGCGTGTCGAAGAATCCTCATGCAAATCACGTGACTGAGTCCCTTTGCCATACGTTTTGTTTGATTTTTATGTAGTAAAAGCTGTTTCCCTAAATTTAAGCCAAGTAAAAAAATGATTTAGCTTTTTTCTGGCAAACTAAAGTCAAATGCGCTGACTGTTACCTCCTGTAATGTAGTTTTAAAGTGGAGAAAAAAGAAAACACCTTACTCACTAACTACAGTCCAGCTCTCTCCATTATCCTGACATCACTCCTTTCGAATTCCAGCACCGCCCAGTACCTGTGTGAGAACAGGCTCTTTCACAAGTAAACTCCTCTATCGCTCTTTATACAGCCGCTTCACTCCCTCAAAGGGGCACTCCGCTACACACTTTACACAGCCGCTCTGCTCCCTCACAGGTAAACTCCTGCTCTATGTGCACCCGCTCCACTCTCGCTCTTTATACAGCCGTTCCATTCCCTCACAGGTAAACCCCCACTCTATATGCAACCGTTCAACTCTCGCTCCTTATACAGTTGCTCCGCTCCCTCACAGGTAAACTCCTGATCTTTAAACACCCGCTCACGTCTGGCTCTTTTTTGTTGTTTCGCCTTTATTGTTTGTTTAATTTCCCCCTATTTTTAAATTACTAAAATTTATAATAATCAATAAGTGATTGTAACGCAGCTGCTAATTTCAATCTAAAAACAAAGCTAAAAGCTGAAGTACTCACCAGCCAGTCGCCTGCCTGTCCTCCTGTGACCAAACTCTATTTTGGTGCTGAAATCCTGTCCTCCCTGTGAGGCTCAGACACGGAAAATGTTTAATCAATAATTTCCAGTACATTCTCGCCTCTCTCTGACAGTTAATTTACTGGGAATTGTGATCCTGTCGCGGGGAAAGTGCGGCCTCTCCACCTGCACCACTCGCTACCTGGTGGCCATGGCAACGGCGGATCTACTGGTCATTATCACAAACGTCATACTGAATAAGATCAATAGATACTATTTCCCACTGAGTTTCCTGGAGCTCACTCCTGTGTGTCGTGTTCGCGCTGTCCTGCAGGTTGCAGCCATGGACTGTTCTGTCTGGTTCACCGTCACTTTCTCTTTTGATCGATTTGTGGCCATTCGTTGCCAGAAGCTGAAAACAGAATATTGCACCGGGAAAACAGCGGCTGTTGTTCTAGCGACAACCGGCATCCTGCTCGGTTTAAAAAACATACCCCAATACTTTACACTGGAACCTGGACAGATAATTAACAATGTACCATGGGGTTGTGTGGCAAAGCCAAGCGTTTTTACTAATCCTGGATGGGTTGGATTTAACTGGTTTCAGACGGTTTTAACCCCTTTGCTACCATTCGGATTAATTGTGTTGATCAACGCTCTGACAGTCATACACATTTTAGTGACCAGTCGAGTCCGGAAAGGACTGAGGGCTCAGAGTAAGGGAGGGAATCACAGTGACCCAGAGATGGAGAGCAGGAGGAAGTCTATGATTTTACTCTTCACCATAACCGTCACCTTCATCCTCCTGTGGTCGGTGTATGTTATAAAATTCTTCTATATTGATGTGCGAGAGTTAATTGACCTCACCGACCCTGAATATATCTTCCAAAAGGTCGGGTTTATGCTGCTGAAATTAACTTGCTGCACAAACACATTTATTTACACTGTGACTCAATCCAAGTTCCGAGAGCAGATGAAGAAAACGGTGAATTATCCGGTTACATCAATTATTCAATTAATGAAGAAATAAACCTGACTGTCAGACACCTCAGCCAGTCAGAGAGATCCGGCCACTGACGGATAGGCGCTACCGCCAATGAGGAAGCTCCACATGCTGACTGACAGTCGCCTCAACCAATCAGGGATCGCCGCCGCTAAATTACAGCTGCTTGTGCCAATCAGCCTCATAATTGACAGGCGCGGCAGCCAATGGAGCAGCATCAGATGTTCATCCACAGCCACCTCATCCAATCAGGGAGAACCGCTCGCTGAATGACAGCTACCTGAGCCAAAGTGACCTACCGGCTGACTGACAGTCGCTTCATCCAATCAGGGAGCTGCAGCCTTTTTGCCCAGAGTCACGTGGGCCAGTCAGGGTATTCTTCCTGTGCGCCGACATTCATCTCAACCAATCAGGGAGCGGCAACTGCTGACTGATAGACGGTTCAGCCAAACATAATGATAAAAACACAAAACTGCGGATGCTGGAAATGCAAAACAAAAGGTTCTGTTGAAAGGTCATGAGGACTCGAAACGTCAACTCTTTTCTTCTCCGCCGATGCTGCCAGACCTGTTGAGTTTTTCCAGGTAATTCTGTTTTTGTTCAGCCAAACAGTTCAATCCAACAGCTGACTGGCATCAGCTTCATCCAATCACGCTGCTTCAACCAGTTACTCACAGATAGTTCAGCCAATCAGCGATCTTCACCAATGACCAAAGAAGTATCAGCCCATCAGGGAGCTGAACACCATGACGGACAGCCGCATCAGCCAATCAGTAAGCTCCGACTGCTTCGGTCAGCACTTCAATAAATCAGACACCTCAAAGCAATTCCCACCATCTAGCGCGGAGTTTCGTTCAATCACAGCGTTCAATAATTTACTGATAGCTCCTCAAACAAATGGAGAGTCCCGAAGGTGTGATGGGCACCTGCCCTGCCCGATTGGAGCGTTTCAGCATGTGAGTGACAGCTCTAATATCCAACCGGAGAGATGCAACAGCCCTGAAATTTCCTGGAGTAATGACAATCCCCCTTCGAAATCCGACCAATTGCCTTGCAAAACCTATCCCTGCCCAATTGGCGATTGACAGCAGCGTAAGCCAATGGCTGAGTTCCTTGCAGATCATTGGCCAATCGAAATTCGGCCCAATTGCTTCGATTCACAAAAGGTCACCATTAACCCACCGTCATGACGTCATTACGCGTGATCCTGGCTGGAGGTTGGTCAACGATCCTGAAAGCGTGGCGGAACAGGGAATTACGGCAGTGCAACGATATATCACTGATTCTAATTAAAGCTGGAACCGAAAGGCAGAAATTCAGAGATTGTAATAGGACAAACTCAGGGAAAAGAAAGAAAAAAGTTAAATAACAGAATCACAGAACTGTTAGCAAATTGAAGGCGGCCATTTGGATCATCGTATCTGCACCAACTCTCTCAATGAGCAACTCACAAAGTTCTATTCTCCAGCCTTCTCCCCATAACCTGCACTTTCTTCATTTTCAGATAACAGTCTAATTCCCAAACGAATGCTTCATTTCAACCTGCCTCCAAAGGCACTCAGTCACTGTTTTACAGATCCAAAACAATCGCTGTGAGAAAACATAATAGTGAATGTTATCAGTGTTTCTTTTCCTGATGACCTTAATACTGAGCTTCCTCACCCTGAGTGCTTTCAAGAAAATGAACCCTTCGATTGTATAATAAGGGTCACTCATGATTCTAAATAGCCATATCAAATCTCCTCTCAGCCTTCTCTTCTTCAAGGAAAACAATCCTAACTCAGATTCAAAGAGTCAAAGGGGTCTACAGCACAGAAAAAGGCCCTTTTCGGCCAATCGAATCTGCGCCATACGGACAAGTACTTATCGATTCTCAACACATTGTTCAGCACCAGGCCCATAGCCTTGTGCGCCACGGCATTGCAAGTGCATATCCAAACATATCTTACATGTTATGAGTGTTTCTGATTCAACCACCCTTTCAGGCAGTGAGTTCCAGATGCCCAACACCCTCTGGGTGAAAGAAATCTTCCTCACATCCCCAGTAAACCTCCTGCCCCTTACCTTAAATCTAAGCCCACTGGTTATGGATCCCTCCACCAAAGGGATGGGCTCCTTCCTGTCTACCCCATCTATGCACCTCATAATTCTACACACTCAGTCATGTCCCCCTTTAATCTGCTCTCCTACAGGGAAACAAAACCCATTCTATATAATCTCGCTCATAACTAAAGCTCTCCAGTCCAGGCAACATCCTGGTAAATCTCCTCTGCACTCTCTCTAGTGGAATCACATCCTTCCCATAATGCAGATTCCAGAACTGCATGCAATACTCTAGCTGTGGCCTAACCAGAGTTTTATATAGTTCAAGAATAACCTCCCTGCTCTTATACTCTATGCATCATCTAATATCGGCAATTACACCATATGTCTTCTTAAGCAGCTTATCTACATGTTCCGCTACCTTAAGGGACCTGAGGATATGCACACCCAGGTCCCTCTGATCCTCGGCTTTTCCCAGGTACAATTCATCGTGTACTCCCGTGCCTTGCTTGTCCTGCACAAGTGAATCACCTCACACTTATCCGGATTAAATTCCATCTGCCAATGATCAGCCAATCTGACCAGCACCTCTATATCCTCCTTTAATCTGGGGCTATCCTATGCACAATTTTCCACACCACCAATATTCGTGTCATTCGTGAACTTAATGATCAACCATCCTACATTCAATTCTAAATCGTTTATATACCACAAACAGCAAAGGACCCAACACCAATTCCTGTAATTGTCCACCTCAAACCTGGAAACATTCTCGTGAAGCTTATTTGTCCTCTATACAGTAACTTCACATTCCTTGCCCAGAGCTCGACATAATACTTCAACTAGAGTCCAAACTAGTGATTTATACAAGTTGAACTAACTTCCTTGCACTTATACTCTATTTTACGATAAATACAGCCTTGCTTTAGTTACTGATTTCTCAAAATATACTGCCACCTTCAATGGCTTGTCCATCTGCTCATACTCCCTTCAGAGATGTATCCTTCATTTTGTGCTGTTCTCCTCATGTTCTCGCTTCTAAATTGAATCATTTCGCATCTATTTGTGTTGAACTTTATCTGCCACCTGCCTATCCATTCCACTAACTTGTCAATGCCCTTTGGAAATGCTATTCTATCCTTCTCACAGTTCAGCAATCTTCTGATTTAGTTGCTTATCAGCTGAAATACCGTTAAACCTTTATTTTCTCCCCATGGGATGTTTTCAAGACCAATAGAACAATTAGCTTTACTTTATATCCTTAATATTAGTTATCATGACCATTTCCCGATTTACAATCAATTTACCCGTCTGTGTGTTGGCTATCAAGTTAACTTTTACAAGTCCGATCGAACATTATAACCTGTGGATCAGTTATTATGCCCAATAAAAGAAACACGTACAATTGTATTCCTCTGCATAGGGTCTGAAGCCCAACTTAGCAACCAAATGTCAATTTATGCTAGAGTGTATAATTTATCTTAATTATTTAGCATCTATTTGTTTGTGTCAGTGTGTGTGCTTGTGCGCCCGCAGTTATGATAAACCCCAGCCGAGGGAGATTGCTGAAGGTGAGGTTGTGTGTGCGTGTGTGTATTTGAGTGTGTGAGTAAATATGTCTATTTATGTTTCTTTCCGTCTGTGTGTGCGAATGTGTGTGACAATGTGTATGTGTGTGTGTGTTTGTTTGTGCGTATCTCTGTGGCTGTGTGCGTCTGTGTGTGTCTTAGTGCCTGTCCGTCTGTATGTGCGTGCGTGCGTATATGTGCGTAGGTGCACATTTGAGTATATGTCCGCCCGTGTGTGTGGCTGTCTGCATGCATGATTTTTGTGTTCGTGTGTGTATGTGTTTGTGTATGTTTCTGCTGGCCTATCGGAGTGCACGCATCTAGTTATGTATCTGTCCACCTGTCCTATTGTGTCTCTTTATATGTGTGCGTGTGTGTGAGAGAGAGAGTGTACATCTCTCTGTCTGTCGATCTGTGTGTGTGTGTGTGTGTGTGTGTGTCTGTGTGTGCGTGTACGCAATGTGTTTCCGTGCCATGTGAACATGACAGCATCTAACAGTGGGAGAGCGCTGAAGGTGAGTAGTTTTGTGTAAGTGCCAGTGTCTGTCAGTCTGTTTGTTTCCTATGTGTGTGTGGGAGAGAGAGAGAGAGAAAGAGAGAGAAAGAGAGAGAGAGAGAGAGAGAGATTGTTGTTCCAGTACACACTGTATTTTTGTTTATTTAAGAAAAACCTTGTTAATGTTCTGCCATCAATTTGATCTCTGTGTAAAAAAATGTACAAGGCAGTGCTTGTTGTGAAATGAGAATTTTAAGCCTAACCAGTTTGCATGTGTGTTTAAAATTATCAGAGTGACGCATGCTGCATCAAAAGAGATTGAACGTTAATACACTATTAGTCAAAGTGGAACAGTCATGTACAAAAAACAAAAAAAAGCTTGAAAAACTCAACAGGTCTGACAGAATGTGTGGAGAGAAAGAATGAGTTACAGTTTCGAGTCCGTAAGCCTCTACTTCAGAGCTCGCAAGAGCAGCCATGCGGAGTCGATACACTAATATTGTCTTTCTCTCCACAGATGCTGTCAGACCTGCTGAGTTTCCAAGCATATATTTTTTTGCCTCAGATTTTCAGCATTCGCATTATTTTGCCATTATGGAACCATCATGTAATGCACCTTAACATGTTTGATGAATAAAGTATATCATTTTTTGGAAAACTAAAGTTTTACAGTTTCCATTCTCCTTTCTCCAATTTATCAAAGACATTCATTGAGTCCATTTCATCCTTTCTTCGCCCTGTCTTAAACCTCTTTATTGCCTAACGTTTTCCATCTCTGAAATAAGCTCAATGACATGAAATATAAAGTCAGTAAGTTTTGAATAGAAATACAAGGAAATAGCCAGGTCTTCAGTAGTCAAAGACCTGTCTTATGAATGTCAGTTACACAACTGGATTAAGACATTTGGAGACGCTGAGGTATGTCAAGCATAAAACGGACCATTCCGTAAAAGGTTTCCGTTCTAATGCAGATAGAAAGTGGACTGCAAATTTTATCTTCACAAATTTGCAACAGTAAAGGCATAAATATCTCATTACCTTGGAAATAAAATACGTCTTACAAAATAATTGTTTGCATTAGATAATAATTTCAGATAAAAATCCGTTCACGATTTGTTAATTGGTAAAAATGAAAACTTTTGACGACACAAACGCCTGCCCCACGCGCTTGAAAGCGTGAAATCACGCCGGTCCGGAACATGCACGAACCAACTTTTCAGGACAAAACAGGATGGAGGCCTGGAAGATCTCATGGACATTGGGAACGATTGAGAACTTTGGGGATGGTGGTTTCCTGAGCACCATATGCTGCTGATTATATCAGCCATCGCTCCAATGGACCCTCCAGCAGTTGTCGCATCGATCGTTTGGTCTCCCCAGCAGTAGTTACATCACTTGGGTGGTCTCTCCAGCAGTAGTTACATAGCTCGGGTGTTCTCTCCAGCAGCAGGCACATCACTCGGGTGGTCTCTCCAGCAGTTGTTACATCGCTTGGGTGGTCTCTCCAGCAGTAGTTACATAGCTCAGGTGGTCTCTCCAGCAACAGTCACATCGCTCGGATGACCTCTCCAGCAGCAGTCACATCGCTGCGGTTAACTCTCCAGCGATATATAGCTGAAGGGGACCCCCAGCATGTCGTTTGGCTAAAGCAAAGCTTTGCAATCGGGGTGTCTGTGAAGGGAAAATGACAAGCATCATGGGAAGTCTTCTCACACGAGGCTCACAAGCACTCGGGCAAAGACTGATTACTCCCTGTGTGCACAAGCTTCTGGGTCTCATAGTCCCAGCCTGGGCTGTCTCCTGAGTATAGGGAGTGTGCTCATGAACAGAAAATAGGTAAAGGAATGAGAACACTCAAGCCCAGCGTGGACAATCCCGGCTTCTCTCCAAACCCACACACAGACAGATACACAAACACATACTCACTCAATTACACACAAACACAGACACACGCACATACACAAACACGCACACAATAACACGAAGTCATAGTTGTTCACTGGATCTCACACTATTAAGTTGTCAAACACACTTTCTCAAACATATGCACTCTCTTGCCTGCACTCAGTCACAGTATCATACACTCCCACTGGCACTCATACATTCACCCTCACACACACCCACTCACAGACACATTTTCACTAACGCATTCAAATGCCAAGCTCACTCAATCTGACACTGTGAAAATATCACGCATTCTCTGTCTCACAAAAACACATACACACACACAATCATGTACTGACGTACACTCAAACTTTTCCGCACACACTCACACACACATTCTCTCTCACGAATTTTCATGAAATCTCATGCTCACGCAACCCACATTGTCCACATCTCTCTCAATATATATTTCTCTCTCACTCACTCACACACACAACATGCACACACTCGCACAGGCAGACAATCACAGACACTCTGTATTCCACATTTTTTCTCTCATAGACACAGGAATTCACTCACTTCATCACACACATTCACAGAAGCACGCGCACATTAATCTCAAGCACACACTCACTCTGTCACACACGCACACGCCCAGAATCAAATACTCATTCAATATCACACTGTCACAATGCCACACATTCGATTTCACCCTCACACACACTTTCACTCACACAGACTCAGACACACATGCACGCAGACACAAACCAACATGCACACACACACAGATTCTGTCACACAGTTACAATATCATAAAGTCAATGTCTCACACACATTGGCACTGTCACTCTCTATCTCGCACAAGCAGGCAGACACACAGATTCAAATATTTACTCACAAACCCTCACAAAAACCTCTCAGCTCTCACACTTGTACGCATTCACATATCACACTCACTCACCAACTCTTGCAGAGAAGCACTCAAGTGCATCAACAAGCAATCGCAAACACATTCAGAAACACTCTCCCTCTCTAATACTTTCACTAACACGCATATTCACACATTCTCTCAACACTCTAAATGTCACACACCCTGCTGCCCCACCATACACAGTAACGCATTCACACAATCACGCACTCTTTCACATTACAAACTCATTTTTGCACTCTCAAAATGACGCACTCTTACGCAGACACTATTAACGCACTCATACACACACATAAACACATACTTCCTAAATCACAAATACAGAAAGTCATAGTCATACTGACTCACAAGCTCTCCCTCGCACGCTCTCCATCACATACACACACACACTCACAGTCTCTCAGGTACAAAGTAATATATTTGCCCCGCACTCTCACACACACAGATACACATTTGCTCAATCTTATCCAGTGTTTGTCTATGTGTGTGTGTGTGTGTTTGTGTCTGTGGGTTTGTATGTTTTATGTGGATGTGTTTATTGTTTGTGTGTGTTTTATGCACGTTAATATCCCGAGCGTGTGGGAGTGACCCTGTTTGTGTGTGTGGATGTGTGTGAAGATGAGTGTTTTCAGGCAGAAATTCAACCATGATCTTATTGGATGCCGGACTGACTCTAATGCCCGAATGGCCACCTCATTGTCCCAAGTACTTAATTCATTACTCACCTTAAGGATTTCTATTTGTCCTAATTACTAATAGTGCAATGGCGGGCGCTGCTCCCACCGTCGCCCGCGGATGGGAAAGCCGTCTATCAGTGAGCAGGGCCGCACTGCACTCTGGGAGAGTGAACCGACTGCACATGCGCAACAATATTGCCTGCTCAACAGGAAACTGATACTCATTTTTCATTTAATTATTATCACTATTATTATTATTTAGCTCCTCGACGGGTCAGAGTTCCAATTCCTTCTCCATTCTGAAGAGTCGATTCTTCCTTTCTCTTTGTCGATTCAAAATAAATGCCTGCAATAAAGCACTGAAGCCAGGAGGCCACGGACAGAGATAGACACGCAGAGGGAGAGATAGCCAGAGAGAGAGGGGGAGAACGACATTTAAGAGCAAAGATGAAAGGAAAGAGACAGCAAGAGCCAAAGTGTGACAAAGAAAGAGTGAGAGATAGAGACACAGAGAAAGAGGCACAGATAAAGAGGGAGAGTGAAAGAGAGAGATAAAAAAGAGCGAGTGTGCAAGAGGGGGAGAGAGAAAGAGGGAAATAGAGAGGGAGAGAGTGAGAGAGAAATACAAAAAGGCAGATATAAATATCTAGAGAGATGGACACATAGACAGATAGATAGGTAGACAAACAGAGAAACAGATAGAGAGACAGACAGACATAAATGCAGAAAGGCAGATAGAGGGAGAGAGACAGCGAAGGAAAGCAAGAGAGGTGAAGAGAAACACAGAGATACTCACACAGATTGAAAGGGACAGAGAAGTGTGAGAGTGCGTGATAGAGACCCTCCGACACACACACAAACACAGATACACACACGGACAAACACACATGCTCACAGACAAAAGAGAAAGAGAGAAATGGAGAGAAAGAGAGAAAGGAAAATTTAAAGTGTGAGGCAGAGGACAGAAAAGGAGAAGCACGTACACACAGACACGTGGTCACAGACACAGAAAAAGAAAGAAAGAGCGGAAAGGGGTAGGGCGATCGAAAGGGAGAAATAGAGAGATTTTCTGGGAGAGAAAGAGAGGATGAGGCAGAGAGAGAGATAGAGAGACGGGCAGAGAGAATGAGAGAGTGAATGAGGGAGAAGGAGGGAGGCAGAGTGCATGACATAGGGCGAGAGCGAAAGTGCAAGAGAGAGAGAGAGATAACACTGTTTGGCCGGGTGTTTAACAGTGAGGTTGAGTGTCTAGGTCGACAGTAAAAAATAGATGGGATGGTCAAATTAGCAGATAAGTGGCAGATGTAATTTAATAGTCTGAGGTGATACGGTTTGGAAGGAGTAGTTTTACAAGGAAGCATTCAATGAACGGCATGACACTAGGAATTACTAAGGAACAAAGGGACCTTGGCGTTTGTGTTCATTGATATCTGAAGGCGGAGGGGCATGTTATTGGGGTGGTGAACAAGGCATTTGGGACACTTGCCTTTATCAATCGAGGCGTAGATTACAAAATTAGGGAGGACATGTTGGAGTGGCATAGAACCTTGGTGAGTCCACAGCTGGAGTACTGTGGTGCTGTGTGCAGTTCTGGTCAACACATTATAGGAAGGAGGTGATTGCACTGGAGGGGGTGCAGAGGGGATTCACGAGGATGTTGCCTGGGATGAAACATTTAAGTTATGAAGAGAGGTTGGATGCGCTTGGGTTGTTTTCATGGGAGCAGAGAAGACTGAGGGGCCACCTGATCGACGTGTACCCGATTATGAGGGGCATGGACAGGGTGCATAGGGAGCAGCTGTTAACATTAGTTGAAGGGTCAGTCACAAGCGGGCATAGGTTCAATGTGAGGGGCAAAAGATTTACAGGGGCTGTGAGGAAAAACTTTTTTTTTCCCAGGGGGTTGTGACAGTCTGGAATGCATTGCCAGGGAGGGTGGTGGAGGCGGGTTGTGTCACATCCTTTAAAAAGTACATGGATGAACACTTGGCAGTCATAGTGTTG
>NC_135915.1:5562854-5717928 GCF_964194155.1 Cetorhinus maximus
AGTAACACAGGTCGCGAAATGGAGAGAGAGTGCGAGAGGGACAGAGGCATAGAAAGAGACAGAGCTAGGCAGACATTGTGAGAGAGAGGCTGAGAGAGAATGAGACAGAGAGACAACGTGAGGGATAGACACAGAGGGAGAGTTGGAGAGAAAGAGATCGAGAGAAAGTGAAAGAGAGAAAGAAAGGGAAGGGGAGAGCAAGAGACAAACAGACAGGCAGAGGCAGAGTAGGAGAGGCAGAGACAGACACTGAAATAGTGAAAGGAATGTTTAGCAAGTGAGAAAGAGAAAGAAAGCGAGGTTGGAAGAGGGAAAGAGAACAGAAAGACAAAGAGAAAGATCGACTGAGAAGGAGGGCGAGAGACTGAGGCAGAAAGAGTGAGATAGATGCGCAGAATGGAGATAGAGATAAAGAGAGGGAGGGAGAGACATAGATAGAATAACGAGGAAGTGCAAGAGACAGCGTGAGCCATAGAGCGAGAGGGAAAGAGTGAGAGATAGAGACAGGATGAGTGAGACACAGAGAGAAAGTGAGAGATAAATTGGGAGAGGCAGACAGACAAACACAGTGTGCGAGAGGGTAGTTAGACAGAGAGACAGAGTGGCAGAGAGAGAGAGAGGGCGAGAGAGATAGAGGGAGAGACATAGAGAGAGTAACGAGGAAGAGCAAGAGACAGCGTGAGCCATAGAGCGAGAGGGAAAAAGTGAGAGATAGAGGCAGGGTGAGAGAGACACACAGAGAGAGAGAGAGATAAATTGGGAGAGGCAGACAGACAAACAGTGTGTGTGAGAGGGGAGAGAGACAGAGAGACAGAGTGGCAGAGAGAGAGAGGGCGAGAGAGATAGAGGGAGAAGGCAGTGAAACATAAAGACAACGATAGATAGATAAATGAATAGATTGGATGACAGGTAGGCAGGCAGGAAGGCAGATGGACAGGCAGACAGACAGGTAGGCAGATATACAAATAGACAGAGAGATAGATAGATAAAAAGGTAAATAGATAGATAACAGGCAGAAAGACTGAATGTCAGTTTGAGGGAATGGAACTGAGACGGAGAGCAAGAGAGGCGGAAAGACAAACAGAGGCACACACAGAGATTGAAAGAGATGGAGAAACGTGAGAGAGACACGCAATGACACACGCACACACACATGGACACACATGCACACTCAGTGTGTGTGAGTAAGAGAGAGAGAGAAATGGAGAGAACGAGACAAATTGAATTTTAGGTTGTGAGAGGCAGAGGAATCAGAGAGAGAAACACGTACACGCACAAACGGAGACACCCACACAGAAAGGGAGAGAGAGAGGTCTAAGAGAGAGAAGGAGATCGAAAGGGAGAAAAATATAGAGTGCTGAGAGAGAAAGAGAGGGTGGGGCAGGGAGGGAGGAAGACATCGTGAATGAGAGAATGAAAGATGGAGAAGTAGAGAGGAAGAGTGTGTGACATAAATGGAGAGAGATTGAGAGGGAGGGAGATTGAGAGAGAGGGATAGAGATATTGAGAGAAAGAGGATAGAGAGAGATGCGTAAATGTATTGAGTTGAGGAAACAGAGTGAGATGGAGAGAGTGAGATTTAGAGACACAGCGAGTGGGATTGAGAGAGAGAGAGCGGGAGAGACAGTGGGGTGGGGGGGTGGGGGGAGAGAGAGAGAGAGAAAGACAGAGACAGAGAGAAAGAGGGAGACGTTGAAAAGAAGGTGCAGAGAAAAGAGCGAGAGAGGCGTAGAGAGAGACAGGGTTAGACACAAAGTGTGAGAGCGAGACAGAGAGATAGAGAGAGACAGAGAGAGAAAGAGACAGAGAGAGAGAATGAGAGATAGACTGATAGAAGGAGAGAGAGAGATAGAAGGAGAGAAAGAGACAAAGGGAAGGTTCGGGCGCACATACACACACACGCACACACATACACAAACATGCACACAATAACACGCAGCCATAGATATTCACTCGATCTCACACTATTAAATTGTCAAACGCACTTTCTCAAACATATGCACTATCTCGCCTGCACTCAGTCACAGTATCATACACTTATACTGGCACTCATACACTCATCCTCACACACACCCACTCACAGACACATTTTTACTCACGCACTCTAATCCCAAGCTCATTCAATCTGACACTGTGAAAATGTCACGCATTCTCTGTCTCACAAAAACACACACTCACACACACACACACACACAGAATATCATAGACTGACGTACACTCACACTTTTCCCCACAATCACACTCATACACACATTCTCTCTCACACATTTTCACCAAATCTCATTCTTACACAATCCCACACTGTCCACATCTATCTCTCTCTCTCTCTCTTTCTCTCTCTCTCACACACACAACATGCACACACTCACACAGGCAGACACGCACAGACACTCTGTATTCCACATTTATTTCTCTCACAGACACAGACATTCACTCACTCCCTCACACACATTCACAGAAGCACTCACACATTAATCTCAAGCACACACTCACTCTGTCTCATTCAATATCACACTGTCACAATGCCACACATTCTATTTCACCCTCACACACACTTTCACTCACACAGACTCAGACTCACATGCACGCAGACACAAACCAACATGCACACACACACAGATTCTGTCACGCAGTCACAATATCACACACTCAATGTCTCACACACATTGAGACTCTCCCTCTCTATCTCTCAGAAGCAGGCACACACACAGATTCGCATATTTACTTACAAACCCTCACAAAAACCTCTCAGCTCTCACACTTGTACACACTCACATATCACACTCACTCACAAACTCTTGCAGAGAAGCACTCATGTGCATCAACAGGCAATAGCAAACAGACATTCAGATACACTCTCCCTCTCTAATACTCTCACTCACACGCACATTCACACATTCTCTCAAGCACTTTAGATTTCACACACCCTGCTGTCCCACCATACAGAGGCACGCATTCGCACAATCACGCACTCTTTCGCACAATTACAAAGTCACTTTCGCAAACTCAAAATGACACACTCTTACGCACACACTATTCACGCACTCATAAACACACATGAACACATACTTCCTAAATCACAAATACACAAAATCATAGACATACTGACTCACAAGCTCTCCCTCGCATGCTCTCCTTCGCACACACACAAACTCACAGGCTCTCAGATACAAAGTAATATATTCGCACCGCACTATCACACACAGAAAGTTACACACTTGCTCAATCTTACCCTGTGTTTGTCTATGTGTGTGTCTGTGTACGTGTGTGTGTGTGTGTGAATTTGTGTGTTTTACGTGGATGTGTTTTTTGTTTGTGTTTGTGTTTTATGCACGTTAATATCCCAAGCGTGCGGGAGTGAGTCTGTTTTTGTCTGTGTGTGTGAGTGAGGGTGAGTATTTTCATTCAGAAATTCAACCTTAATCTTATTGGATGCTGGATAGACTCCAATGCCGGAATGGCCTCCTCATTGACCCAATTACTTAACTCATTACTCACCTTAAGGATTTCCATTTGTCCTAATTAGTGATAGTGCTTTGGCTAGCGCTTTTCCCACAATCCCCCGCGGATGGGAAAGCCCTCTATCAGAAAGCAGGGCCGCACTGCACTCTGGGAGAGGGAACCGACTGCACATGCGCAACAATATTGCCTGCTTAACAGGAAGCTGATTCTCATTTTTCATTTAATTATTATCACTATTATTATTATTTAGCTTCTCGACGGGTCAGAGTTCCAGTTCATTCCCCATTTTGAAGAGTCGAATCTTCCTTTCTCTTTGTCAATTTAATATAAATGCCGGCAATAAGACACTGAAGCCAGGAGGCCATTGCTGCCGACCTGTGGCCGGGGCTCGACAAAGAGCAGCGGTCGGTGAAGCGGGAGGTCAAGAGTTAACACGAGGAGGACCAGAGAGACACAGGAGGGCCAGGCGAAGTTTAGAGCGGCACGTAGCGGTTAGGCGGTGAAATGACAGCAAGCGCATTCTCCCTCTTCCCAAAGCCCAGTACAGTTGGCAGAGGCAGGAGGAAATGTCTTCCAACATGAACTTCAGCTTCTAAACTCCACAACAAAAAGAACCATTCACGCTGCACTACAGATTTACTCTCCATTCCAAACACTATATCCGCCCCTATGGCATCAACTGTGGTGGGAGATAGTTTTAGTCGTTTCTTGTTGAAAGATTTCAGATATCAAAAGCGATTAAGGGCTTTAGAAATAGGAGCAGCGGAAGGATACGAGGGCCCTCGAGCCAACTCCGCCATTTAATAAGGTCATCGCTGATCAGATTGTGCCCTTATCTACAAACCTTTGCACCATTTCCATAAGCCTCCCCCAATTGCACCCCCTTCCTTTTTCGATGAAATCTCCGCCGAACCCAGCATTGAATACAGTCAATGACACGGATTTCACTACTCACTGGGGAAGGGAATTAATGAATCTGTGAAACAAGGAATTCCTCATCATCTCCGTCTTAAATGCCTGACTCATATTCTTAAATTGTGCCACGTGTTCTGATTCCGGCACAAGGGGAAACATCCTCTCCGCAGACACACGTTCAAAGCCTCTCGGAATTATACCTGTTCCAAGGCGACTCTGAACTCCAATATGCACCAGTTCAAAGGGCTGAAAATTTGTAAATGAGACAACACCTCCATCACTGGAATCAGCATCTCTGAACTGCCTGCAGTGCAGACATTAACCTCGTTATGAAAGGAGACCAAAGTGAGTAGAGAAGATTAGACGAGAATGGATTCAGCGATGAGGGACCTCCATTAAGTGAATAGATTGGAGGAGCTGGCGTTGTTCTTGGAGAAGAGAAGCTTGCGAGACTAGGTAGATGTGACCTGAATTATGATTGATCGAGACAGAGTAGATAGTTTTTCTTCACGTTGGCAAAAGGGACGAAAATCAGATGGCATTAAGTTAATTTATTTGCCAAAGAATCAAATATGACATGGGGAAAACCCCTTTAACACCGTGAGGAAATGTGGTCTCGAATGTTCTGTCCGAGAAAGAGGTGGAGCAAAGTTTAATCATGGTTTCTGAGAGGAAATGTTCGGGAAGCTGAAAGGAAAATATTTGCTGGGTTTCGGGGAAAGGGTGGACAAGTAGCAGTAGTGAGATTGCTCCTGCAGCGTACTTTCACTGTCTGAATGTGCTGAATGCCCTCCTTCTGTACTGAAACCGTTCTATGATTCACACATAGAGCTGGGTATCAGTTATGCTGACTGCTCCGTTGCATCCCCTGTTTAAATCTGATTTCTGCTCCAACACATCCGTGCTCACTTTAAAGGCAAATGATTGAAGACGGAATTTGAACAGCCCAAAGGGTGTGTTGAATGATCTCAGGAGTGAAGATTCCTCATCAAGCTTCACGTTCTAGTCGCCATATCTGGTATCAAGCTGCTGAAAGCTTTGGCACCTTCCAGTTCTGGCATGGTCCCTTGCACTGTTGGAACAACATAGTCAGTGCTCTTTATTGTTTGAATTCGGTCTTTGGGATCCATGCAAATACTTACTCGCCCATTTTCCTTCTCTCTCACGGCATTTCAATTTAACAATCTCTAGGATTTCAGCAAATATTTCCTGTTTTTAGCCTGAACGTTTTTACATTTCTTTGTGCTCTGGCATTAAGCTTTGGATTAATGTTTTTGAGAGTATTTCCCATCTCATCCAGGTCTGAGTAGTTTTGTATGTATCCTCAACGTCATCGCCATTTCCTAGGGAATGGAGTTTTTGATTTCTTCTCTTCCACATTCGCCCCGTTCCTCTGCCTCTGATAATTTGTTGACCGTGTTCTTTCTTTGCCCCCGTGCATCTGTTCCCATTGATTGTGTTGTCCACAACCTCTGCCTCCAAGTGTCTGTGCGTTCTGTTTGCCACCTGCTTCTGCAGGCAGGTACTACTGAGGGTCAACATTGTATCCCCGCACTGTCAGTCATGAACATGACGACATTCGTCATTTACATTTGGAGACATGGAAGGTTGCGGAAAACAAAAATTTCCATCCACACTTCCCCGATGGTTTATGGGTTGGCAAAGTTGGTGCTCAGTAAAGAGGAACCAGGTGGATATCTGGTCCAATATGACAACAATGCAAAAGCCTCAATTGCCGTGGTGGCTCGGCATGTAGCCTTTGAGTTTGGGAAGATGGAAGTTCCAACCAGCAGGTGCAGGAAACATGTTATTGTATCTGGATCTGAATTTGGAGTTGGAGAGAAGATGAAAAAAATGCTCCAGGGAGACGGATTATGGGAGTGGAGCCGAGTGACGTAGTCACGGTTCCATTGACAAGTTAAACAGGTCATTGTGACTTTTCAAGTGGTGGGTTGTGGTGCTATGGGATGGCGACAGCATCGGATATACAAGTCATAAAATAATAGAGGCCTTAAGAGCAGAAACAATTTCGGAACATGGAGTCTGCACCTGTCAAACAATTAGCTGGTAATTCTAATCCTATTTTCCAGCACTAGTCACATAGCCTTGTATGCCAGGGCATGACAAGTGCACATCCAAACACTTCATAGATATTATGAGTGTTTCTGCCTCTACAACCCTTTCAGGAACTGAATTCCAGATTCCCACCGCCCTCTGGGTGAAAAAAAAACATGCGTCCTCACATTCCCTATAAACCTCCTGCCCCTTATATTATATCTATGCCCGCTGGTAATTGATCCCTCCATCAAGTGGAAAAGTCCCTTCCTGTCTACCCTATCTATGCTCCTCAAAATTCTATACACATCAGTCATGCCCGCCCTCAATCGCCTCTGCTGCAGGGAAATTAACCTCAGTCTATCCAATCTCTCTTCATAACTGAAGCTCTCAGCCCCAGACAAACCCTGTTAAATCTCCTCTGCACTCTCTCCAGTACAACCACATCCTTCCTACAATGCGATCTCCAGAAATGCATGCAATACTCAAGCTGTGTCCTAACCAGTGTTTTGTACAGTTCCAGCATAGCCTCCCTGCTCTTATATTCTATTCCTTGGCTAATAAATGCAAGAATCCCATATGCCCCCTTAACCAATTTATCTACCTGCCCCGCTAACTTAAGGGACGGGTGGACATGCATACCTAGCTCCCTCTGATCCTCTGTTCATCCCAGGGTCCTTGCATTCATCGTGCATTCCCGTGCATTGTTTGTCCTGCTGAAGTGTATCACCTTATACTTATCCTGATTAAAGTCCATATGCCACTGATCAGCCCATGTGACCAGCCCGTCTATATCCTATTGTAATCTAAGGCTTTCCTCCTCACTATTTACAAACCCAGCAATTTTCATGTCAGCTGCAACCGGCCAGCTGGATGGGCTCAATAGTTTCTCAAAGACTTTGTGACATGGGAGACACGATGGAAATCTCTCCAAAGGTCTGGGTGCCCCCCGATTCGAGAATGAATCTGCAGTGAGTTTGTAACAATTCCAGGCGAGGCCTCCTCCATGCTCCGCAACAACAAACCAGGGAAATGATTCTTATCGTGTCCATAGAAGTCAATACATGGCCCAGCCAGAACTGGACACATTTTTGCGCATTTTTGTTGAATTCGGCAAGATCGGCAACAGTGCAGGGTTACTCTAGCGATAGGCATTGCAGGAGATCTTGCATAGCCTGTGGCTCAGTTCCACATTCACAAGTTGTTAGGCTGGTTGTATGTCCCCATTTGCCTAGTGACACCTTTGAAAGACCTACCTCTGTTAATGCAGTTCCAGGTTGCTCAGTTGCAATTAGCTCCTGGGGGAAGGCTTTCATCCGGTAGGATTTCCATCGCTGCGTTTTGTTCGAGACTGGCGAGCCGGTCTTTCCACAAGGCGATGCGGGCTTCAGATGGGGTTGATTGTAATGGAACAGCACTGTTCATGAAGCTGCTCGGTTACTTTAGGCGGCTGTGTGTAGGTTTATGACAATGGAGAGGGTGCCTCTCATCTGATGTTTGACAGAGTGGCTCTTTATTGCTGGCTACCGTTCTTCTTATATCAGGAGGAGTGATACCCGCCAGGATATACAGGCTGTTGGTGTTGGTTGTTTTAAAACAACCTGTGATAAGTCGGCAGCTTGCATTCAGAACTGCATCCATCTTCTTAGCATGAGTAGATCTTTCCCATGCAGGGCAGGCGTATTCGGCAGTGGAACAGCAAAGAGCAAGTGCACTGGTTCACAATGTTTTCCCGCTTGCTCCCCATTTTGTGTTAGTGAGCTTATTCAGGATGTTGTTTCGTGCGCTCACTTTTGCCTTTGTCTTTTCAATGCGGTTCTTGAAGGTGAGGCATTTATCAAGTGTGACTAAGTAGATAGGGTGCTCGCAATGCGTCAGTGTTGCTCCACACCAGGTTACTTTAATCTGGCATTTGGCTTCACGGTTTCTGAGATGGAATGCACAAACTTGTGTCTTTGATGGGTTTGTGCGAAGGTGGTTTTCTTCACTGTACGATCTTAGTTCCTCCAAGGCCTCAGAAAGCGTTTTCTCCACGGTTTTAATATCAGTGCCTTTCGCAGTTGCACATAAGTCATCAGCAGATATAAAACGACGTGTGACACCGTCTATAAGTTGATCATTCGTTTAGATGTTGTACAGCAGCGGTGCAAGCACACTTCCCTAAGGAAGACCATTCTTCTGAATATGCCACGTGCTGCACTACCGAGTTCAACATCGACCCGGTGACTCTGAAGCATGCTTTCTAACAGCTCTGTTAAGTGAGTATCTTTTGTCATCTCTAGGATCTTGCAGAGGAGACATCTATGGTTCACTGTATCGGATGTTGCTGACAGGCCTACAAAAACAACACATGTTACCATCCCTTGCTCAAAACCATCTTCCATATGTTGTGTGAGGTTGAGCAGTTGGCTTGTTGTTGATTTGCCGGGGCGGAAACCTGCTTGCTCTGGAATGATCTTCCCATCTCCAGATGGTGCTATCCTATTAAGTATCAGGGATTCAAACAGCTTATTGTTGCGGCAAAGCAGTGAAATTGGCCGAAAACTCTTAGGATCTGAGGGATCTTTTCTGGGCTTTGCTAGTGCTATTACCTGTGCCTTCTGCCAAATATTATGTTTCTTGTGTGTTGCCAGGCAGTGGTTGAACAATTGGAGGAGCCATTTCTTTGCTTGTTGTCCAAAATGCTTTATCTGCTCCGTTGCTCAGTTTCCAAGACCAGGGAAATGAAGGAAGAGTATACACTGGTCACTGGCACCGAGGCACTAAAGGAAAACAATAAATTCCCGGCTCAAAATGGTAACAGGGTACACCTCCGCCCCTTCCGCACCCACGCAGCCCCACCCTCACACTGCCGCCCCCCAACAGCCATTGCTCGGTAACAGCGAGAGGGAAACTCATCAGCACTGCTTTAGTTGTCCTAACTGAACGGAATAACGTTGGCAGCCACTGCCCCATTGTCCCACCATAGACAGGATTTTAACAGATTCCATTCACCGACCACATGCTAATAGGCAAGCTGCCTTCCAGGTGGAGTCGGGAGATTTTCAATGTTTCAGTCAGAGACTGAAACGTGCCCAACAATCAGGGCACCTCCTGGTGCTGGAGTAAAGGAACACAGAAATGCCACCCCAGGTTGTGTCGCAAACGTTGAAAGAGTTGAGGCCGATTGATTTGTGCTAATGGGATGGAGGCTGCTGTCAGGCTTAGAACAGTTAAAGACAGGCATCAAAATTCAGATGCTTTGGAGGAAGAACGTCCTCCCATAGATGACTGGGACTTGCTGTGGAGACTCGTGACATTTCGACCTCAGGAGAAGCGGTCTGGTGTGAGGTAGAGCAGCTTTATGAGGTGGGCCAGGCTGATCCACAGCAAGATGGTTTCTCAAGCACTGGTGGGGCAGGGGTTGTGGAATCTCCTGTTGGAGGTCTGCATGTGTCTGACACCATCGTGACTGTCCCATATCAGGCAGATGAAACGGCTCCGTGTGACGGTGCTAGTGAGTTAGCGCTTCCTGCGGGTGTGGTCTCGCCCATTCCACCGACTGAAATGCAGGTCAAATGGAGGAAGATGATTCACTGCTCAGCAACACGGAGGCACCCACGGCGCATAGTGAGTTCCCAACTGGAACGCGTGAAGAAAAATCCCTGCAGGAAAAGTGGCGGAAATGCTGAAAATGATAGAAGTCGAACACCCCCTTCCTTTGGACACAGAAACAAAGTATTGCATCAACACTACTTTAACACATGTTTTGTCAACATGGAGAGTGACTATCCACTGAAAATGATTTCCCCAGCTCAAGAGAAACGTGAGGAATCCCAATCACCCACTGTAATCTCATACACACGCTGCTTTCCAAATGGCATCGCAGGATTGTCAGTGCCTGTGAGATACAGCAGATGAGGCAGTAATTTACCCGAAGGCCTCGGCACATCCTGGAGTTGGAGTGAAATGACAAGAGAGCGGAATGTGTGGCACACGTAAAGCCAGATTCGACCGTTTTTGTTGGTGCTGATGGGTGGCCGGGTTTGGGGGTGTTGTGGGATAAGGATCTGGATGAAACCAATTTTGGAGCATCCAATGCTGGTCATCGACATTCGGCTGCCCCCTAGTTTGGCGTCTACAGCCCTGGAGCGTATTGGCTGCTACTTTCACATCATTGAAGAAGCGCTCGGAGTTGTACGGTGGCGCCGAAACCCACACAGGGACGAGTCATTAGTTGGCCGTATTCAGCTGGATAGCACAGCTTTGTGGGACGGCCATTCTGCAAGTAAGGATTCAAACTCCCCAGGTCTTCCTGTGCAGCCGCTGTGCTTGTAAATGCAAATCAGCTTTTAACAACGAAGAAGTGAACTTCAGAACCAGGTCTCAGACATAATTGGTACACTGAGGGTTCAGTTGGAGTCTGTTCCTTTCCAGAGTATGAAACACTGGGTTCTACATTGTGTGACGATTTTGACCTCAAACACCAGAGCAGCAGTTGTGTCCTGTTCCTTTCCCCATCCATTCACACAAGTTCATCAAGCACGTATGAAAATCAGAGGGAAAGGGGCTGAGACTGTGCAGTGAGTGCTATTAAGCAGTTGTTTAGAAAATAACTAATCCATCCGCGAGAAATATTATCCCTGGCAATGAGATGCATGGGATTCTCATTAAACACGAATTGCCAGGATCGTTCAACACATTCATCCCCCTAATATTCATTATACAACTTATTTATCTAAGTAACTTTCTTAATCGTTCTCTGCTTAATGATTTTGGTGCTGATACTGAACCTCAGAAACGGAGGTTGAAACTCTGTCATGTGGGGCTTCAAGTGAGAATTTCAAAAAAACAGTGATGCTGCTGTTGAATCAGCCAACTGTCATGAATCGTAGACGTTATAAGTTAGTTATGATCTAAGCTTTCTCTTACAATTAAAAGCAAGGAAATAATGTCCTAGAATGGTGGACGGATTGAAGTTGAATTGAACTCTTCCAGGAGACAGGGCATTGTGATCTCGTTGACATGGATATCTGGGGTCGAGGTTCAATCCTACTGTAAGTCAGTGCTGAGCTTTAACACCTTGAAACAAAGGAAGAAGTAACATGTGTTTTGATGAGTACTGACTTAAAATCTCAGAATCAGTCAGACTTCAGTGTCAGGGGAAAGAAGGCCCACAGCAGGTGCTGCTATGCCATGCAGAAGAAAAGGAGTGCTTTTCAGAGAATGACCAAGCAGATAGCTCGTTAGAACCATGGACTGGTAAGAGTTAAAGATATTGGAAACACCAGAGGGAATCTTCAATGGGGATTTCAGCCGATAATGTTCAAAGCCTTGAATGGTGGAGACTTTGTTTCACCTCAGTGAAGAAGGGAAAACGGTTTCTGTTAAAGCCGGAATGCGCCAGACGTTAAGGTTAGGGCTAAATACAAAAAACTACTGCGGATGCTGGAAATCCAAAACAAAATCAGAATTACCTCGAAAAACTCAGCAGGTCTGGCAGCAGGTCTGGTTAGGGTTACATGACTACAGATAGTGTCTAAAATGTATAAACTAGGTGAGTTTTTCTTTTCAGTTATGAAGTTGAAGCTGGATTTATTCCCTGTAATTTATTGTATTTGTTGCCTGCTCATCAATGTTTAGTCTTGGTTGATTTCAGTGAACTTTGCAGAGCAAAAGTCTTAAAACGAGGAAACTCGTTTTGCATAATTTTGCAAGGTCACTTGGACTTCAGATCTCTGTCTAAACGTTAGCAGACTTTGTGCAACGAAACACAGAGACATATGGTTCAACAAATGAAGTGAATTTGAGGATATATTAATTCCCCAATTGATCTGTTCTGCTGGTCAGGGAAATGACGGAACATGCAGCCCACAGTCAGCTGCGAACTTTTCATAAAATTGTTTCTCAGATCCTTAGAGCTCAAGACGATCAGGCAGTTAATATGGTCTCCTTCTTTACTGGACTGTTGAGAGCTCCGCAGGTTTCAGTGCTGCAGTTCATCACCACAGTGGTGAAAGTTTATTGAGGGATTTGCTGAACGCCTGTCCTGCTACCCAGTGGTTGTGTCAGAGCCCTGGAAATATCTGGCAGCGAAAATAATGTATTGGAGAATTAATAACACATTGATTGTCCTACTGGACAATGATCAGAACTCAGAAATAATAACACATGTGTTATTGTCCTGCCTGCATATCACGACAGTCAGGTTTAGATTCCCAGACACGTTGAGTTCCTACGCAATGGGTGGCGAGTTATTCAATAATGAGCAACAGCAACTCCGAGACCGCGCAGCGGAATTTTCAACCTTACTCCTGGAACGGCCAAAATGTTTCCAAGTGTCCCGATGTGCCACCTCTTTGCATAATTGCAGAGTCACCTGCTGCTGTCCAGACCCTGAATGAACACGAAATCCCCAGGATACGAACCTCCTGCACCTCCTCCTCCTTTTTAAATCAATTCATTATTCCCCCAAAATGAGGTATAAATAAAGCCTTTGAGTATATAACAGTTGCTCTACTGTAAATAACTATTGTGTGCACTGTAAATAAATATATTTCCTTGTTATGTCAATGCTGGAGGACCAGAGCCTGGGAGAGCCAGAGGATCTGACACATGCAGAACCAGGGAATCAGACACTGGCAGAGCCAGGGGATCTGACACTCTCTGAACCAGAGTATATGACACTGTCTCTATCAGAGGGTCTGACATTGGCCGAATCAGGGGATTTGACAATGATTGAATCAGGGGATCAGCCATAAGCGAAATCATGGAATCAGTCACTCGCTGAACCAGGGGATCAGTCAATCGCTGAACGAGGGGTTCAGACACTCGCTGAGCCAGGGGATCTCATAGTTCCTGAATAAGTGCCATAGAGTCACGAAGTCATAGTTGTGGACTTGTACAGCGCAGGAACAGGCCCTTCAGCCCTCGTGTCTCTGCACCAATCAACTCTAATCGCATTTTCCATCACTGGGCACATAGCCATGAATGCTATGACGTTTCAAGTGCTCATCTAAATACTCCTCAAACGTTGTGAAGTTTCCATCTTCTACCACCACCTCTGGCAGGGTGTTCCAGATTCCAAACCCCTCTGGGTGTAAAAAAAAATCCTCAAATCGACTTACCTTGAATCTATGCCCCTTCGTTATTGACATGTGATTTCAGGGCAAACGATTCTTCCCACCTCCACAATCTATTTCTCTCATAGTTTGGCCTCCCTCTGTCAGGACTCCCCCCTCCCCCCACCCCCCAGCATTCTCTGCTGAAGGGATAACAGCCCTGGCCTATCCAGCCTTTCTTCACAGCTGAAATTCTCATCCCAGGCAAAATCCTGCTGTATATCCTCTGCAACCTCTCCAGTGTATTGATAGTCTTCCAATAGTTTGGCGAACAGAACTGCACACAGCACTCCACCTGTGACCCAAATATCGTTTTATAAAGCTCCAACATAATCTTCCCGATTCTAAATTCTATGCCTCGGCTAATAAAGGCACATATCCCGTAAGCCTTCCGAACCACCTTATCTTCCTCCGCTGCTGCCTTCAGGGATCAATGGACATCTACACCAAGGTCCCTCTGATCCCCTGTTCATCTGAGGATCCTACTATTCACTGGGTATTCCTTTGCCTTGTTTGGCCTCCCAAAATGCATCAGCTCACATTTCTCAGGATTAAGTTCCATTTACCACCGCTCTGCCCGTCTTCCCAGCCCACCTATATCGTCGAGGACTTTAAGGCTTTCCTCCTCACATATTACATCACCACCAATCTGCAAAGCTACTGATCATAGCTTCTATATTCATATGCAAATCATTAATGTGCACTAAAAAAAGCAGGACTCCCAGCACCGATCCCTGCGGTACATGACTGGACAGAGGCTTCCAATCACTAAAGCAACCATCGACGATCACCCTCTGCCATTGCCACAAAGTAAATTTTGGCTCCAATTTGCCAAATTGCCCTGGATCCCGTGGGCACTTAAATTATTGACCTGGATCCCATGTGGGTCCTTGTCAAATGCCTTACTGAAGTATATGTTCACTACATCAACAGCATTACCCTCATCTACACAACCAGCCAGCCCAACGAAAAATTCAGTCAAATGTGTTAGATATGACCTCCTTCTGAGAAAGCAATGCTGACTATTTCTGATTAACCCCTACCTCTCCAAGTGGAGATAAATCCTGTCCCTCAGACTTGTTTTTATCAATAGTTTTCCTACCACTGAGGTAAAACTCACTGGACTGTAATTACCAGGTTTATCACTGCAAGACTTCTTGAATAATGTTATTAAATTCCCTGTCCTCCAGTCCACTGGCACCTCTCCTGTGGCCAAAGGGTTTTGAAAATTAGTGTCAGGGCCCTTGTGATCTCCTCCCTTGTCTCACATAGCAGCCTGGGATACACCTCATCTGGGTCTGGGGATTTACCAATGTCCATTCCCGTTAAAATCAGTAACACCTCCTCGCTTCCAATGCCAATTTGTTCAAGTATATCACAGTTCCCCTCCCCGACCACTACACCTACGTCTGACCCCTCCCTTTTGTGAACACAAATGAAAATTAGTAATTCAAAACATCACTTACGTCCTTTGCCTCCACGCACACATTGTCACTTTTGTCCATTATGCACCCTACTCTTTCCCTGGTAATCCTCTTGCAGTTAATATATTTATAAGATACAGCACTCTGTATCTGACATGAGCTTTCCTTATTTTGCTTATATCGCTTGACATCCAGAGTGCACTTACATTGTTTGTCCTGCCCTTCACCTCTGCGGAAATATGTTGGCCCTGAAATCTTACTATTTCCTCTTTGTATGCCTCCCACTGGTTTGATGTAGACTTTTCAACAAGTAGCTGCTCCGAATACAATTTAGCCAGATCCTGGCTTGTCAATTTGAAAACGGCCTTCTCCAATTCCTGACCTTTATTTCCGGTCTATCTTTGTCCTTTCCTATAATTACCTTAAATCTTACAGAGTTACGGTTACTATTTTGGAACTGCTGCCACATTGACACTGTTACCAATTGCCTGGCGTCATTCCCTAAGACTCGGTCCAGTACTGCCCCCTCTCTTGTAAGAATTTATGCATGCAAGCTCAAAAAAGCTCTCCTGCATGCACTTTGAGATTTCTGTCACCGTCCACCACCCCCACCATCTGCTCCCTCTAACCATTCCACACTAATATTATCTCCATTAATATTGGGGAAGTTGAAATCCCCTACTAGTATTTCCCTATTACATTTAATATTCTCTGAGATTTACCTTCATATCTGACGCTCTTCCAACAAATCCCCTCCTCCCACACACCCCCACCACCCCACACACGCCACTACACACCCAGCACTGTTACGGGGATGAGGCATTCGCTGAAACAAAGGATCAGATACTGGCTGAACATAAGGATGAGACACTGACTGAATCAGAGCACAAGGCACTGCATGAACCATTGGATCTCACCCTGTCAGGATCAGCGAATATGATACTCTCCGAGCCAGAGGATCTGACTTGAACCAGAGCATCTGACACGTTTTGCACCGTTGGATCCCATTCTGTCTGAATCAGAGCGCCTGGCTCTGACTGTAACAGTGGATCTCTCTCTGTCTGGGCCATAGAATCTGACATTTTCTGACGTTTCTGATCCAATGGATCTGATAGTGCCTGATCCAGTGGATCTGACACTGAAGCAGAGGATGAGGCACTGGGTGAAACAGAACACAAGACACTGTCTGTACCATTGAATCTCACTCTGTCCGATCCAGATTACCTGACACTATCTGAACTGGAAAACCTGACACTAACTGAAAAAGAGGATCTGGCCCTGATGTAACTGAGAGCATCTGACACTCTCTGAACCTGAGAAAATGACACTGCCTGCTGTAGGTTATCTGACACTTTCTGAACCAAAGGATCTAACACTGCCTGATACAGAAGATCTATCACTAATCGTTTCAATGTTTCGGGACTATCTGGAGGAGCGGACCACACTCTGTGTGAACCAGAAGGTCTCAAACTGCCTGCTCCAGTTGACATGACACAGCCTGAACCATGAAATCTGAGTCTGTCCGATCTATTGGACCTGGTACGATCTGGACCACTGGATTTCACTCTGTCTCAGCCAGATGATCTGACGCTGTCTGTTCCAGAGGATCTTACACTGTCTGCTCCAGTGGACCTGACACTATCAGAAACGTTAGGCCTGACGCGATTGGACCCAATGGATCCCACTCGCTCTGCTCCAATGGATCTGACATTTCCTGAAACAGTGGATCTGGCGCTATGAGATCCAATGGATCTTATTCTGTCTGATCTGCTGGATCTGTGTCTCTATAAACTGTTTAATGTAAGATTTTCCATAATGGTTGAATCTATGGACAACCTGGTGCCTCCCACGACATCCTTGCACAGTTAGTGGGAAAGCATGTTCAGGATGCCGGAAACAGTCCAGTGAGTGAGTCAATTGAGAGCCCGGATTAAACTTCATGCTGGGAATACCTTAGGCTTCTTAAACAAAAAATAAAAATACCTTGAAAAACTCAGCAGGTCTGATAGCATCTGCAGAGATGAACACATTTAACGCTTCAAGTCAGTATGACTCTTCAACAGAACTAAGGATAAAGAGAAAGGAAGTGAAATAGAATCTGGTTTGGGGGCGGGGGGGGGGGGTGGGGGCGAATTAGAGCTGGATAGGGGGCCAGTGATAGGTGGAGATAGCCAAAAGATGTCACAGGCAAAAGGGCAAAGAGGTGTTGACGGTGGTGATATTTTCTAAGAAATGTGCTAATAGGTGACATTAAGGGTAGAAAGCAGAACGAGCAAGGTACAGTTAGCCCTAGTGGGGGTGGGGTGGGGGGAAGGGATCGAAATTGGCTAAAAGGTAGATATAAAACAATGGATGGAAATACATTTAAAAACAATGGAAAAGGGTGAGAAAATAAAAATCCATATAAATTACTGCGATAAAAGGGGGGATCGGAAAGGCGGTGGGATGTAAAGTTGTTATTCTATTTTTCCTTAGTTCTTTGAAGAGTCATACGGACTTGAAGCGTTAACTGTGTTCCTCTCCGCAGATGTTTTCAGAACTGCTGAGTTTTTCCAGGTTTGTTTATTTTTGTTTTGAATTTCCAGCATTCGCAGTTTTTTCCTCTCACCTGAGGATTCATGTACCAGGGTGGAGAGCGCATGCGCGGACGGAAGTTTGTTGGGGGAGGGGGGTGCCAATGGCAACACATGCGCAGATCCGGGAATGGAAATTTGCACGCGTGCGCAAAACCGCTGGGGAAGGCGGAACGCGGCACAAATTTTTGATGGGGGGGCTTTGCCGCATGCGCGGAAGAGGAAGGGCTGGGAAGGGCGGCGCGGCGCGGTGCGCGTAGGGAGGGGAGTGCGGCGCGAAAAATAGGCGATTGCGCTGCACGGGCGCGGAACCGTCGTCGGGCTGTGGGGGAGGGGAGGAGCAGCGGGATAATGAGGGTGAAGGGCGGGATTGGAGACAGCGAACCGGTGAGCTCGAGGAAGGCCTTTCCCACCGGAGGGTGCTGGAAGGAAGACAGTGCGCATGTGCGGTGGTTGAGGAGGCGGGACTGTGTCAACATCGTGGAGGAATGTGGCCGGACTGCGCGTGCGTGACCGGTATCAGTGGGACTGCGCATGCCCGGATGCGGGTGACAGGCCGAGCGGCGCGAGATTATCGATTCAAAAATAACGGTCGGGCAGCGACCGCGCCTGCGCAAGATCGGGAGATTCAACCCTTCCGCAGAGATCAACTAGAGAGGGATACCACTCTGGGGCTGTGTCAGAGATCAACTAGAGAGGGATCTCCCACTGCGGCTGTGTCAGAGATCAACTAGAGAAGGATTCCACACTGGGACTGTATCAGAGATCAACTAGAGAGGGGTTCCACGATGGGACTGTATCAGAGATCAACTAGAGAGGGATTCCAAACTGGGGCTGTGTCAGAGATCAACTAGAGAGGGATTCCACAGTGGGGCTGTGTCAGAGATCAACTAGAGAGGGATTCCACAGTGGGGCTGTGTCAGAGATCAACTAGAGAGGGATTCCAAACTGGGGCTGTGCCAGAGATCAACTAGAGAGGGATTCCACAGTGGGGCTGTGTCAGGGATCAACCATAGTGGAATTCCACACTGGGACAGTATCAGAGATCAACTAGAGAGGGATTCCACACTGTGGTGTGTCAGAGATCAACCAGAGAGGGATCTCACACTGCGGCTGTCAGAGATCAACTAGAGAGGGATTCCACTGTACACTGCTTCCTTGCCCTGCCTGTACACTAAGCCACTTTCATCCTTAGTCGCACTTACCCGCGCGCAGTTTACTCTGTGCTAATCTCCATCACCCTAGGCCCGGCTAACTCATTCTTTGCCTTGTCCCCTTCATCATTCACGGCCTCACGCTCCCTGTACTCTTTACATCATGGATCTGCATCCCTCTCACTCTGGCCCTCAACACTTACTTCTAGGAATAGAAGGCTTATGAGCAGCAGTAGGCAATTCGGCCCTTCAAGTCTGATCATCCAATCGATAAGATCATGCCTGATCTGACAGTGGCCTCAACCCCACCTTCCTGTGCGCCACTCCCCGCAACACACGACTGTCTTCTCCATCAAGAATCCGTCTTCAATAAATTCAATGATGCAGCCTCCAAAGCTTTCCGAGAAAGAGTTTTGGTGTCCATAGCTATTCTGAGGCCCCATGCCCTTCCGCATTCTTCCTCATTATACAGTATCACACTGCACCTTCACTCATTCCGATACCTCATCACTCGAAACTCCAAGCCCTCTTTGCCCCGTTGCCCTCATCATTCAGTTCCTTATTTAAATCATTCATGGGATGTGGGCATCGCTGGCTAGGCCAGCATTTGTTGCCCATCCCTAAGTGCCTCTTGTGAAAGTGGTGGTGTGCTGTCTTCATGAACCACTGCAGATCATGTGGTGTAGGTACACCCACAGTGCTGTTAGGGCGGGAATGCCAGGATTTTGACCCAGTGAAAGTGAAGGCACGACCGATATACAAAGAAAGGTACAGCACAGGAACAAACAGTCCCTTCGGCCCTCCAAGCCTGCGCCGATCATATTGCCCATCAACTAAAAAATATATTTCCAAGTCAGGATTGAGTGTGGCTTGGAGAGGACCTTCGAGGTGGTGGCGTTTCCCTATGTCTGCTTCCCTGTCCTTCTATGAGGTAGAGGTCACAGGTTTGGGCGGTGCTGCTGAAGCAGCCTTGCTGATTTGCTGCAGCGCATCTTGTAGATGGTAAGCACTGCTGCCGCATTGCATCTCTGGTGGATGGAGTGAATGTTTGTGGATGGCGTGCAAATTATTCAGGCTGCTTTGTCCCGCACGGTGTCAATCTTCTTGAATGATGGTGGAGCTGCATTCATCCAGGTAAGTGGAGAGTATTCCATCGCACTACTGACTTGTGCCTTGTAGATGCTGTTTAGACTTCGGAAGCCAGGAAGTGGGTTACTCTGCATAATTCCCAGCCACTGACCTGCTCTTGGAGACACAGTAGTTATATGGCTGGTGCAGTTCAGTTTCTAGTCAACTGTAACCCCTGGGATTGTGATAGTGGGGGAACCTGTGTTCTATTCTGTGTACTACACTTTCGGAAGGATGTGAAGGTTGGAGAGAGAGAGAGATCAGAAAAGAGACACGGGAATGATTCCAGGGATGAGGAGCTTCATTTATGTCTCTAGGTTGGCGAAATTGGGATTGGACTCCTTGGAGAAGAGAAGGCTGAGAGGGGATTTGATCGAGGTGTTCAAAATCATATGGGGTCTGGACAGCGTAAGTTGGGAAAAGCTTTTCCGATTGGCGGAAGGATCGAGAACCAGAGGGACACAGATTTAAGGCGATTGCAAAAGAAGCAATGGAGATGTGAGGAGAAGCTTTTTCATGCAGCGACTGGTTGGGATCTGGACCGAGCTGCCTGCGTGTGTGGTGGAGGTAGGAGAGACCCAGGCTTTAAAGAAGGAATTGGTTTTTTACCTGAAGAGAAGAAAGTGGCAGAGCTAGAGGGAATGGGCAGGGAGAGCGGGGCTAGCTGAGTTGTACTTGTAGAAATCCAGCATGGACAAGACAGGCAGAATGGCCTACTTCTGTTTTTCTTTGTGTACATCCTGCATCATTCATTCAGGGCACTGGATAACTATTGCAGTAACATTACCGCATGCGTCTGTACACCAAAAATGTGACACTTTTTTTTCACTCGTTTCACGTCCTCTCATATTAACGGCCTCAGTCGCACCAGCTGCCCTTTCTGCTCGTTCCATCCCACCCAATCTATTTAGGACTCTCCTGGGCTGTGAGGCATGCGGCAATGAAGGAGGGAGGGAACAAGTGATGAGGCGCAAGCGCATTGCCAGCAACTGGTACTGCAAACAGGCGTGCTGGCTGAAACCCGGCAGGGATTGGAGAGTCACAGAGGCACACAAGGCACGCCCGCGCAGTGGACACCCGCCATCTTACTGAACTGCTCCTGTTGCGTTTGGAGAAATCGTCGCCCTCACTCCTCAAGTGGGACAGGCACCCTTGGCCACACCCACTTTTACAGCACGGCTTCCTATTTGTCGCTGGCGATAATCCCCACCGTCAGCTCGACTCTTATTTGCTGCTGAGCTAATGAGGGGCAAAAAATGCAGCAATCAGTCACTGTTGTATCCAAGCAACCAGAGTTATAATCAAATATAACGCAACGCATACGGAAATAGTAATTAGGAGCAGGAGTATGTCCTTTGTGCCTGCTCCTGTCATTTAACAGTATCTGATGGTGTCACAACTCTACATTCCCGCCTCCCTCCGATACCCTTTGAATACCTTGTTAGTGAGGAGTCCATCAAACTCTGACATTAAACATATTCAATGAGCCAGACTGCACTGCTCACTTCGGAAGAGAATTCCAGGGACTCACCACCCTCTGAAAGAAAAAAATATCTCCTCAATTCCGTCTTAAATCTGAGATCCCTGATTTATTAACTGTGTCCCCTAGTTCTATTCTCTCCAACATGGGGTAACATCCTTTCAACAATCACTCTGAAAAAACCTGTAAATCTTCCATTTCCAATAAGCCCACCTCTCATTCTTCTAAACGCCAATGGATAAAAGCCCAACTTGTCCAAACTTCCATCATAAAGTAAACCATCGTCCCAGCAATCAGTCGCTTCAGAACACTTCACTGAACTGCTGCTAATGCAATTATACCCTTTCCAAATAAGGAGAACAAAACTCTGCACAGTGCTACAGATATGGTCTCACCAACGCCATGTACAATTTTATAAAATTATCCCAACTCTTAAATTCAGTTGCCTTTGCAGTAAACGCCGACATGCTGTGTGCTCCTAATCACTTGCTGTAAACCCATCACATTCAATCAGTGACACTCCTACACCCAGCACATCACATCCAATCAGTGACACTCCTACACCCATAACATCCCAACAGTGACAATCTTACACCCATCACATTACATCAGTGACACTCCTACACCCATCACTAACCCTCAGTGATACTCCGACACCCATCACTTCCCCTTTGTGACATTCCTGCACTCATCACATCCCATGAGTGACACTCCTGCACTCATCACATCCCATCAGTGACACTCCTGCAGCCATCATATCCCATCAGTGACACTCCCACATCCGTCACATTCTCTCAGTGACATGACTACACCCATCACATGCCATCAGATACATTCCTACACTCATCACATCCCATCTGTAACACGCCAAAATTAGTCACATTCTTTCAGTAACATCACTACACCCATCACATCCCATCAGTGACATTCATAAACTCATCAAATTCCGTCAGAAATACAGCTACACCCATCACATTTTTGACGCTGCAACACCCATCGCATCTGTAAGAATCCTTACACCCATCACATCCCGTCAGTCACACTCCTAATCCAATCACATCCCATCACTGACACTCCGACACTCATCACATCCCAACAGTGACACTCCTACACCCATCACATCCCATCAGTGACACTCCTACACCCATCACATCCCATCAGTGACACTCCTACGCCCAACACATTCCCGCAGTGACACTCCAACATCCATCATTTCCCCTTAGTGACACTCCTGCACTCATCACATCCCATCAGTGACACTCCTGCACTCATCACATCCCATCAGTGACACTCCTGCACTCATCAGATCCCCTCAGTGACACTCCCACAACCGTCACAACTTTTCAGTGACATCACTACACCCATCACATCCCATCAATGACACTCCTGCACTCATCACATCGCATTATTGACACTCCCACGCCCGTCACAATCTCTGTGACATTACTACACAAATCTCATGCCATCAGTGACATCCTACACTCATCACACCCCATCAGTAAAACTCCCACACCGGTCACATCCTTTCAGTGACATCACTACACCCATCACAACCCATCAATGACACTCCTACACCCAACTCATCCCATCAGTGACACTCCAACACTCATCACATCCCGTCAGTGACACTCATACATCCAACACATCCCATCAGTTACACTCCAACACTCTTCACATCCCGTCAGTGAGACTCGTACACCCAACACATCCCATCAGTGACACTCCTAATCCAATCACATCCCATCACTGACACTCCATCACTCATCACATGCCAATCAATTTCCCCTTAGTGACACTCCTGCACTCATCACATCCCATTAGTGACACTCCTTCACCCAACACAACCCATCAGTGACACTCGTACAGCCAAAACATGCTATCAGTGACACTCCTACACCCATCACATCCCATCAGTGACACTCGTATACCCAACACACTCCATCAGTGTCACTCCTACACCTATCATATCCCATCAGTGACACTCCAACACCCATCATATCCCATCAGTGACACTGCAGCACCCATCACATCCCATCAGTGACACTGCAACACCCATCACACCCCATCACTAACATTCCTATATATATCACATCACCATCAGTGACCCTGATGCACCCATCACATCCCATCAGTGACATTCCTATACCCATCACATCCCATCAGTCAGACCCCACACGCACCATATGTGAACCTTGTTCTGCAAAAAACTGGCCACCGTCTTGACTACAAGTCAAATAAGTACCTTACTGGCGGAATGCTTGAAAGGAAGATGGGAGCCCGACGTTGACCGTTGACGTGGGCTCAGCAACACGATTCTGGTTTGGTCAATGTTTGCTTGACGAAGCACATCATATGACTGAGGATTGTTTATTCATTGAGACACAAGGGACTTGTAGGCGCTGCTTTACCCACCAATATAGTGTGGCAACACACTCCCGAAATGACACTAATCCCCACTGAGCTCTTTTCATAAAGGCAATATACCAAATTTCACCTCTCAACAATACCAAGACTTCCACTAAATGCACCTACCACACAGTGCCGTAGAACCTAATGCACCCATTGCTCTGTTTCAAAGGACTACAGATGATTCAATGCACTAGAGCTGGCTATTCAGCTCCCCCTGCTCCCTGCCTGTTTTCCTGCCCCACACCAGTCTCCGCCTACCACCACTTCATCTCTCCACATCCTCATATCCATCTATTCCATCTCCCTCACGTGTCTGTACAGATTCACCCACCCCTCCCTTAAATGCATCGTCACGATTCAACTCAGCCCATGGGAGTGAGTTCCACATTCTCACCGCTCTCTAGGTTAAGAAGTTTCCCTTGAATTCCCCAATTGGACTTCATAGTGAGTATATTATATTGATGGCGTCCAAATGTTCTGGTCTCTTGAACTCAGCAACCCCCCTCCCCCCACGACACAAGTGAAAACATCATCCCTAAGTCTACCCAGTTGAAATTCTAGTTGTCCTTTTCTGGGGTCACCCATCAATCTTTGTGTTTCCCACCTCATTGAGAGTACCCAGGACGACTGCCACGAAATACACGACAGCATGAACAAACTTGCAGAATGTGCATGCAAATGACAACTGAAGTTCAATGTGGATCTGGATAGAGGATTGCAACTGGAAGGCGCCACCACTCCTTCATGAATACGCCTCGTAACAGGGCATACAGTAAAGGAATCTCGGGTTACGTATTCTCAAAACATTACCAGTGGCAACATGGGTCAGCAAAGCTATAATAATCACAAACAAAGCTTTGGGGTAGATAATTAGAAAAGTACAATTGAAAAGTAGAGTAGGTGTTTGGAACTTATATAGAACCTGGGTTAGACCTCCCTGGACTATTGTGCAAAATTCCAGTTTCCGCATCACACTCGGAATACTGGGCACAGGTCTGGGCTCCATGTCACTGTTCCGATTGTTCCTGAGGCTCTATCCCCAGCCGCCTGCATAGGGTGTTCAACTTCCAAGCCTCCCAGGTTTAAAGCTGCATGGCGGAGCGCTCAAAGAAGCTCCGTGTGACCGGGGGGCCTTTTCTGTGCTCTCCTCCATCTTCTGGCTGATGAGCTAATCGGGCATCCATCAACAGGAGTGCAGTCGGTAACGGAATTGCTTTGTAACTGTCCCGTTTCGGCAGGAGTTCTTGCTCATGGGTACTCACACTCCATCTTGCAATGGCACAGCGCAAAGTCTCTGCTGCTGAGATTCTTTCCTACTGCGCCTGTGCGGTGTTCAATGTCTACCTCCTGCAGCTCCCCTGTCCCTTTTCCAGCAAGGAATTTTCCCCCACAGGCTCCAACAGGGAACTCACTGTCTGTCGTGAATATCTCTGTGTTTGAGCAGTCTGTCCTCTTCCTCCATTTTACCTGCACTCCTATTGGGAGGAAATGGAGAAGTCCTCACCTGTTGCTACAAACTCGCTGAGACTGTCATCCAGATTAGTTTCCCAACTTGTTAGACAATTCATGCTGTCAGAAGGGCCCACGCCTGCAGTCTCCCTAGTGGTTGTAAAGCCACCTTGTCGTGATGTGTCCTGGCACTTTGCAGTGTCCAGCCCCACTCCCCAGTGGTCGAGGCTTCCACAAGTGCTGGGGACTTGGAGGGGGAGGGGGGTCGTTCACCAAATCATCGGTTGTAGGGTGGCCTTGCTCCAAAGCAGCCCTATCTAAACCCCTGTCGGTAGACACTTACAGCTTGCTTCCATGCAACACCCCTACCAGCGAGTGGGCCACCACCCACGTGTGAGTTAGCAAATGCCACTGATTCAGCGACCGTATCTCCTGTGTACCTTTAATCTCCGTGCGAGGATGTGCCAAGATCGTTGGGCACATATCTGCCTCATCACTTGGGTCACAGAGACTATGAGGTACTTGTGAGACCATCTAGCAGGAGGCTTGTATATCCGATTCAGCCCACTAGGTCACAACACATCTTTTGAAAAGTCATCATGATCCGATTCGTTGTCCAGTTAACATGGATCCCCTCGCTCAGTTGGGCTCGATGGAGCACCTGGGAAGTTCTCTTCTCCTCAGCGTCAGATTGCGTTAACACGATGGTGACTTACACCTGCTTGTCGGGAACTTCCATCATCCCGATCTCTGGTGCTGCCTCCTCAGGTGGCATGGCAACTGAGTTCTTCGCCTCGGTGTCGCGTTGGGCCAGACTTCCCCCTCGCTCCATCTTCATTGACCACCGGCCTTCCCAGCTCATTGACCGATGGGGAAACAGGGTCGGAATTTATTTCCCCAAAAACAATCCATGTCATCAAAAACAAAAAGATAATCCATCTTGACATAAAACTTGATGACAGTAGTTGTGGGGTCGGTGATGTGGGGGCGGTGGGGATGGTGAAAATGCAATACTGCAGTAGCTGCTGCCCCTGTAGACAGTTAGCAGGTAGTACATCGAAACGACGGTAAACATTCATTGAACGGGTGTAACTATGGAAGCGGGCGATGCAGGTTGGTGTTGACACACATGGCGGGTGCCTTGACAACACGGGACTATGTCACAATGGCTTTGCGCTGGACAGTGTGACGTCAGCACGAATCACATTTCCCCAACTTCAAGTCTTGAGTGAAGAGCAAGGGATCAAAGTGCAGGATTCTGCAAATGGAAAAATATAAATAAAGTTTTGCATTTCGTCAGCGACTTTCACCATTTCAGAATGTCCCCAAAGGTAAACCAATGGATTCCCTCTTAATGAGTAGTCACTGTGGTAACGGAGGTCGGCAATGCAACTGGGTTGCAAAGAAATGCTTTGGAGACAAGCTAAATCTAAGCCTTTAATCCAGTTGGGTATTTGAGGAGGAAATTCTTTACTCAGAAAGCGGTGGGAAGGTGCAACTAGCTCCCAAAGAGATTGGAGGAGGTGAATGGTGACGATGAACTGAAGGGGGGTGCGGGGTGGGGGGGCTGGATAAACGCATCTGGCAGAAAGGAATAGAAGGACACGGGGATAGGGGGGATGAAGTAGTGGGTGGGAGAAGGCTGGTATGGGAAGGATCACCGGTACGGAGCAGAGATGCCAGAAGGTCTGTATCTGGGCTGCCAAACCTGTGTAATTCTATGGAATAGATCAGTGCCATCAATAATGAGCTCTCCGATACACAAGCACCGTGCCTTAGCTTCGCCATACTCCTGCCAAACACCCCCAGCGAGGGATGCCCCTCTAATTGAATTCAGACACCCCCTCGTGTGGCATCCCTCTCCAGTTCATCTCTGATACAACCCCGGTACTGCATCACTCTCCAGTTGACCTCACAGACTCCCCAGTGTGGGATCCCTCTCCAGCATATCAGATAAACTCCCAAGTGCAAGACCCCTCTCGAGTTGATCCCTGACATCTCCCAATCTAGGGCCCTGCCCTAGTTGATCTCTGACTCCCCACAATGTGGGTTCACACTCTCGTTAATCAGAGGCATCCCCAATAATGGATTCCTCTCTACTTGATTTCAGACACCTACTAATGTGGCATCCCTCGTGCGGTAATCTTTGATAACACCCCCACCGTGTGGGATCATTCTCCAGTTGCTTTCAGCCACTCCCCAGTTTGGGAACACTTTCTGGTTGATCTCGGAGACTGCACAGTGTGGGATCACTCTCCAGTTGATCACAGATACTCCGCAGTTCAAGACCACTCTGTAGTTGACCTATGACGCCTCCCAATCTGGGGCACCGCCCTAGTTGATCTCTGGCTCCCCACAATGTGGGTTCACTAACGAGTTGATAAGAGACATTTCCAGTGTGGAATCCCTCAATAGCTGATCTCTGACACAGCCCCAGTTTGGAATCCCTCTAGTTGATCTCTGTCACAGCCTCAGTGTGGAATCCCTCTCTAATTGATTTCTGACACAGCCCCAATGTGAGATCCCTCTCTAGTTGATCTCTGTGGAAGGATTGGATCTCCCGCTCTTGCGCAGGCGCTGTCGCTACCCGACCGTTTATTTTTGAATCGACGATCTCGCGCTGCTCTTCCCGCCACCTGTATGCGGGCATGCGCAGTCCCACTGTTGCCGGTCACGCACGCGCAGTCCGGCCACATTCCTCCACGATGTTGACACAGTCCCGCCTCCTCAACCACCGCACATGCGTTTTGTCTTCCTATCAACACCCTCGGGCACGGAAAGGCCTTCCGCGAGCTCACCGGTCGCCGTCTCCAATTCCAGCCCTTCACCCGCATTCTTCTGCTGGCTCCTCCCCTCCCCCACAGCCTGACGACAGTCCGCACCCGTGCAGCGCAATTGCCTGTTCTTCGCGCCGCTTCAAGTCAAACGGATTTGAAGTGTTAACTGTGTTCATCTCTGCAGATGCTGTCAGACCTGCTCTGTTTTTCCAGGTATTTTTATTTTTTGTTTAAGAGTCCTCAGGTATTCCCAGCATGAAGTTTAATCCGGGCTCACAATTCACTCACTCACTGGACTGTTTCCGAAATCCTGAACACGCCTTCCCACTAACTGTGCAAGGATGTCGTGGTAGGCACTAGGTTGTCAATAGATTCAACCATTGTGGACCATATTATATTAAACAGTTTATAGAGACACAGATCCACCGGATCAGACAGAATGAGATCCACTGGATCACATAGTGCCAGATCCACTGTTTCAGGAAATGTCAGATCCATTGGAGCAGAGCGAGTGAGATCCATTGGGTCCAATTGCGTCAGGCCAAACGTTTCTGATAGTGTCAGGTCCACTGGATCAGACAGTGTAAGATCCCCTGGAACAGACAGTGTCAGATCATCTGGATCAGACAACGTGATATCCAGTGATCCAGATCGTGCCAAGTCCAATAGATCGGACAGTGTCAGATTCCATGGTTCAGGTTGTGTCATGTCAACTGGAGCAGACAGTTACAGACCTTCTGGTTCACACAGAGTGTGGTCCGCTGCTACAGATAGTCCCGAAACATTGAAACGATTAGTGATAGATCTCCTGTATCAGGCAGTGTTAGAACCTTTGGTTCAGGCAGTGTCAGACCCTCTGGTTCACACAGAGTCAGAACCACTCGCTCAGCCGGTGTCTGATCCTCAGGATCAAATAGTGTCAGACCCACTAGATCAGACATTGTCAGATCCTCAGGTCCAGTGAGAGTGAGGTCCAGTGCTACAGGCAGTGTCAGGTGCTCTGGTTCTCACAGAGTCAGATCCACTCGCACACCAGTGTCTGATACTCAGGATCAGGTAGTATCAGATCCACTAGATCAGACAGCATCAGATTATCTTTCCCGAGAGAGTGAGACCCAGTGCTACAGACAGTGTCAGGTGCTCTGGTTCAGAAAGTGTCAGATAACCTACAGCTTGCAGTGTCATTTTCTCAGGTTCAGAGAATGTCAGATGCTCCGGTTACGACAGGGCCAGATTCTCTTTTTCAGTAAGTGTCAGGATTTCCAGTTCAGATAGTATCAGGTAATCTGGATCGGACAGAGTGAGATTCAACGGTACAGACAGTGTTTCGTGTTCTGTTTCACCCAGTGCCTCATCCTCTGCTTCAGTGTCAGATCCACTGGATCAGGCACTGTCAGATCCACTGGATCAGAAATGTCAGAAAATGTCAGATCTTATGACCCAGACAGAGTGATATCCACGGTTACAGTCAGTGCCAGGCGCTCTGATTCAGACAGAATGGGATCCAACGGTGCAGACTGTGTCAGATTCTCTGGTTCAAGTCAGGTCCTCTGGATGGGAGAGTATCATATTCGCTGATCCTGACAGGGTGGGATCCAATGGTGCATACAGTGCCTTGTGCTCTGATTCAGTCAGTGTCTCATCCTCATGTTCAGCCAATATCTGACCCTTTGTTTCAGCGAATGCCTCATCCCCGAAACAGTGCTGGGTGGGTAGGGGGGTGTGTGGGGTTGGGGAGGAGGGTGAGAGGAGGAAGGGAGTGGGGGATGAGGGGTGTTGTTGGAAAGTGGGTCAGAGATCTAACCAAATCTCAGAGAATATTAAATGTAATAGGGCAATACTAGTAGGGGATTTCAACTTCCCCAATATTAATGGAGATAGTGTTAGTGTGGAATGGTTAGAAGGACCATACGGTGGGGGTGTTGGACGGTGACAGAAATCTTAAAGTGCATGCAGGAGAGCTTTTTTGAGCCTGCACGCATAAATACCTACAAGAGAGGGGGCGTTGCTGGACCGAGTCTTAGGGAATGAAGCGGGTCAAGTGGTAAAAGTGTCAACGTGGGAGCAGTTTTAAAATAGTGACCATAACTCTCTAAGTTTTAAGGTGATTATGGGAAAGGTCAAAGATAGACCGGAAATAAAGGTCATGAATTGGAGAAGGCAGATTTCTAATTTATAAAACAGGATCTGGCCAAAGTGGATTCGGAGCAGCTACTTGTTTGAAAGTCTACAACAAACCAGTGGGAGGCATACAAAGTGGGAATAGTAAGATTTCTTGGCCGTCATATTCACGTCGAGTTGAAGGGCAGGATCAACAAGGTCACTGAACTCTGGATGTCAAGGAATGAAAGCAAAATAAAGAAAGCTCATGTCAGATACAGAGTGCTGAAAACAGTGGAAGCCCTAGAGAAGTTAAGAAATTGTAGAGGGTACTTAAAAGTAATTAAGAGGGCGAATAAGGGGCAAGATAAAGGAAATTCACAATTCATCTTATAAATATATTAAGGGCAAGATGATAAACAGATAAAGAGTGGGGTCCATTATGGACCAAAGTGGAAATGTGTGCGTGGAGGTGAAGGACATAAGTGAGGTTTTGAATTATTAATTTTCACTCGTGTTCACAAAAGGGAAGGACGACGTAGGTATAGTGATTGTGGAGGGGGACTGTAATATACTTGAAAAAATTGGCATTGGAAGCGAGGAGGTGTTCATTATTTTTTCGGGATTGAACACTGATTAAACTTCAAGCACAGATGATGTGTAACCCAGGCTGCTATGTGAGGCAAGGGAGGAGATTGCAAGGGCCCTTTCACTAATATTCAAAACCCTTTGGCCACAGGAAAGGTTCTGGAGGGCTGGAGGACAGGGAATGCAATAACATTATTCAAGAAGTGTTGTTCTTATACAGCTGGTAATTACAGCCCAGTGAGCCTTACATCAGTGGTTGGGAAACTATTGACAAAAACAAGTTTGAAGGACATGCTTAACCTCCACTTGGAGACTTAAGGATTAATCAGAGATAGTCAGAATGGCTTTCTCAGAGGGAGGTCATATCTTAACACATTTGACTGAATTTTTAGGGGTGTTGGCTGGTTGTGTAGATCAGGGTAGTGCTGTTGATGTAGTGAACATGTACTTCAGTAAGGCTTTTGACAAGGTCCAATGTGGGAGAGTGGTCAATAAGGTAAGAACCCAATGGATCCATGGCAATTTGGCAAATTGGGGCCAAAATTTACTTCGTGGCAGGAGGCAGAGGGCGATGGACGAAGGTTGCTTTTGCGATTGGAACCCTCTGTCCCGTGGCGTACCGCAGGGATCGGTGCTGGGCCCCTTGCTGTTTTTAGTGCACATTATTGATTTGGACGTGAATATGGAAGCTATGATCAGTAGCTTTGCAGTTTGGCGGTGCCATAATTAGTGAGGAGGAAAGCCTTAGATCCCTGGACGATAGAGGTGGGCTGGTAAGATGGACAGAGCGGTGGTCAATAGAACTTAATCCTGATACATGTGAACTGATGCTTTTTGGGAGCCCTAACACGGTAAAAAATTGTAGGACCCTCGGAAGAACAGGGGATCAGAGGGACCTTGGTATAGATGTCCATTCATCCCTGAATGCAGCAGCAGAGGGAGAGAAGTTGTTTAGGAAAGCTGACGTGATCCGTGCCTTTATTAGCAGAGGCACAGAATTTAGAATCGGGAAGATTATGTAGGAGCTTTATAAAACAATATCTGGGTTACAGCTGGAGTGCTGTGTACAGTTCTGGCCGCCAAAATATAGGACGAATGTGATTGCAATGGACAGGATGCAGAGGAGATACAGCATTTGTTGCCTGGGCTGACAGATTCAGCTATGAAGAAAGGCTGGCTAGGCTAGGGCTGTTTTCCTTAGAGCAGGGAATGCTGAGGGGGACCTGACACAGGTATGCAAAGCTATGGGAGTTATAAATTGTGGAGGTGGGAATAATCGTTTGCTCTGAGATGATGTGTCAATAACCAGAGAGCATAAATTAAAGGCAAGGCGATTTGAGGGTTTTATTTTTCACCCAGAGTGGTTTGGAATCTGGAACACCCTCCCAGAGCTGGTGGTAGAGGATGGAAACTACACAAGGTTTGACAAGTATTTAGATGAGCAGTTGTAATGTCATAGCATATATGACTATGGGCCCAGTGCAGGAAAATGCGATTAGAGTAGATAGGTGCAGGTGGCCGGCAGGTACACGATGGGCCGAAGGGCCCTATCCTGCTCTGTGCAAGTCCATAACTATGACTTTATGACTCTATGGAAGTTATTCAGCCGTTATCTGATCCCCTGGTTCAGCGATTCTCTAATCCCCAAGTTCAATGAGTGACTGATTCCCTGATTTATCTGATTGCTGATCCCCTGATTCAATCATTGTCAAATCCCCTGATTCAGCCAATGTCAGATCCTCTGGTAGAGACAGTGTCATATCCCCCGTTTCAGAATGTGTCTGATTCCTTATTTCTGATGTGTCAGATCCTCTGGCTCTCCCAGGTTCAGGTCCTCCAAGTATTTATATAACCAGGAAATATATTTATTTACACAATATATTTACGTGCACAATAGTTATTTTCAGTAGAACAACCTGTTATATACACCAAGGCTTTATTTATACCTCATTCTGGGAGAAGAATGAATTGATTTAAAAAGAAGGACGAGGAGCAGGAGGTTCGTATCCTGGGGATTTCGGTTTCATTCAGGGTCTGGACAGCAGCAGTTAACTCTGCAATTATGCGAACACTTTGCCGGCACATCGGGAGACTTGGGAACATTTTGGGCGTTCCAGGAATAAGGTTGAAAATTCCGCTGCGCAATCTCGGAGCTGCTGTTGCTCATTATTGAATAACTCGCAATTCGTTGCGTCGGAGATCAACATGTCCGGGAATCTAAAACTAACTGGCGTGTTATGCACGCAAGACAATAACACAAGTGTTATTGTATCTGGGTTCTGCCCATTCTCCAGTAGGACATTCAACGTCTCTTTCATTCTCCAATACATTATTTTCGCTGTCAGGTATTTGCAGGGCTCTGACACAACCACTGGGCAACAGAACAGGTGTTCAGGAAATTCATCAAAAAACTTTCACCATCGTCCCTATGAACTGCAGCACTGAAACCAGCGGAGCTCTCAACAGTCCAGTAAAGAAGGCGACCATAGTAACTGCCTGATTGTCTTGACCTCTAAGGATCTTTTAAACAACGTTGTGAAAATTTAGGAACAGACTGTGGGCTGCATGTTCTGTCATTGCCCTGACCAGTAGAATAGATCATTCGGTGACTTTTAAATACTCATTTTTTCTCCATTTGTTGAACTATATTTCTATGTAACTTGTTGCACACATTCTGCTAACGTTTAGAAAGATCTGAAGTCAAAGTGAACTTGCAAAATTATGCAAAAACAGTTTTCTGTTTTAAGAATTTTGCCGTGCAAATTTCACTGAAATCAACCAAAACTAAACATTGATGAGAAGGCAACTAATACATTAAATTACAGGGAATATATCCCGCTTTAACTTCATAACTAAAAAGAAAAACTCACTCCGAGTTTATACATTATAGACACTCTCTGTAGTCATGTAGCCCCGACCTTAAAGTTTGGCGCATTCTGGCTCTAAAAGGAACCCTTTTCCCTTCCTCACCGAGGTGAATCAAAGTCTCTATCATTGAAGCCTTTGAGCATACCCGACTGAAGTTCAATCTGAAGATTCCTTCTGGTGGTTGCAATATCTTTAACTCTTATCAGTCCGTGGTTCTAACGAGCTATCTGCTTGGTCATTATCTGAAAAGCAGTCCTTTTCTTCTGCATGGCATAACAGCACCTGCTGTGGGTCTTCCTTACCCTGACACTTCCGGTCAGACTGATTCTGAGATTTTCAAGTCTGTAATCATCAAAGCACAGGTTACTTCTTCCTTTGTGTCAAAATGTAAAGCTCACCAATGACTTTCTGTAGGATTGAACCTGGACCCCAGATATCCATGTTAAACAGATCATAATGCCCTGTCCCCTGTAAGAGTTCAATTCAACTTCACGCCGTCCTCTATTCCAGGACATTTTTGTGTTGCTTTGAATTGGAAGTGAAAGTTTATATCATAGCTAACTCATAACATCTACGTGCCATGTCAGTTGGCTGATTCAACAGCAGCATCAGTGTTTTTTTGAAGTTCTCACTTGAATCCCCACGTGACAGAGTTTCAAACTCCGCTGCTGCGATTCAGTATCAGCAGCAAAATCATTAAGCAGAGAGCGACTAAGAAAGTTGCTTAGATGAATAAGTCGTGTGATGAATATTAGGGGGATGAATGTGTTGAACGATCCGGCAATTCGTGTTTAATGAGAATCTCATGCAGCTCATTGCCAGGGTTAATACTTCTCGTGGATGGGTCAGCTTATTTTCAAAACAGCTGCTTAAAAGCACTCACTGCACAGTCTCTGCCCCTTTCCCACAGATTTTCATACGTGCCTGATGAACTTATCTGAAGGGATGGGGAATGGAACAGGAGATAACTGCAGTTGTGCTATCTGAGGTCAAAATCGTCAAACAATGCAGAATCCATGGGTTCATCCCCTGGCAAGGAACAGACTCCAAATGATCCCTCAGTGTACCAAGTATGTCTGAGACCTGGTTCTGAAGTTCACTGCTTCGTTGTTAAAAGCTGATTTGCATTTACAAGCACAGCGGCTGCACAGGAAGACCTGGGGTGTTCGAATACCTTCTTGCAGAATAGCCATCCCACCAATCTGTGCTATCCAGCTGAATACGGCCAACTAATGGCTCGTCCCTGTGTGGGTTTCGCCGCCACCGTGCAACTCCAAGCGTTTCTTCAATGATGTGAAAGTAGCAGCCAGTCCGGTCCAGGGCTGTAGACGCCAAACTAGGGGGCAGCCGAATGTCGATGACCGGCATTGGATGCTCCCAGATTGGCTTCAGCCATATCCACATCCCACAACACCCCCAAACCCGGCCACCCACCAGCACCAACAAAAACGTTCGAATCTGGCTTTACGTGTGTCACACATTCCGCCCTCTTGTCACTTCAGTACCACGCCAGGATGTGCCCAGGCCTTCGGGTACATTATTGCCTCATCTGCTATATCTCAAGGGCACTGACAATCCTGCGATGTCATCAGGAATACAGCGTGTGTATGAGAGTGCAGTGGGTGATTGGGATTCCAGGCGTTTCTCGTGTGCTGGGGAAATGATTTTCAGTGGATAGTCACTCTCCATTTTGATAAAACATGTGTTAAAGTAGTGTTGATACAATACTTTGTCTCTGTGTCCAAAGGAGGGGGTGTTCGACTTCTATCATTTTCAGCATTTCCGCCACTTTTCCTTTAGGGATTTTTTTTCCCGGGTTCCAGTTGGGAACTCACTATGTGCCGCGGGTGCCTCCGTGTTACTGAGCAGTGAATCGTCTTCCTCCATTTGAGCTGCATTTCAGTCGGTGGAGTGGATGAGACCACACCCGCAGGAAGCGCTAACTCATTAGCACCGTCACACGGAGCCGTTTCCTCTGCCTGATATGGGACAGTCACGATGGTGTCAGACACATGCAGACCTCCAACAGGAGATTCCACAACCCCCTACCCCACCAGTGCTTGAGAAACCATTTTGCTGTGGATCAGCCTGGCCCACCTCATAAAGCTGCTCTACCTCACACCAGCCCACTTCTCCAGAGGTGGAGATGTCACGAGTCTCCACGGTAAGTCCCAGTCATCTATCGGTGGATGTTCTTCCTCCAAAGCATCTGAATTTTGATGCCGGTCTTTAACTGATTTCAGTTTGACTGCAGCCTCCATCCCATTAGCACAAAGCAATCGGCCTCACCTCTTTCAACGTGTGGCACGCAATCTGGGGCGGCATTCCTGTGTTCCTTCACTCCAGCACCAGGAGGTACCCGATTGTTGGGCAGTCTCAGTGTCTGAGTGAGACTTTGAAAAACTCCCGAGTCCACCTGGAAGGCAGCTTGCCTATTAGCATGTGGTCGGTGAATGGAATCTGTTAAAATTCTATCTATGGTGGGACAATGGGGCAGTGGCTGCCAACGGGTTCCCGTTCAGCTAGGACAACTAAAGCATTGCTGATGAGTTTCCCTCTCGCTGTTACCGAGCAATGGCTGTTGGGGGGCGGCAGTGTGAGGGTGGGGCTGCGCAGGGGGCGGAAGGTGCTGAGGTTTCACCTGCTACCATTTTCAGTTGGGAATTTACTGTTTTCCGTTAGTGCCTCGGTGCCAGTGACAAGTGTGTACTCTTCCTTCATTTCCCTGGTCTTGAAAACTGAGCAACGGAGCAGATAAACCATTTTGGACAGCAGGGAAAGAAATGGCTCCTCCAATTGTTCAACCACGGCCTGGCAACACACGTGTTACCTAATATTTGGCAGAAGTCACAGGTAATAGCACTATCAAAGCCCAGAAAAGACCCCTCAGATCCTAAGAATTTTTGGCCAATTTCACTGCTTTGCCGCACCAATAAGTTCTTTGAATCCCTGATACTCAAAAGGATAGCACCAACTGTAGATGAGAAGATCATTCCAGAGCTTGCAGGTTGCCATTCCGGCAAATCAACAACAAGCCAACTGATCAACCTCACACAACATATCGAAGATGGTTTTGATCAAGGGATGGTAACATGTGTTGTTTTTGTAGACCTGTCAGCAGCATCCGATACAGTGAACCATAGACGTCTCCTCTGCAAGATCCTAGAGATGACAAAAGATATTCACTTAACAGAGCTGTTAGAAAGCATGCTTCAGAGTCACCGGGTCGATGTTGAACTGGGTAGTGCAGCACGTGGCGTATTCAGAAGAATGGTCTTCCTCAGGGAAGCGTGCTTGCACCGCTGCTGTACAACATCTACACGAATGACCAACCTATAGACGGTGTCACACGCCGTTTTATATCTACTGATGACTTATGTGCAACTGCCAAAGGCACTGATTTTAAAACCGTGGAGAATACGCTTTCTGAGGCCTTGGAGTTTCTAAGATCGTACTATGAAGAAACCGTGAAGCTAAACGCCAGATTAAAGTAACCTGGTGTGGAGCAACACTGACACATTTTGTGCATCCTATCTATTTAGTCACACTTGATAGATGCCTCACCTTCAATAACCACATTGAAAAGACAAAGGCAAACGTGAGCGCACAAAGCAACACCCTGAATAAGATCACTAACACAAAATGGGGAGCAAGCTGGAAAACATTGTGAACCAGTGCACTTGCTCTTTATTATTCCACTGCCGAATACGCCTGCCCTGCATGGGAAAGATCTACTCAAGCTAAGAAGATGGATGCGGTTCTGAATGCAAGCTGCTGACTTATCACAGGTTCTTTAAAACCAACAAACACCAACAGCCTGTATATCCTGGCGTGTATCGCTTCCCCTGATATAAGAAGAACGTTAGCCAGCAATAAAGAGCCACTCCGTCAAACATCAGATGAGAGGTACCCTCTACATGGTCATCAACCTACACCCAGCCGCCTAAAGTCACGGAAGAGTTTCATGAACAGTGTTGTTCCATTACAATCAACCCCATCTGAAGCCCGCATCGCCTTGTGGAAAGACCGGCTCGCCAGTCTCGGACAAAACCCAGTGATGGAAATTCTAACGGATGAAAGCCTTCCCCCAGGAGCTAATTGCAACTGGGCAACCTGGAAGTGCCTTAACAGACTTTGGACTGGAGTAGGTCTTTCGAAGGTGTCACTAAGCAAATGGGAACATACAACCAGCCCGACAACTTGTGAATGTGGAACTGAGCCACAGGCTATGCAACATCTCCTGCAATGCCTATCGCTAGAGTAACACTGCACTGTTGCAGATCTTGCCGAATTCAACAACAAGGCCCAAAAATGTGTCCAGTTCTGGCTGGGCAATGTATAGACTGTCCGTGGACACGATAACAAGAATTATTTCCCTGGTTTGTTGTTGTCGAGCATGGAGGAGGCCTCGCCTGGAATTGTTTCAAACTCACTGTAGATTCACTCTCGAATCGGGGGGCACCCAGACCTTTGGAGAGATTTCCATCGTGTCTCCCGTGTCACAAAGTCTTTGAGAAACTATTGCGCCCATCCAGCAGGCCGCTTGCGGTTGACATGAAAATTGGTGGATTGGTATATAGTGAGGAGGATAGCCTTAGATTACAAGAGGATATAGACTGGCTGGTCAGATGGGCTGATCAGTGGCATATGGAATTTAATCTGGATAAGTATAAGGTGATGCACTTGAGCAGGACAAACAATGCACGGGAATGCACGATGAATGCAAGGACCCTGGGATGAACTGATGATCAGAGGGAGCTTCGTGTTTATGTCCACCCGTCCCTTAAGTTAGCGGGGCAGGTAGATAAGTTGGTTAAGGGGGCATATGGGATTCTTGCATTTATTAGCCAAGGAATAGAATATAAGAGCAGGGAGGTTATGCTGGAACTGTATAAAACACTGGTTAGGCCACAGCTTGAGTATTGCATGCAGTTCTGGAGTTCGCATTGTAGGAAGGATGTGGTTGTACTGGAGACAGTGCAGAGGAGATTTAACAGGGTTTCCCTGGGGCGGAGAGTTTTAGTTACGAAGAGAGATTGGATAGACTGAGGTTAATTTCCCTGCAGCAGAGGCGATTGAGGTGGGCATGACTGATGTGTATAGAATTTTGAGGAGCATAGATAGGGTAGACAGGAAGGGACTTTTCCACTTGGTGGAGGGATCAATTACCAGCGGGCATAGATTAAATGTAAGGGGCTGGAGGTTTATAGGGGATGTGAGGAAGAATTTTCTTTCAATCAGAGGGCGGAGGGAATCTGGAATTCGGTGCCTGAAAAGGTTGTAGAGGCAGAAATCCTCATAATATCTATGAAGTGTTTGGATGTACACTTGTGAAGCCCTGGCATACCATGTTGTGAGCCTAGTGCTGGAAAAGAGGATTAGAATTACCAGCTACTTGTTTGACCGGTGCAGACTCGATGTTCTGAAGGGCTTGTTTCTGTTCTGAAGGCCTCTATGATGTTATGACCTATATATCCGAAGGTATCGCCATCCAACAGGACCACAACCCACCACTTCAAAACTCACAATGACCTATTTAATTTGTCAATGGAACCGTGACCGTCTCACTCGGCTCCACGCCCACAATCCATCTCCCTGGAGCTTTTTTTTCATCTTCTCTACAACTCCAACTTCAGCTCCAGATACAATAACATGTTTCCTCCACCTGCTGGTAGGAACTTCCATCTTCCCAAACTCAAAGGCTACATGCTGAGCCACCACGGCAATTGAGGCTTTTGCATTGTTGTCACATTGGACCAGATTTCCACGTGTTTCCTCTTCATTGAGCACCAGCTTTGCCAACCCATAAACCGTCTGGCAAGTGGGGGTGGACATTATTGTTTTCCACAACCTTCAATGACTCCAAATGTAAATGACCAATGTCGTCATGATCATGACTGACAGTGCGGCGATACAGTGTTGATCCACAGTAGTACCTGCCTGCAGAAACAGGTGGCAAACAGAACCCACAGACACTTGGAGGCAGAGCTTGTGGACAGCACAATCACTGGGAACAGATGCACGGGGGCAAAGAAAGAACACGGTCAACAAATTATCAGAGGCAGAGGAACAGGGCGAATGTGGAAGAGAAGAAATCAAATGCTCCATTCCCTAGGAAATGGCGATGAAGTTGAGGATACATATGAGATCGGAACCAGACAACTGAATGACATTTATGGACGTGACTTCTTCTGGACAGAAGTAATTTACAAAACTCTTCAGACCTGGATGAGATGGAAAACACTCTCACAAACATTAATCCAAAGCTTAATGCCAGAGCACAAAGAAATGTTAAAACGTTCAGGCTAAAACCAGGAAATATTTGCTGAAATCCTAGAGATTGTTAAATTGAAATGCCGTGAGGGAGAAGGCAAATGGGCGAGTAAGTATTTGCCTCGATCCCAAAGACCTAATTCAAATAATAAAGAGCACTGACTATGTTATTCCAACAGTGCAAGAGACCATGCCAGAACTGGCAGGGGCCAAAGCTTTCAGCAGCTTGATACCAGATATGGCGACTAGAACGTGAATCTTGATGAGGAATCTTCACTCCTGAGATTATTCAACACACCCTTTGAGCTGTTCAAATTCCGCCATCTATCATTAGCCCTTAAAGTGAGCACGGAAGTGTTGGAGGAAAAATCAGATTTAAACAGGGGATGCAACGGAGGTGTCAGCATAACTGATACCCAGCTCTATGTGTGAATCATAGAACGGTTTCAGTACAGAAGGAGGGCATTCAGCACATCCAGCCAGTGAAAGTACGCTGCAGGAGCAATCTCACTACTGCCACTTGTCCACCCTTTCCCCGAAACCCAGCAAATATTTTCCCTTCAGCTTCCCGTCCCATTTCCTCTCAGAAACCAGGATTAAACTTTGCTCCACTTCTTTCTCGAACAGAACATGGGAGACCCCATCTCCTCCCGGAGTTAAAGTGGTTTTCCTCATGTCACCTTTGCTTCATTGGCGAACACATTAACCTAATCTCAACTGATTCTCGGCCCTACTGCCAACGGGTAGAATAACTATCTACTCTGTCTCGATCAATCATGATTCAGGTCACATCTACCTAGTCTCGCAAGCTTCTCTTCTCCAAGAACAACGCCAACTCCTCCAATCTATTCACTTAACAGATGTCCCTTATCGCTGAATCCATTCCCGTCTAATCTTCTCTACTCACTTTGGTCTCCTGACATAACGAGGGTAATGCTTGCACTGCAGGCAGTTCAGAGATGCTGATTCCAGTGATGAACGTGTTGTCTCTGGAACAAATTTTCAGCCCATTGAACTGGTGCATATTGGAGTTCAGAGTCGCCTTGGAACAGGTATAATTCCGAGCGGCTTTGACCGGGGGGCTGCTGAGAGGATGTTTCCCTTTGTGCCGGAATCAGTACTAGTGGCACAATTTAAGAATATGAGTCAGGCATTTAAGACGGAGATCATGAGGAAATCCTTGTTTCCATGATTCATTAATTCCCTTCCCCAGTGAGCAGTGGAATCCGGGTCATTGATTATATTCAAAGCTGAGTTCGGCAGAGCTTTTATCTGCCAGGGAACGGAGGGCAATGGGAGGACAGATATGGAAATGGAGCAAAGGTTTGGAGTTAATAAGCGATGACCTTATTAAATGGCGGAGTTAGCTCGAAGGCCTTCGTATCCTTCTCCTGCTCCTATTTCTAAAGCCCTTAATTGCTTTTGATATCTGAAATCTTTCAACAAGAAACGACTTAAACTATCTCCCACCACAGTCGATGTGATAAGGGCAGATATAGTGTGGGGATTGGTGAGTAAATCTGTTGTGCAGCTTGAATGGTTGTTTTTGTTGTTGAGTTTAGAAGCTGAAGTTCATATTTGAAGACATTTCCTTCTGCCTCTGCCAACTGAACTGGGCTTTGGGAAGAGAGAGGCTGCGCTGGTTGTCATTTCACCTCCTAACTGCTACGAACCGCTCTAAACTTCGCCTGGCCCTCCTATGTCCTCCCAATGTTAAATCTTGCCCTCCCGCTTCACCGACCGCTGCTCTTTGTCGAATCCCAGCCACAGGTCGGCAGCAATGGCCTCCTGGCTTCAGTGTTTTATTGCAGACCTTTATTTTAAATCGACAAAAAGAAAGGAAGAATCGGCTCTTCAGAATGGAGGAGGAACTGGAACTCTGACCCGTCGAGGGGCTAAATCAGAATAATAGTGATAATAATTAAATGAAAAATGAGAATCAGCTTCCTGTTCAGCAGGCAATTTTGTTGCGCATGCGCAGTCGGTTCACTCTCCCCGAGGACAGTGCGGCCCTGCTCACTGATGGAGGGCTTTCCCATCCGGTGGCATTGTGGGAACAGCGCCCGCCATTGCACTATCACCAATTAGGACAAATAGAAATCCTTAAGGTGAGTAATGAGTCAAGTGATTGGGACAATGAGGATGCCATTCGGGAATTGGAGTATGTCCGGCATCCAATAAGATCATTTGTTGAATTTCTACCTGAAAACACTCACCCTCACACATATCCACACGCAGAATCTGACTCACTCCCACACGCTCGGGATATTATCGTGCATAAAACACAAACAAAAAACACATCCACATAAAACACACAAACTCACACACACACACACATAGACAAACAGAGGGTAAGTTTGAGCAAGTGTCTAACTTTGTGTGCGTGATAGTCCGGTGCGAATATATTACTTTGTATCAGAGAGCCTGTGAGTGTGTGTGTGTGTGACGGAGAGTGTGCGAGGGAGAGTTTGTGAATCAGTATGACTATGACTTTGTGTATTTGTGATTCAGGAAGTATGTCTTTATGTGTGTGTATGAGTGCGTTAATAGTGTGTGCGTAATAGTGTGTCATTTTGAGATTGCTAAATTGAGTTTGTAATTGTGTGAAAAAGTGTGTGATTGTTGCCGATGCGTGCCTGTGTATGGTGGGACAGCAGGGTGTGTGACATTTAGAGTGCTTGAGAGAATGTGTGAATGTGCGTGTGAGTGAGAGTATTAGAGAGGGAGAGTGTTTCTGAATGTGTGTTTGCTATGGACTTTTGATGCACGAGTGATTCTCTGCAAGAGTTTGTGAGTGTGATATGTGAGTGCGTACAAGTGTGAGAGCTGAGAGGTTTTTGTGAGGATTTGTGAATAAGTATGTGAATTAGTGTGTGTGCCTGCTTGTGAGAGATAGAGAGTGAGAGTCTCAATGTGTGTGAGACATTGAGTGTATGATATTGTGACTGCGTGACAGAATCTGTGTGCGTGCATGTTGGTGTGTGGTTGCGTGAAGGTGAGTCTGAGTCTGTGTGAGTGAAAGTGTGTGTGAGGGTGAAAGAGAATGTGTGGCATTGTGACTGTGATATTGAATGAGTGTTTGATTCTGGGAGTGTGCGTGTGTGACGGAGTGAGTGTGTGCTTGAGATGAATTTGTGAGTGTTTCTGCGAATGTGTGTGAGGGAGTGAGTGAATGTCTGTGTCTGTGAGAGAAAAAATGTGGAATGCAGAGTGTCTGTGAGTATATGCCTGTGTGAGTGTGTGTGTGTGTGAGAGAGAGAGAGAGAGATGTGGACAGTGGGATTGTGTGAGAATGAGATTTTGTGAAAATGTGTGAGAGAGAATGTGTGTGTGAGGGTGATTGTGCGGAGAAGTGTGAGTGTACGTCAGTCTATGGTAGTGTGTGTGTCTGTTTTTTTTGTGAGACAGAGAATGCGTGACATTTTCACAGTGTCAAATTGAGTGAGCTTGGGATTTGACTGCGTGAGTGAAAATGTGTCTGTGAGTGGGTGTGTGTGAGGGTGAGTGTATGTGGGCCAGTGTGAGTGTATGATACTGTGACTGAGTGCAGGCGAGATAGTGCATATGTTTGAGAAAGTGTGTTTGACAATTTAATAGTGTGAGATCGAGTGAACATCAATGGCTGCGTGTTATTGTGTGTGTGTTTGTGTGTGTAATTGTGTGAGTATATGTTTGTGTATCTGTGTGTGTGTGTGTGGGTTTGAGAGAGAAGCCGGGATTTTCCACACCGGGCTTGATTGTCCTCATTCCTTTTCCTATTTTTGTTCATGAGCACACTCCTTATATTCAGGGGGACAGCCCAGGCTGGGTCTATGCCACCCAGAAGCTTGTGCACGGGGACGAATCAGCCTTTGCCCGAATACTTGTGAGCCTCGTGTGAGAAGCATTCTCTGGATGCTTGTCATTTGCCCTTCACACAAGCCCCGATTGCAAAGCTTTGCTTTAGCCAAACGACATGCTCGGTGTCCACTTTTGCTATATATCGCTGGAGAGTTCACCTCAGCAATGTGACTATTGCTGGAGAGACCACACGAGCGATGTAACTATTGCTGGAGAGAACACCAGATCTATGTAACTACTGCTGGAGATAACACACGATCTATGTAACTACTGCTGGAGAGAACACCCGATCTATGTAGCTACTGCTGGAGAGAACACACGATCTATGTAACTAAAGCTGGAGAGAACAACAGAGCTATGTAACTACTGCTGGAGAGAACACCCGAGCTATGTAACTACTGCTGGAGAGACCACCCGAGCTATGTAACTGCTGCTATTGAGACCACCCGAGAGGTGTAACTGCTGCTGGAGGGACCACCCGATCTATGTAACTATTGCTGGAGAGAACACCCGATCTTTGAAACTACTGCCGCAGAGAACACACGATCTGTGTAACTAAAGCTGGAGAGAACATCAGATCTATGTAACTATTCCTGGAGAGACCACCCGTGCTAAGTAACTGCTGCTGGAGAGACCACCCGAGAGATGTAACTTCTGCTGGAGAGACCACCCGAGTGATGTGACTGCTGCTGGGGAGACCAAACAATCGCTGCAACAACTGCTGGAGGGTCCATTGGAGCGATGGCTGATATAATCAGCAGCACATGGTGCTCAGAAAACCACCATCCCCAAAGTTCTCAATCGTTCCCAATGTCCATGAGCTCTTCCAGGCCTCCATCCCGTTTAGTCCTGAAAAGTTGGTCCTTGCGTGTTCCGGACCGGCGCGATTTCACACTTTCAAGCTTGTGGGGCGGGCGGTCGGTGGCTGGGAGGGCGGTAATTGGACAGAATCGGTTCACACTGGCATGTTACACTACAAATATGGACTTTTCATTCTAATATGCAAAATACATTCTTATCTATATCGTTACAAAGTTACTAGTCAGAATGAGTTCATGTATTTGTGCAGGTGTAACAAGGATTAATTTCAAAATGCTGTAAAACTCCAGTGATAAATATTAAATTCATACAAAATGAAGGATTCCATTAAGATCCCCTTGCTGCTGTCCACATAATTATTTCCTGTAGCTTAAATGTGTTTCATGTTGAATGGTTAACTTGAAAACGGCGTGTATAAATCCAGCAGTCTGCTGGTCCCAGCTGCACGGCAGCATCAGTTGTGCCTCGGGTCGAGTTGCTCACGGATTCCTTCTCTCTTTGGCACAAGATCAATATCTACATTTTTGGATATGTAAGTTTGGAAATCCAATAATTCGAAATGTTTACAAGCTTTGAAAGGAATATATCTTTGTAAGAATGACACACGTTCACAAACAATTACTTGAGAAATTCTGCTCAGTTCTCCAGGACTTTGTTCCGTGAATTTGGCTAAAGTTTGCTGCAAAGATAGCGATCTGCTCTCAGCATTATGTACATCCAAAGTTATACATTTGGTAGCTTATTATTTGAGGACATCATCGATGATGTTGCTTTCCAAACATCACGAAAGAAAACGTTTCAATGTTTTCGAATCATATGATGTACAAACAGATTTGCTGCAGTTTGTATTACTGCTTCCTCTTAATAAGCTGCTGATTGGTCTAACAGCTTTTCTGCTTCTGTCGTCAAAAGTTTTCATTTTTACCAATTAACAGATCGTGAACCTATTTTTATTTGAAATTATCTAATGCAAACAGTTATTTTGTAAGACGTATTTTAGTTCCAAATTAATGTGATATTTGTGCCTTTACTGTTGCAAATTTGTGAAGATAAAATTTGAAGTCCACTTTCCGTGAGCATTAGAAAAGAAACCTTTTACGGAATGGGCCGGTTTAAGCTTGACATACCTCAGCGTCTCAGAATGTCTTAATCCAGTCCTGTAACTGACATTCATAAGACACGTCTTTGACTACTGAAGACCTGGCTATTTCCTTGTAAGATTTACTAACTTTATATTTCATTTTATTTGAGCTTATTTCAGAGCTGTAAAACGTTAAGACAGGGCGAAGGCGGGATGAATTGGACACAATGAATGTCTGTGATAAATTGGAGAAAGGATAATGCAAACTGTGTAAAACTTTAGATTTCCAAAGAATGATATACTTTATTCATCAAACATGTTAAGGTGCAGTACATGACTGTTCCAAAATGGCAAATTAATGTGGATGCTGAAAATCTGAAGCAAAAAAAAAAATATGCTTGGAAACTCAGCAGGTCTGACAGCATCTTTGGAGAGAAAGACATATTCATGTATCGACTCCACATGACTACTCTTGGGTGCTCTGAAGAAGAGTCATACGGACTCGAAACTTTAACTCAGTCTTTCTCTCCACACATTCTGTCAGACCTGTTGAGTTTTTCCACCTTTTTTTTTGTACACGACTGTTCCACCTTGACTAATAGTGTATTAATGTTCAATCTCTTTTGATGCAACATGCGTTATTCTGATAAATTTAAACACACTTACAAACTGGTTAGGCTTATAATTCTCATTTCATAACAAGGAATGTGTTGTGTTTTTTTTAGCACAGAGATCAGATTGACGGCAGAACATTAACAAGGCATTTACTAAATAAAAAAGATAGTGTGTACTGGAACAACAATCTCTCTCTCTCTCTCTCTCACTCTCACTCTTTCTCACCCTCTCTCTCTCTCCCACACACACACAGGAAGATGAACAGGCTGACAGACACAGGGACCTACAAAAAACCGTCTCACCTTCACCGCTTTCCCACTGTAGGATGCAGTCATGTTCACATGGCACAGATACACATTGCGTAAACGCACACAGACACACACAGATCGAAAGACAGAGATATACACTCTCTCTCACATACACACACACACACACATATAAAGAGACACAAACGTACAGGGGGACAGATACATAAATAGATGCGTGCACTCCGATAGGCACGCACAAACAAACACAAACACATACACACAGGCACACAAAAATCATTCATGCAGACAGCCACACACACAGGCGGATATATACTCAAATATGCACCCACGCACATGTACGCATGCACGTACACATAGATGGAGAGGCATTCACACAGACACAGCCACATACAAACGCAAAAACACACACATACACATACACGTTGTCACACACATTCACACACACAGACGGACAGAAACATAAATAGACATATTTACTCACACAGCCAAATACACACACGCACACACAACCTCACCTTCAGCAATCTCCCTCGGCTGGGGTTTATCGTAACCGCGGGCGCACAAACACACACACAAACACACACACAGACACACACACACACACACACACACACACAAACACACACACACACACACAAACAAATAGATGCTAAATAATTAAGATTAATTATACACTCTAGCATAAATTGACATTTGGTTGCTAAGTTGGGATTCAGACCCTATACAGAGGAATACAATTGTACGTGTTTCCTTTATTGGGCATAATAACTGATCCACAGGTTATAATGTTCGATCTGACTTGTAAAAGTTAACTTGATAGCCAACACACAGACGGGTAAATTGAGTGTAAATCGTGAATTGGTCATGGTAACCAATATTAAGTATATAAAGTAAAGCTAATTCTTGTATTGGTCTTGAAAAGATTACATGGGGAGAAAGGAAAGGTATAACGGTATTTCAGCTGATAAGCAACTAAATCAGATGATTTATGAACTGTGAGGAGGATAGAATAGCATTTCAAAAGGGCATGGACAAGTTAGTGGAATGGATAGGCAGGTGGTAGATGAAGTTCATTGCAAATAGATGCGAAATGATTCATCATGGTAGCGAGAACATGAGGAGAGACAGCACAAAATGAAGGATTGATCTCTGAAGTGGATATGAGCAGAGGGACAAGCCATTGAAGGTGGCAGTATATTTTGAGAAATCAGCAACTGAAGCAAGGCTCTATTTATCGTAAAATAGAGTCTTAGTGCAAGGAAGTTAGTTCAACTTGTATAAATCACTAGTTTGGACTCTAGTTGAAGTATTACGTTGAGATCTGGGCAAGGAATGTGAAGTTACTGTATAGAGGATAGATGAGCTTCACGGGAATGTTTCCAGGTTTGAGCTTGGAGAAGTTACAGGGATTGGTATTGGGTATCTTGCCGTTTGTGGTATATATAAACGATTTAGAATTGAATGTCGGATGGTTGATCATTAAGTTCGCGAATGACACGAATATTGGTGGGGTGGTAAATAGTGTATAGGATAGCCCCAGATTAAAGGAGGATATAGACGCGCTGGTCAGATGGGCTGATAATTGGCAAGTGGAATTTAATCCAGATAAGTGTGATGTGACTGACTTGTGCAGGACAAGCAAGGCACGGGAGTCCACGATGAATTGTACCTGGGAAGTGCCGAGGATCAGAGGGACCTGGGTGTGCATATCCACCGGTCCCTTAAATGTTCCACACACCCCATAAAGAGACTGGCATAATTGGGGCCCATGCTGCTAACCAGGGCTACACCTTTTATTTGAAGCAAGTGAGACGAGTTGAAGGGGAAATTGTTCAGTGAGAGAAAAAGTTTAGCTAGACTGAGGAGAGTGATCGTGGATGGGGATTGTTCGGGCCTCTGTTCGAGGAGGAAGCAGAGAAACCTCTGACTATACCGGTGGGGAATTATGTTGTAGAAGGATTGGACGCCCATGGTGAACAGGAGGCGGCTGGGGCAAGGGGACTGGAAAATGTTGGTATGATGTAGGGCGTCAGAGGAGTCGCTGATGTAAATGGGAAGAGACTGGACAGGGGGCGAGAGAATGGTGTCAAGATAGCAAGAAATTAGTCCCGTAGGGCAGGAACAGGCTGTTGCGATCGGTCTGCCGGGCCAGTCCTGACTGTGGATTTTGGGTATCAGGTAGAAGCGGGTCGTCCGAGGTTGGGAGATCATGTGGTTGGAAGCTGCAGAGGGAAGATCTCCAGAGGAGATAAGGTCAGTGACAGTCCTGGAAAATAATGGCTAGATGTTCAGTGGTGGGTTCATGGTCCGGGGGAGGTAGGAGGAATAGTCTGCGAGTTGACATTCAGCCTCTGCGAGGTAGAGGTGGGTGCGCCAGACAACAACAGGACCACACTTGTCAGCAAGTATAATGACAAAGGCGGGGTTGGACCTGAGAGAAAGGAATGCGGCAAGTTCAGAAAGACACTTTCACAACAGCAGCACCACCCTTGTTTGGCTGAGACCTCTGTCGGCATAATGGAAGGACGTCCTGACTGGCCAATTTGACTGTGGTCAATATGGTGAATCACAATCCCTGATTTGATGAAGCGACTGTCAATCAGCCAGCAGGTCACCTTGAATGGTTCAGGTAGCTGTCAGTCAGCCAGCGGCGTTTCCTTAATGGCTGAGGTGCCTGTGGGTTAAAGCGTAATGCTGCCCCATTGTCTGCCGCATCTGTCAGTTGTGGAGCTGTTTTCCCTGGTTGGCACACTCAGCTGTCCATCAGCGGGCGGAGCTCTTTGATTGGCTGAGGCGTCAGGCAGTCAGGTGTGTTTCTTTATGAATTGAATAACTGATGTAACCGGATATTTCACTGCATCCTTGATATGCTCTCTGAACTTGGACTGAGTCACCCCATAGATTAATGTGTTTGTGCAGCAACTTAAACTCCGCAGCATAAATCCGACTTGTTGTAATATATATCCGGAATACGTGAGGAAAGGTGCTTCTCTCAGATCATAAGAAAGGAATTTTACAACATACACTGACCACAGGATTATGAAGGTGACAGATATTGTGAGGAGTAAAATCGTTGACTTCCTCCTGCTCTCCATCTCTGGGTCACTGCGATTCTCTCCCTTACTCTGAACCCTCAGTGCCTTACGGACTCGACTGGTATCTAAAATGTGTCTGACTGTCAGAGCGTTGATCAGCAGAATTAAACCGAATGGGAGCAATGGGTTTAAAAGCTTCTCAAACCAAGAAAACCCAACCCATCCGGGATCAGTAAATTAGCTTAGCTTTGCCCGACATCCCTGCGGTACATTATCGATTATCTTTCCAGGATCCATTGTAAAGTACCAGGGGATGTTTTTTAAAAAGAGCAGGATGCCAGATGTCACTAGAACCACAGCCGCAGTTTTCCCGGTGCAATATTTTATTCTCAGATTCTGGCAACAAATGGCCACAAACCGATCAAAGGAAAAAGTGACGGTGAACCAGACAGAACAGTCCATGGCTGCAGCGAGCAGGGCAGCGCAAACACTACACACAGGAGTGATGTCCAGAAAAGTCACTGGGAAATAAAAATAATTGACCTGGGTCAGTATAGGGTCGGTGATAATGACCAATAGATCCGCCGTTGCCATGGCCACCAGGTAGCGAGTGGTGCAGGTGGAGAGGCCACACTTTCCTCGGCACAGGATCACAATCCCCAGTAAATTAACTGTCAGAGAGAGAAGGGAGAAGAGAATGGAATTTAATGACGATACATTCTCCATGTCAGACACAGACAGTAAGGATAGGATTTTAGGGCCACAAAAGGACCTGAGGAGAAAAGGGGCAGGGATGTGGTAGAGAATAAATTTGCAGGCTGGGGCGCCATTCAAGAATGCAGCTCACTACCACCGTCTCAAGGGCAACTAGGGCTGGGCAATAAATGCTGACCGAGCAAGCAAAGGCCACGCCCCCTAAATGAAAAAGAATGATCCCAGGAAAAGAGCCTCTCTAGCACTGAGCGCCCACTAAATAATGCTCAGGATAAGACTCAGGATCAGACTCAGTATCAGACCCTTTCCCTGTCTGGAAAGTCTCCCGCACAAGCTTTTTTCTGTAACAGTTCCCCTCCAGGTTGGCAACTTTAGCAGTGCACTTCCCCAGGAATATTTCTGCTCCAGATTTGGTCCCTCAGCATCTAATGCTCTTCCTAGAAGCCTTTCATCTCCATGTCTGTTCCTCCGCAGATCACATTCTTCCCACGAATAGTGCCTCTTCCGGATCAGGCTCTCCCCAAGTCACAATCAATCCAGGAATAGACCTTGATCTGGTTCGGACGCTTCCCAAGTCACCTTCATTCCTGCAGTAGACCCTGTTCTGAAATCGGACAGTCCCCAGGTTACACTCTTCTTAGGAATATACACTAACCATGTTTGGATATTCCTCAGGGCACGCGCTTCCCAAGATTGGAAACACTCTAAACGCCAGACAGCAAATTCTTCCCAGGAGCCTATGCTATCCGGCGTCACATTTACCACGACACACTTTTCCTCAGAACACAATCTCTCTCCAGGATTGCTCAATCCTTATGAAACAATCTTCCCAGGAATGGACCTTCTTCAGTTTTGGACCCAATCCGAGGCATACACTTTACCAGGAATATACCCTCTCCAGGTTCAGACCACACCCACAGCACACTCTTCCCAGGAATAGACCCTCTCCTCGATTGGCAAATGCCCATAGCACAAGCTTCCCAGGTGTAAACACTCTCCAGGTTCAGGGCCTCACCTGGCCACATTCTTGGCAGTAATAGACCGTATCCACATTCGGATATTCTACAATGCACACTTTTTGCATGTAATGGACCTCTCTAGTTTTTTGCCTTCCCCAGGTCACATTCATTCCGGGATTAGACGATCTTCTTGTTCGTTAGCTCCCCAGGACTCGTACTGTTGAGGAATATCAATATGTATCATTCAAAAATCTCCTGGTCACAATCTATTCAGTAAAATTCCTCCTCCAGTTTCAGACCCTCCACAGGGAACACTCTTCCCAGGGATAAACCCTCTCCATTTCCAGGCTCTCCACGGGGAAAACTCTTCACAGGAGCACAAAATCACAAAATACAGAACACCCCTCCCCCACCCCCGCACCAGCTCCCACCACCCACATCACACTTTTCCTTGGATGTGAGCTTCTACAGATGCAGATACTTCCCAAGTTACAGATATCCCAGGGTTTGAGCCGTCCTGGTTCAAATATTCCTCAGATCAATCCATTCTCAGGAATGGCCCCTCTCCTGCTTCAGACAACCCCCCGGGCACACATTTCTCAGGAATGATCCTACTCCAGGTTCCGAACCTCCATTGGGCACTCTCTACCCAGAAGTACACACTGCCCAGTTTCAGAACTTTCAAGTGCATTTTCTGTTTCCCAGGAACATATCCTCTCCAGCATTAGAAGGTCCCCTATCTCACACGACCTATGAGAAGAGCCTGCCCATGTGCAGGCCTTCACTAGGGTAGAGGCATGTGGGGAAACAAACCAAGCCAAGTTTAAAAATCCCCATTGCACACTTCACAGGAATGCTGACCCAATAGCCTATTCCTGCTCCTATGTTCCCATATTCCAAGGAAGAGATCCTGTCCAGATCTGGACACTCCCCAGGGCATACAATTCCCAGCAATAGTTGCTCTCCATATTCGGACTCCCCCCAGCTCACATTCCATAAAGGAATAGGCACTCCCGTGTTAGGACCACGTCACTCACTTCCGTTAATATCACAGTTAAAAATGTCTCCCGGTCACCCCAATTCCAGGAATAGATCCCTAGGTTTTGAAACGCTCAAGAAGACACTCTTGTCAGGAAAATAAAACGCTTGGCCAAGTTTAGCACTTCTCCAGGGCATACTGTTTCCTGGATCGACCCACAACAACTTCAAGATCTCACCATCTCGACATTTCTCCAGGAATAAACCCTATCCACTGTTGGACACTCTCCAGGGTAGACCAATAGGGAAAGAGCATTTGAGAGCGGAGAGAGAGGCCACAGAGCGTTTATCAGCGCGGAGAGAGAGAGGGGAGCGCATAAGACCAAAATGCCATGAGGCCGATGAGCAAAAGTAGGCCATTGGGCCCATCGTTTGTGTTCCATCACTCAAAGAGATCGTGTTTGATCTGATAACCCTCAGCTCCACATTCCTTCCTTTCGCCATAAACCATGACTGCCTTGCTCGTTAAAAATCCGTCTACCTCATCCTTGAATATCTTTAACGACGCAGCTTTTAAAGGCCTCAGTATTTACTAATCCACAGATTAACTACAATCTGAGAGAAAAAATTCCCCCTGACCACTGCCTTAAGTAGGCCAACCCTAATTCTTAGATTATGCCCTCTTGCCCTCGACTCCACAACAAGTGGAGACAACTTTTCAGCATCTACCCTGTCAAGCACCCTAAGAATGTTTTGCTTTTCAATATGGTCGCCTCTCATTCCTCTAAACTCCAATGACCAAAGGGCCAACCTGCCCAACTTCTTCACTTAAGAAAATCTCTCCATACCGGGGATCAATCTAGTTAACTTTTCTGTACTGCCTCTAAATTCAGTATATTTTTCCTTATATAAGGGGACCAAAACAGTTGAGAGTAATTTAGGTGTCACTAATGTCTTGTACAGTTGTAGCAACACTTCCCAATTTTTATACCACATTCCCATTGAAATAATCGCCAACATTCCAGTTGCCTTCCCCAACAACTGCTGAAAATGTATTTTATTTTCGGGGATTCATGCACGAGGATTCCCAAATCCCTCTGTGCTGCAGCTTTCTACAGTCTTTCTCCATTTAAATATCATTCAGCTCCTCTGTTCTTCATACCAATAAGTGCATAACCTCAATTTCCCCACGTTATTTTCCTCCTGTCAAGTTTTTGCCCACTCACTCTATATCTCCCTGGAGGCTTTTTAAATGATCCTCACTACTTACCCTCCAAAATATTTTTGGGGCATCCAGTAAAGATAGACCGATAACGAGTGCGGGGATAGAGGTGATGGATCTTTAAAGAGCACGAGAGGGAAAAAAAAGTGCAGAGAACAGCTGATTGGTGGGTATCTGTAGTCTTTAAAGTGAAGTTAAGGCGTTCAGTTTGTGCTTAGGTCTGTTGTCTATTCTTATCACTTTTAAGAAATGGCTTCTGAAGTATAAGATCGTTACTAGTTTTTATTTAAATACAATAAAACATAAAGAGCGGGGGATTCTTCAAGTGTAATGAACAGGGATAGTGAATTAATTAATTAATTAATTAATTAATTACGACAGCGATGGCATGATGACTGCTGTGTTGCTGATAGAGCATGTGAGTGTTGCTGGTCACTAAAGTGACACAAGACGATCAGATTTGTAGTAAATGTTTGCAAGCTCGAGGAACTTTGGATCCAAGTTAAGGAGTTGATGTCCAAGCTTCAGACGTTGCTCCAAATCAAGGAGGGGAAAGTTACGCGGACAGTTTGCTTCAAGAGGTGTTCTCACCCCGCAGATTAGGTCATTCAAATTTGGTCTGCGATCAGGGACAGGAGGGTGTCACTGCAAGGGAAGGAGGTATGGGGTCCCAGGGGTTAGAGGAGCCTCGGCCCCTGCAACTATCCAACAGTTGCTATGCTCTGTCAAGCTGATTGGATATGGGCGGGCCTGCAGAGACGATGAGCGAACTGACCCTGGGACTGTTTTACAGGGAGCCATTAACTTTGTGATGTTAGGGGGCAGTATATTTGGGAGGATAGATACTGTTCTCTGCAGCCGTGAGCACGACTCCCGAAGGCTGTGTTGCCTGCCCCGTGCCAGGGTTATGGAATCCTCCTCAGGGCTGGAGAGGAATTTGAAGTGGAGGGGAGAAATCTAGTTTTATTCACAACGTTGCTGCCAGCGACATTGAACGGAGCATAAAAGAGATCCTGCTGAAAGAATTCGAAGAGTTAGGAGCTAAATTAAAATGCATAACCTCTAAGTTAATAATCTTGGGTTTATTAACTGAGCCATGGGCAAACTGGCATAGGATAAAATGAAGGAGATAAATGCTTGGCTCAAAGTTTGTTGTGGGAAGAATGGGTTTCAGTACAAAGGGCACTGGCACCTGCACTGGTCTAGAAGGGATCTGTTCTGGTGGGGCGGGCTTCACTTGAACTGTGCAGGGACAGGTGTCCTGCCGAATTAAATGACTAGGGATCAAAAGACCGTTTGTAAACTTAATTGCAGTTGGGGAAGCCGGAGAGCGGTAAAGTAGACTTACAAAGGAAAATAAAATGACAGAATTGCAGGTCAGCTTTTTAGGTATTGATGCCATGAATATGACAGGAAGGGACAGAATGTTCAAACATTAAAAAAGAAAACCAGCAGAAAATATCGTAAAAGGGACAAAATGGTTAAAAGTCAAAATTGATGCCTCTTTAATTAAATGCTCATAGTATTCAGCAAATAAAATAAATTAATTAACGGCAAAATAGAGGTTAATTGGTGTTATCATATTGACATTAGGGAGACGTGATCACGAGGGGTCCAAATCTGGGACATAAACATTCAGGGCAATGTGATTTTCAAAAGTACAGGCAGGAAGGGTGTTGAGGTAGCTTTGTTAATACGAGATGGAACAAGTACTGTAGCAATAAATGATTTTGCTTTGGAGGATGTATAATCCACATGAGTAGAGTTAAGAAATAACGTGGAATGAGACAATGTTGGGAGCCATCTATAGGCTGTCTAACAGTAGGGCAGAGAATTTATCAGGGAAATGAGGGCATGTAAAAAATACACTACCTTAATCATGGGTTAGCTTAATCTTAATGTGGTTTGGGAAAATGAAATTGGCAGAGGTTGCCACGAGCAAGGGAATCATCCAGTTTCTCCGGGACAGTTTCCTAGAACAATCTGCTGTCCATCCAACAAGGGAGCAGGCAACTTTGGATCTGTTTCTGTGCAATAAATCATGTTTAGTAAATTATCTCAGAGTAAAAGATCCCCCTCGGAAGCAGGGAACGGAAAATGGTAGAATTTAGCATTCAAATTGAGAGTGAAGATTGGTCCTAGACAACTGTGCTAAACTTACAAGAAGTTAATTAAAAAGAAATGAGGGCAGATTTGGCTGGAGTGGACTAGGTAAGGCGCTTAGCAGAAAAGATGCTTAATGAACAATAGCAGACATTTAAGTAAATAATTCATAGCTCTCAACAAAAATCTATCTCTGTGAGCAAGAAGGGTTCTTGGATGGAGATACACCAAACATGGTGAATCAAGGAATTTAAGGATGGAAACAAATTGAAAGAAAATAAAACGAACAACGTGACAAAGATTAGTCGTAAACCTGAGCTTTAGGAAATATTTAGAAATCAATAAAATACGACCAAAAATATAATAAAGTGGGTGTAAAGAAACGCTGAGGGTGAGCTAGCAATAATTTAAAAGCGGACAGTAGTATATATATTTAAATATAAAAAGAAAAGAAAGGCCGAAGCGATCCTTGGCCCCTTAGAGAATGAGGGTGTGGAAATAATAATGGGGAGCCAGAAAAAGCAGAGGAGTTGAATAAATATTTTTTTATCAGTCTTCACAGTAGAATACACTCGTAACATTCCGAAAAACAGTAAATAATCAGGGGGGACATTGGGGGAGGAAATGAAGCACAATAACTATCAATAGAGAAAAAAAGTATGAGTGAAACTAGTGGGGCTGATACAGATAAGGCCCGTGAACCTGAGTGTTTGCATTCAAGGACATTAAAGAGAGTAGCTACACAGTAGTAGATGGACTGCTGGTAATCTTCCAAGAATCCTTAGATTAAGGAAACTCCCAGAAGATTGGAAGTTTGTCAAAGTAATGCCCTCATTCAAACAGGAGGGAGACAAAAGGCAGGTAACCATAGGCCAGTAAGCTTAACATCCATCATTGGGAAAATGTTAGAGTCTATGATAAAGGATATCTTACATTCATAGAGTCATAGAGGTCTAAAGCACAGGAAAAGGCCCTTCTGCCTATCGAGTCTGTGCTGGTCAAACAAGCACCTAACTGTCCAAATGCAATTTTCCAACACTAGACCCATAGCCTTGTATGAAATGGCATCGCAAGTGCACATTCAAATTCTTGATAAATGTTATGAGGGCTTCAGCATCTACCACACTTTCCGGCAGTGAGTTCCAGAATCCCGCTACCATCTGGGTGAAAAGATTCTTCCTCACATACACCCGCTAAATCTCCTGCCCCTTATGCTAAATCCAAGCCCCTTGGTTGTTGATCCCTCCACCAAGGGTGAAAGTTTGTTCCTTTCAAACCTGCCTATGCCCCTCATATTTTATGCAGTTCAATAATATCCCCACCACCCCCCCACCCCGCCCCCTTCATTCTCCTCTGCTCCAGGGGGAAAAAAAGTTTGTACAATCTCTCATAATTAAAACTTTCCATCCTAGGCAACATTCTAGTCATTCTCCTCTGCACTCTCCCTATTGCAATGATATCCTTCCTATAATGCGGATTCCAGAACTGCCGACAATACACTAGCTGTGGCCTAAACAGTGTTTTATAAAATTCCAGCATAACCTCTCAGCTCTTATGTTATATGCCTCGTCTAATAAAGGCAAGTATCCCAACTGCTTTCTTAACCATCTCAACTACCTTTCCCGCGACATTAAGGGACCAGTGGAAATGGAGACCAAGGTCACTCTGATTCTCGGCACTTCCCAAGGCCCTTCCATTCATCGATTATTCCAGTGCCTTGCTTGTCCAGCCCAGGTGCATCACCTCACACTTATCTGGATTAAATTCCATTTGTCACTGATCAGCCCATTTGACCAGCCTGCCTATATCTTCCTGTAACCAAGGGCTACCCTCCTCACTGTTTACCACCCCACCAATTTTCGTGTGATCAGCAAACATCCCCAACAACCCTCCAACATTCAAGTCTAAATAGTTTATATATACCACAAGCAGCTAGGACCCAACACCGATCCCTTTGGAACCCCACTGGACACAGGCATTCAGTCAGATACACACCTCGACCATCAGGCTCTGCTTCCTGCCACTCAGCCAATTCTAGATCCAGTTTTCCAATTTGCCTTGGATTCTATAGTCTCTTACCTTAGTTATCAATCTCCCATGAGGGAACTAATCCAATGCCCTGCGGAAGTCCAAGTAGCCTACGTCCAATACATTGCCCCCATCTACACACCTGCTTACCACTGCGAAATAATCAATCACGTAGTTCAGACATGCCCTCCCCTTAACAAAACCATGCTGACTGCTGTTGATTAATCCATGCTTCCCAAAGTGTGGATTAATTCAGTCCCTCAGAATGGCTTCCAAAATTTCCCCACCACTGAGGTTCGACTGACTGACTTGTAGCTCCCTTGTTGCCCCCTCCATCCCTTCCTGAATAAGAAATGATGTAATAGCAGATCAATTAAAAACGCACATTAAAACCAAGAAGATTCAGTTTTGCTTCATGAAGGGGAAATCATGCCTGATATATGTATTGTAATTATTTGCGGAGGTAACAAGCAGAATGAATAATGGGGAACCAGTAGTTGTAATAATATTGGATTTCCAAAAAGGCATTCAATAATGTACCACACATACGGCTGCTTAATAAGGTAAGAGCCCATAGTATTGCGGGTCCTATATTAGCATGGATAGGGGTTGGCTAACTATAAGAAGACAGGGAGCTTGGATAGTGCGTCTGAGGTGCTGGCGGGGAGCGAGGGTGTTGGTGTCCCGCATTTTCATCATGGTCACCTGTAACTATTGGAGCACCACATGGATCAATGCTGCGGTCACAATTTTTTACAGTTTATATTCCTGACTTAGATGAGGGAAGTGAATGTACTATCTTATGTTTACAGATGACACAAAAATATGTGAAAAGGCAGGTGGTGAGTATGACACAAAGAATCTATGTGGGAATATAGAAAGGTTAAGTAACCACGCAAAAACTTCGCAGATTGCATATAATTTGTGAAATTGTGAGTTTATGCACTTTGTCACGAAGATCAGAGGAGGTGAGTGTTATTTAATGGAGAAAGCCTGCAGAAAGCTGCAGCACAGAGGGATTTGGGAGTCCATGTACATGAATACCAAAATGCTAACGCGCAAGTTCAGCAGGTAATAGGTAAGTTGTACAAAATGAGTTCCTTTATTTCAACAATAATGTCGTGTAAATTTGTGACACGATGCTAAAACTATAAAAGGCACAAGTTAAATCTCACGTAGAATACTGTGAACCATTTTGTCCCCTTTATTTATGGAAAGATATACTAGCAGTGAAAGCAGTCCAGAGAAGGTTTACTGGGTTACTCCCAGGTATGGAGCGATTTCTTCTGTGAAGATGTTGAGTACGTTGGGTCTGCACTCATTGGAGTTTAGCAGAATGAGAAGCCACATTCTTGAAACATATGTGAATCTTTGGGGCTTGACAGGCTGGATGCTGAGAGCTTGTTTCCATTGTGGTAGAACTTTGGACAGGAGGGCATAATCTCAGGGCGAGGGCTCACCAATTTAATGAGGAGACGAAGAGTAATTTCTTCTCTCAGAGGACAGTGAATCTACGGAACTATTTCCCGCAGAGGGATGGAGGGACTGAGTCATTAATTACGTTCAAGGCTGACTTAGACAGATTTTAAAAGAGTAAGGGAGTCAAGGGTTTTGGGGAAAAGGCAGAAATGTGGAGTAGAGGATTATGAGATCAGCCAGGATATTATTGAATACCATAGCAGACTCGATGGGCGGAATGACAAGCTTATGCTCCAATGTCTTCTGGCCATATTAAAAAAATCAAAAAGAGGATTGGAACACTGTCAGAGTGCTGCTGGAGCGCTTAAATGTCAGGAACTGGTTAACACATATATTTGCTGGAGCAGTACAATAGAAAATGGAGCGATATCCAGACATTTAACTTCATACACTCATCAACACATATATTCAACCAACATCAAAATGCTTCCTGTAGTTAATCTATTCAAATGGAAAAACACAGTGATAGCTCCATGGAATGAAGAGATCACTCATCAATAATAAAAAAAAAACATTATTTCCTAATACAAACAATTTATTTATTTCCAGTTACTGACCCACACTCAGTACAATTCTACACTGACCCATACACCCTGTATTACATTATCAATTGGATCAGTTCTTACACTCTGGTACTGACCTACATTTAACGCAATTCTAGACTGACAGATATACACAGTAAAAAATGGTGACTGTGGTCAGCGATTCCACTCTGCTTACTGACCGACACTTAATACAAATTGACGTGAACAGATACTGTCAGTAAAAGATGTCGTGAATGGAGCCAGGCACCCCTCTCTGATCAGTGTCCCACACTCAGTACAAGTCTAAACTGGGAAATAGATCCAGAAATATATGGTCACTGGATTCAGATATCCCACTCTGGTTAGGGATCCACAATCAGTGTAATTTTCCTTTCACTGCCACTGAACATTACTTCAGGGAATCTGCCTTCACTGAGGGCTAATTTAACATACACGATATTCCGTTAAATCCTAGGACTTAATATATAAAAGAGCCTGTGAGTTATAAACAAAGGTTTATTTACATTTGACAAAAGAAAATAGACTCGCAGAGATATTTCAAGACATTATAATTCAGCAAATTCTATCGCTGATTCGGTGAGAACAGTGGTCAGCAGATCAGCATGTAATATTTTCAGTCACAATTTAAAATGAGAGCAGCCAACACATAGATTTACACAACTTCTATGGTTATAGTCACTTACCAGGGACACCATTAACAGCAAGGATTGTGAAGAATATTTTCTCAGCCAGTTCAATTGGAGGAAGCATTTTCAGTATGAAGTAATGCGCCCTTTTGTGCTGCTGGCAATCCCTCTGTCTTAAACGCTGAGATGTTACATTACCAAAGACTTTAATTTATACCCCGTGGGGTCACCTCAGGGATGTTGAAATTGCAACAATGTTCAAAGTATTATTTTTAAATATATGAACAAACAGATTATGTCATTGAGCTCAGTGAAAATGTGTTTATTTTTAGATTCAGCTTCCACGTTCCAAAGACAATTCCTATGCTGATCACATTAATTAACGGATAAAAACAGCAGCTTCATTCACCCGGATAACATGCTGTCCACTCAAACACCATCAATACCATCTCTAGGTCTCAGGTTGCTTCAGGGAAAGCCGGCACTTGGCTGTTACCATTCAGACAATAAATTCCAAACGTTAGAGTGCCTCTTCCCACGCTGTTCTATTGTAAACTGGGATGTAGCTGACCTCTATAACTGTGGACATTCAGTTATGCGATTAACGTAGGTTAGGGGGTGACAATTTATTGCCAAATTCTTTGAATAAAGTATCAGGAAGTATTAAAACTCCCACAAAAATTGATTCCACACCTCAATCAAATGTGACTCTCTCACAATCTTTCTATCTCTCCCTCTCTCTGTTTCTGTCTCTCCCTCTGTGTTTCGCTCTCTGGCTCTCCCTCTCTGTCATTGTATTTCTCTCGTTCTCTCCCTTTGTGTGTGTGTCTCTATCTCTCTGTGTCTCTTTCTCCTCTGCTCACTCTCTCACTTCCCCACTCTCTCTTTCTGTTTCATTCTCTCTCTCTCTGTCTTTATGCCGCTTTTCCCCTCTCTCAGTCTCTTTCTTTCTTTCTGTCTCGCTCCGTCTCACCCTTTCCTTCTCACTCGGTCTCACTCTCTGTCTGTTTCTATTCCTGTCTCTTCATCTCTCTCCATCACAGAATCACAGTGCAGAAGAGGCCCTTGGGCCCATCAAGTCTGCACCAACACGTGAGGAACACCTGACCTACCTATCTAATCCCATTTACCAGCACTTGGCCCATATCCTTGAATGTTATCACGTGCCAAGTGCTCATTCAGGTACATTTTAAAGGATTTGGGGCAACCCGCCTCCACCACCATACCAGGCAGTGCATTCCAGACCGTCACCACCCTCTGGGTAAAAAAGTTTTTCGTCACATCCCCACTAAAATTCTTAACCTTCACCTTGAAAATATGCTCCCTTGTGACAGACCCTTCAGCTAAGTGGTACAGCTGCTCCTTATTCACCCTGTCCATGCCCCTCATAATCTTGTACACCTCAATCAGGTCGCCCCTCAGTCTTCTCTGCTCCAAAGAAAAGAACCCAAGTCTATCCAACCTCTCTTCATAACTTAAATTTAACATCCCAAGCAACATCCTGCTGAATCTCCTCTGCACCCCCTCCAGTGCAATCATATCCTTCATATAATTTGGCGACCAGAATGTCTCATAATCTCTCTATGTTTGTGGGTATCTGTGCCTGCCTGTGTGTCTCGATCTCTATTTCTCTCGCACTGCATCGCTGTCTCTTTCAATCTGCGTGCGTGTATCTCTGTGTGTCTCTCCGCCTCTCTCACTAATCTTTTCAGTCCCACTCCCTCTATCTATCTGCTTGTTTGTCTGTTTGTTTGACTTTCTATCTATCTATCTATCTATCTATCTATCTATCTACCTATCTATCTATCTATCTATCTATCTATCTATCTATCTATCTATCTATCTATCTATCTATCTATCTATCTATCTATCTATCTATCTATCCATCTATCCATCTATCTATCTATCTATCTATCTATCTATCTATCTATCTATCTATCTATCTATCTATCTATCTATCTATCTATCTATCTATCTATCTATCTATTTATCTATCTATCTGTCCGCCTATCTATCTATCTATATATCTGTCTATCTATCTATCTATCTATCTATCTATCTATCTATCTATCTATCTATCTATCTATCTATCTATCTATCTATCTATCTGTCTATCTGTCTGTCTGTCTGTCTGTCTGTCTGTCTGTCTGTCTGTCTGTCTATCTATCTATCTATCTATCTATCTATCTATCTATCTATCTATCTATCAATCTTCAATCAACCTATATGAATATCTATTTATCTATCGCTGTAGTTGGTCGCGCTGTCTTTCTCTGTCACTCTATGTCTCCCTCCCTCCCTCTCTCCCTCTCCTTCGCTCTCGTTCTTTCTCACACACATTCACAAAATCTACCTCCCTCACTCAGGCTCTCTGTCTCCCTCCATGTCTCTCACGGTATACGACCCTTTCTCTCTCTCTCTCTCTCTCTCTCTCGCTCTCTCTGTGTCCCTCACACACACGCTGTATCCTTCTCTCTCTCAGATACGTCTCTTTAATCTCTTCCCTCTGTCTCTCCCTGATCCCTGTCTCTACCCCCATCCCTCTCTCTGTCTATCGGGCCCTCTCTGTCCCTCTTTCCCTCCACATCTGTATCACTCTCCCCATTTTTTCTTTCTGCCTGTCTCTCTCCGCTCTCTCTCCCTCTTTCTCTCTCTCTCTGTCTATCTATCTCTGCCCCTGTGTATCCCCCTGTCTCCATTCGTCTCCCTCCATCGCAGCCTCTCTCCCTCTCCACCTCTTTCAGTTTTCATCTCTCTCTCTCTTATTCCTCTGTCTCCCATTCCCTGTGTCTGTGTGTGCATGTGCGTGTGTTTCTCCCTCTATCTCTGCCTCTGTAATTCGATATTGCCCTTTGCCTCTTTCTCTCCCTACCCCTGCTCTTTCTCCTCTCTCTCTATCTATCTATGTAACGCCCTTTCATTTTCTGTCTCCCCGTCTCTCTTTCTCTCTCCCTCTCCCTTTCCACTCTCCTTCCCTCTCTCACTTTCGGTCTTTCTCTGTTGCTTTCTGCAAAACTCTATTTGTCTCTCCAGGTGTCTTTCTCTCTCTTTGCTTTTCTCTCTCTCTCTCTGTGTCTGTCTTTCTCTTTCTCTCTCTATCTATCTATCTCTCTCCCTCTCTCTCTCTTACTCTGCTTCTTGTTTTTTCTCTCCATTCTTCTCTCTTGGTGTATTTATTTCTATATCTCTCTCTGTCTTTGTCTCTCTTCCCTCTGCCGGTTCCCCTCTCCCTCTCTGCCTTTCTTTGTGTGTATATTTAAGTGTGTGTGTGTGTGTGTGTGTGTGTGTGTGTGTGTCTGTGTGGTAGTTTCTCTCTCTGTCTATATTTCCCTCTGTCTCTGCCTCTCCATCTCCCATTCATAATCTCTCCTTATGCCTTCCTCAGCCAGGCTCTTATCTCACCGTATCTTTCTATATGTTGCTGTTTCTCTCTCTCTCTCTCTCTCTCTCTTCCTATGCCTGTCTCTCTCTGTATCTAACTATCTCTCTATCTATCTATCTATATGTCTATCAATCTATCTATGTCTTTCTCTCTCTCTCTTTCTCTCTTAGCCTTTTTCTCTCTCCGTGTCTCTCCTCTCTCACACACACTCTCTGTTTGTCTGGCTTTCTCTCTCTCTCTCTCTTTCTCTCTGTGCCTCTCTCGCTGTGTCTGCATCTCTCATTCCCTCCTTCTCGCTCAATATCTCTCACTGTCCCTTTGTCCTCCTTTTTAACCCATCTATTGTATCTCCCTGTCTCTAACTCCCCTTCTGAGTGTCAAACTCGCTCCCTCGCGCTCTACTTCTGAGCCTCCCTCGCTAACTTTACCTCTCTCTTCCCTCTCACTCTTTGATCTCGCTATCTCTCTCTCTTTCTCGCTTTTCAACCATCCCTTTGTTTATTTTATGGTCTGTCTATCTCTCTGTCTGTCTCTTCTGCTCTGTCCCTACCTGTCTGTTTATCTCTCGCTCTCTTCCCTTTCCCTTTCTTTCTCTCTCTCCCCTTCTCTCCCTCCCTCTCACTCTGTCTCATTCATTTTCTCTCTCTCCTTCTCCCCCATCCCCTCTCTCTCTCTCTCTTACTCTGTCTCTCGGCCCCTTTCTCTCTTTATCTTTCTCTCTCTCTCTCTCCATCTGTATCTCGTATTTTCACTCCCCAATGCTCTCACTATTGGCTGAATCACCCCAGATTTGCGCTAAGTGCAGCAGTGAGCGGGAAAAGAGAGGTTTCAACCCCTGCCACAGTGGGGGCTTTTCACGCTATCTGGTCGCTTCCCGCCTCATTAATTACGCAGACATAGGAAACATGCTGTCTGACTTGCCAGCAGGCCTCTGAATTGCCCGCCGTGCTGTTAACAAACTGTCTCCTCACTCCGGGCGCCATATACAAAGTGGAGTTGCGCACACTGTGGTCCATTCTTGCAGCCCTGGACTGCATCGGTGAAGACTTGGCCGTGAAAGCCATGAAGAGTTCATCAAGCCGTTACTGGAATGCATTTAGTTGGCCCACAGTGATGCCCTCCACCCCCGCCCTGGCCGAAAGAGTTGCAGCCAACTCACCAAACCGGTTTGGGAGGCAGTGACAGTGGCACTCAGTGCCCAGGCTCCACAGCATAGATTGGCCACCCGGTGACTGAAGGAGGACAAGTGATCTCATGCCTGCCGCTAGGTAAAGGCAGCCATCTAATCACTTTCACCTTACAGACTCACACGGCCATCACACATTCACAGCCATTCAAGGGGATATGACCACTCACACTCTGGCAGGCACCCTCTCATCTCCATCTGGCCTGAATTGCTCTGGAGATTGCCTCCTCGTCCACGGTCATTTTGAGACCGCTTGCACAGACATACATGTGGCTCCCGTCCTGACCTCGCCCTGCAGCCTCGTCCCTTCCCTGAGGCCGCTTCTCCCTCTTCCCCAAGCAAGCCCTAGCCTTGCAGCCACTGGAAAGATGGCCCAGCTTTAAGCTGGCTTGGTAGTTAGAGACCAGCCTGTGAGCCCACCTAAAAGTGATGTGCTGCTGCCTGAGAAGCCTGGCGCTGAGACAGCCAGCGCTGCCTTAAACTAGGGAGACAAACACACTTTGAAGTGTCGAGCGAAGTGCAGATCGCCAGGTATGTGTCACTTATGTACAGTAATGAAACACGTGGGCGAGATTGCCCGGTTATTCCAGCGTTTGGGGATGATTCTGGCCAGCAGGGCTTATAATGATATGCAGAGGTATTAAGAGGATTTTCCCGAGGTCCGGCAGCGGGAAAGGCGGTCCAGCATTGACAGGCACAGCAGATTATTGAAGACTGATTTCACAGTGGCGTGAAAATGAGTTTTGACTTCCTGCCGTATTGTCCACCCACACCTGCCGACAAGGAAAATTCCGCCCTTTGACTCTTTGTCTACCTCTCTCTCCCTCTCTCTCTGCTCTATCTCTATGTCTGTCCCTATCTCTAATGTGACACTTTCTCCATCTCTCTCTCTCACTCCCTCTGCCTCTTTCTCTATGTCTCCCTGCCTCTCTGCCTTTCTCTCACTCTCTCTGTGTGTTTGAGTGTGTGTGTGTGTATGTCCCTCTACTTTTCTTTCTATTTCTCTCGCTTTTTTACCCCCCTCACTGCTTTTCTCGACCTCTTGCTACCTTTCTCTCTTTCTCTCTCTCTCCCATCCCTCTTGCGCCCTCACACACTTTGTCTCTTTGTTCTCACTCTCCCTCCCACTCTGTCTCTTCCTTTCCCTCTCCCTCTCTCTCACTTACTCACTCTCTCTAACTCCGCCTATCTGTCTCTTCCCCTCTCTCTGTCTTTTGGTCTCTCTATCATACACTCCCCCTAGCTTTCTCCATATCTCTGTCTAACTCGTTCTCTGCTTCTCAATCTCTCTGTCTCTACAACTCTGTCTCTCATTCTCTCTCTCTGCATCTATCTGCCTTTGTCTATCTCCCCCTTTCTTTCCTCACTTCTTTTCACCATTCCCTTTCATTCTGTCTCTCCCTCTCTGTTTACATCTCTGTATCTCTCTCTCTCTCTATCTATCTCTCCTTGATGCCCTCTTTCTCCATTTATTTAGTTGCCTCTCCCCCGATATCACTCGCTCTCTCTGCCCCATTTTCTGTCTCTTCCCTCTTTCTCTCTCCATCTGTTTCTGCGTATTTATTTTTCACTGCCGACAAACATGATGTTGCCGTCATGTAACACGGTGCTAGCCCGTTGGAAACGGCCAACTGAAGGGGATTCATGTCGATCGATAGTTTATTTCCATTCGCGCCCAAAACACCACTCCAACTGGAAATATGGCAGTAATTGAGAGATACTGGACACAATGAGTGACTCAGTTCCCCCAGTGACAGCCACTCCACCCACTGCATATATCAATTAAAGCGAGAAATGCCGGGAAAATCTCAACAATTCACTTATTTGCATCATTTAATGAATTGAAGAATTGTAATAAAGGGATATTTCAGCACATGAGCTCTGAAGAAGAGTCGTACGGACTTGAAACGTTAACTCTGTTTTTTTTCTACAGAAGCTGTTAGACCTGCTGAAATTTTCCAGCATTTTCTATTTTTGTTGCATAAAAACACACACGCTCTCTCCCTCACACACACACACTCATACACACAGAAGCACATATATGTACATGCAGACTCAGAGACACAGGCATGTACTCATACAAGAACACACGCTCTCCTCCACATACACAAACATGCAGACTGGAACACACACAACAGAAAGAAGCAAACACTTTCATGCTTACACACTGGAACGCAGGCACAGTGGAACACAGTCAACCATACACATACACGTAAACATGCTTATATGTGCACATGCACACACGCACACATTCACACATGCACCCTCTCTGGATCTCTTTCACACATACAATATCGTAGAACCACACACAGTCTCTCTCACATACAGGCTCATCAGAGACTCTAAAGAAAGACTGGATAGAGGGCACTTCCCCCACCGTGTGACTGACCTTTACAAACGCTCGGGTTAAACATTTGCTTGACTGGGAGGCAGGGTATGTCACTGAACATATGGTGATGGGGAATCGGGGCTTGGTGAGAGATTGGAAATGAGCAGCAGTGTTTTTGGTGACCTCAACTTAATGGATGTTGGAATGTGCGAGACCAACCAGGAATGTGTTGGAATAGTGAAGCCTCACTATAACAAAGATATGGATGAGGGTTCCAGGAGTGAATGAGCTGGGGTAAGGGTGAAGCAGGATGATGTTATGAAAGGGGAAGTAGGCGACATTAATGAAGGAGTGAATATGTGCTACCAGGGTGAGAAGCCTGCTTCAGCCTGAGACGGTTTATGGGAGAGGCTTGGAGTTGGCAGGTGGGAACAGGGTTTGGGACGGGGACTGAAAACACAATTGCAGTCTTCCCATATATTTAGTTTGAATGAGAGATGTTTGAGATACTCCATGTTGAGCTAATGGACATGGGGATAGGTCGCAAGATAAATAAACGGTGAATGTTTTTGGACGGTACAAGAACAGAGAGACCTGCGTTATCTGTGAACAAAACTCTGAAGTTGACAGGACAGGTTAATAAAAAGCTGTCAATAAAGTATGTGGAACCCTGGGCTTCATAAATAGAGACGCAGAGAACAATGTACAGGAAGATATGGCGAAACCGCATCAAGTTCTAGTTTCATCCTAAATGGCGTTAAGTTTGCAAGACTGGTTTCCATACTTGAGGAAGGCTGTGAAAAATTTGAACGGGTACAGAAGAGATTTCTTAGAATTGTTCCTGGTGAACCGGATCTTGCAGTGACGTGGGTAGACTGGAGAAGCGGGGATTATTCTTCAAAGAGCAGAGGAGATTAAGGGGAAACTGGATGGAGGGTTTAGAATGACGTGGGGTTAGTTAAATTCAATGGAGAGAATTTTCTCCAGCCTCTTAGGGCTCGATGACTAGAGGACACAGATTTAAGGGGATTGATCAAAAAAAGAGGTAATGTGAGGGGATTTTTTTGACATTAGAGAGTAGCTTTGGTTTGGAAGACAATGTCTGGCATGATGGTGGATACTGATTCTGCACCTATTGAAATGGAAATTGATAAATCTGTGAAGGATAAAGGCAGAAATATGGGGGATTGCCAGAGAGTGGGGATTTTTTGAATGTTCAAGAAACCCAACGAAGATTGGATCGGCCCAATTAAACCGTGTTGTTCTGCTAAATTTGATGTTTGCCATTTTTCCTGTCCTGCCTAAAGCTGTTTGATAACGTGCCACAGAACATATTTGTTAACAAAACTGAAACAAAAGGGGTTAAAGGCTGATGACAGCCGGGCTTCGAAATGGGCTTCGTGACAGAAAGCAGGGGGTACTGGAGAATGGTTGTTTTTCAGATTATAAGGAAGCGTCCAAGTGAATTCCCTGGGTCAGTTTTGGTCCCACTACTCTTTTGATGAGTGTTAATGCCTTGCACTGAATCGCACAGGTGCAATGAGAAAGATTTCAGGTGTCGAGAAACCGAGACATGTTAAATAATAGTGGGAAGGAGAGTAGCAAATTTCAGGTGGACCGAGGCTCACTGGCACCTGAAAGACGCAATTTATCACACACAAGATTAAAGTCATACCTGTTGATAGAAAATACAGTAAAATGAAAGCTAAGGAAAGCATTTTCAATTAGGAACAGGGACAGAGAGAAATGGTGGTTGGTTGTGGGGTGACGGGGAACAGGGGGTGGGGGAGGGCGGGGTCACGTTCCTTTGAACGGTTCGTAAAACATGAGTCTGAACAATCCCCGACCTCAGAAACGTGCAACACCCTCCAATCTATAATTCTGCAATAATTCCATCTCAGAGAGACGTGGACAGGGTATCGGTGGGTTATCCACCTCCCGATGGGGTCTGCGGTCGGGATTGGTCCCAGAAGAGCTCGGGTGTGGAGGTGGGCTCTTCCTGTCCTGTCTTCAGTTACATGATATTTAGCAGCGCCAATTCAAAAATTCTCCCTGAAAAGGACCTGAGAGGACACTGGGGAGAATTCTGATCATTGCTCTGTAATCCACTGGTGACTGAAACATTGTTATCCTGTGAGAGTTGGCACAGGAAGACCATTTCCCTGAGTGCACTCTTTACCCTTTGCTGTGTCCACTGTTCAAGTCCAAAGTTGGCAATCTATTCTAATCTCTGTGCAACCTGCTGTAATAATCTTTTACTGATCACCGTGAAAAGACATTGACCTTAAATATATATATATATATATGCTTTATCTACCATAGCTTTGGTGATGAGACAGGAGAACATTTCCGCTGCTGCGCTCCTCACAACTCTGACCTTCTGACACTCAGGAAGATTTATGCACTCCGGCAAGGTTAGTGAAATGTCCCTACTTGGCATGCAGCCTGGCATTTCTGCATACTGCATGTCAGGGCTGGGATGGACACAGTGTGCATGATACTCAGCAGCGCCAGAGGAACATGTGTCTGTGGCCAATGTGAAGCAAACAATGCCAATGACAAAGGACAGCAATGAGGATAATTAACTGCAGCCCTCTTGGAGGGATCTCCAATCAGCGTGACTCGGTGAGCCACACAGACTCATTTTCCCTCCTTTGCAATTGCTGGAGGAGAGGGCACACAATGCCCAAAAGAGCAGAGGACCTATGATGGAGGCCAAAACCTTCCAGCAATTGGGCGTGCGGAGGGGAGGGCAATGCGCCTTGCCAGAATACGGTCCACGGAGCCTGTGGGAGGCAGGAAGAGGGCCGTCCCACGTTCACATGGCGATAGTGTTATCTCAGTTGTGCAGCTGGTGCCGTGGGCTGTCGGGTTGAGGGGTGGGGCTGGGATCTGGGAGGGGCAGCACGGGCGGGAGTCGTGGTTAAGTAACTCCATAGTGTGATCGTTGTCATCCAGGGAGGCAGTGAATGGCTGCAACTGAGTACTTGGAAATATTTGGAAGGCGTTCATTTAAAAATAACGAAAGGAATTTTCTGCATATCCTCATCTCATGACTGCCTTGTGTTTCCATCGCAGGCCCAGGAGCTGTGGTCCCAATCTCAGCAGGAGAGTCAGGGCAGAGACACGAGGAGGACCTAGTAGTGTCTGAGGATGTGCCAAAACCATCACCTCACTCAGCAGGCAGGAGCCCAGAGGCTTTCCCCGAATAGTGACATTTGTTAACATAAGTTGAGGAGCATTAAGTGATAAGCACAGCAGTCGTGTGTAGGAAGGGCTGTTAAAGGCAAAGGTTTCTAATCACAGTTTCCCCCGGAGGTCCAGGGCAGTCACAGGGTAACCCCTTTGGGCAGTGATGCAGAGCCTCTGCAATATTAAATTTGGGCGTCATTATTTGGACATTCAACAGCAGACAAGTGGCCATCTGTTGCAGTTCCCTCAGGCATTGTGAGCCCTTGCACTCCGAATGCAGGAGTCCATGGTGATCACGGTTTTGACTGTGCCTCAGTTTGTGTAGCACATGATGAGCAGCCAAGAGAGACTGGAAAACCCGTGGCGCTCCACACAGTAGCAGCGAAGTTTGCTGCTCTGCGACACTAACTCTGTTGCTGTAGTGGGAGAGGAGCTAAGGACTCTGAACAGGAATATCTAGCGGGAAGCAGAATGGCGGACCGAGGAGGTGGCAGCAGCTATTCAGCAATAGAGGCACAATATTTACAAATGTTTAAGAAACTATGTGTTCAGAGGTCGTCAATTTCTCAACGACAACCTTTCCCAAGCATCCAATAAACTTCCCTCATGTGTGACATGTCATCGGATTAATGACTGATAAAGTGCCGTGACTTTGGTGTTTTTACCTCCCTCCTCTCCCTCCCAGGTCTTCGGTCACACTCTTCCAAGGCAGCTACCATATGCAGTGATGCTGGATGAGCAGCTCTCTGGCACAAAGACGCCCTGCATGTACTCCTGTGTCCCTCACTGCCTCATCGTGCACCTCGTCCCCTCCTTTGCCCTCACTATCCACCTCTTCGTTTTCCTTCCCTTACTCCTCCCCATCCAGCTCATCTGGTCCTTATCTTCCTCATTCGTGGTCAGGCTCCCTTCCTCACCTTTCCCTGACTCCAGTGCCAGAGCCCTTTATAGCATCAGTCATGGAGAATGCAGTAAGCTAGAATGATATGGGACACAGTGGCAGGGGCGGGATGTAAAAACCCCCCTGAGCGGCTGTAATAGTCGACAAAATGAAGAATGTCATCAGGCTGAACTCAGTAGGTCAGTTCCGTGACTTCCTCCCGACCTGGTTAGGAATGGGGATACAATCACGTGATATTTTTACTCCCAGAGCTGGATTGTCCGTGTGATGCAGATTGAAATCATTTCCTCCAGTGATATTCAGATATTGAGCACCAGGCTGAATTTTGCACTGCCTCACGACACTTTGTTATGCCGCGGGTCCCTGTTTATTTGCTTTTATTGGATGTCGGTGTCTTTGTCCAGCTCAGGATTGATAGCCCATCTGAAATGGCCCTTGAGAAAATGGTGCTGAGCTGAAGGATCTCGTGTCTGAAGAAATCCTGCTATGACCAGCCTTTCATCGTAAATTAGCTATCGAGACATGACACTGAGATGTCTTTGATGCACAAAGTTCTTTTTTTCGGTGAGATTGTTTGGTGCATATTCTCCCCGCCCGTTGTCTGCAGTATTCCCCAAAGTTTAGCAGATTCGTCAGCTGCAATCAATGCATATTGAATTTTATTTGGCTCTGGGTTGATGCTGGTGGGAATTTTGTTGTTAATGAGGACACTGTTCTGATTCCTTAACACAATCTCTGTCCTCCTGTTCAGGCTTCTCAGCAGGAACGTGTGGTATTGGTCCTGATGTTGTTTGTTATTTTCCTTGCACATATTCAGTTGTCACATCAAACCTCAAGGTTCTCTTTTTTGACTCTAAATGACCTCATTGTTAGTTTCTTAGCATTTAATAGGGTGACCAATGATTTGTCCTCTGTCCCAACTGTACATTATAGGTTTAAGGCTTTGTCAGCGAACATCTCACAGGCCCTTGTGGATGCTAAGGCCTCTGTCTCCACTACACTGTATCTTTACTCTGTTTCAGACCATGACCGACATGTGCATTAAAATAGCCTGCGTGATACATCTTTCTGGATTTGAAAGAGTGCAACTCCTATTCCAGTCACTGATGCATCTGCAGCAGCGATTTTGGACAGCTGTGGTCTGAGTGTGCCAATATGCCTGGTGAAATGAGCATATTTTTTCATATCGTGGACCGCGATTGTTTGATTATCGCTGAACCAGATGTACCAGATCAGCTGGGACCTTTCTCACCTGATAGTCAACTCCCGCTTTATGGGGACCACATCCAGAAATATTCACTCCCTGCACGACCGAAGCACCATCAACAATATGCACTGCAGGATTTCATTAAGGCTCCTCCGTCAGCACCTTCTTTACCTCATGCATTCGCTTACTTATTTAACTCACATAGTCTTGTATCCTTCCGTTTAGTGGTCCTACATATCCCACTCCTACTATGATTCCCTTGCGTAATTGCATTGCTCTCCTTGTCATTATTTCAAAAGGGGTGAACCAGGCTGACCTGCTTCAGGTAGCCCTAAGGCACATTAGCATATTGGGCTGCTCCCTGTCTCTTGAATATATTTTATGAGTGATATATTTTTTTAAGTTCAGTTCATCCATTCAAACATCTCCGAGCTCTGTGGCTAGTAGGGAGCGTGGAATTTCAATTTATGTTTAAATTTATACATTTCTTAATGACTCTTCCTGTGAAATGAGTTCCCTGATCTGCATCTATCTGAATAGGCGCCCTCCAATCGTTACAATCTACTATCTCCTGCAGCTGTCTCACTTCGGACCTAAATTCCTTAAGCTGCCCACACAACTCTACATTTCACCTTCTTGTCCTGTCTTTCAATGGCTCAGTATCTTCACTTCCAGTGACGGTTCTCTCTGGGAGCTGCTTAACTCTGTCTGTCATCATACTGCTAATCCTGTGGCCTTACTTTTTGTAGCACGCAGGCACATTATTACAATCAGTAATTCATTTATTTAGCTTTTGTCCAGCTTTCCCTTTCCCTATATCCATTGTGTGGTAAATTGTTGTTAAGTGTCTCCTTACACTTCAATTCGTAAACTGCATGCTACACATAGTTTTACCTCTAAGTGTTTTCCCCGTGGCAATGATCATCCTAAGATTCTTTTGAGGTCATTTTCTCTACTCTTGGTCGTTGATAATGTTTCCTTGCTCTTCAGGACATATTAACTATTCCTTGTCAACGACGATATCTGTCTCCAATTCATTGCTTATCTCCTTCTGTCCGTTTCCGATGTCACTGTTCCTGGCCAGATTATCAAATTCAGTTCCCTAAAAACAGTTTTCATATTGTGTCCTCTTTCCCTAACTCTTTCTCCGTCTTGCCTCATACCATTTTACACATAAAACAGTCTACAATCGTATCTTGTTCAGGTGTCTGGAGAGAATTTAAAACTAACAAAGTATTCTCATAACAATTTCCAAACAGTAATCAGGCATTGACTTGTTTTGCTTCATTATCTTCTTCTCAAACAACATTTCATCGTCTCAAAAGTAACCCACTAAATTGTGACTGACCCGTTTCTTTTAGAATTATCCAGATTCATTAATTCGGCCAAAAATTGGAATTCTGCAAATCTTTGTTAAGGTCTTGAGCTTAGCTTCATATTTTGGGAACACACTTAGAAATACAAAAGCTTGTTGCATTTGAGTTAGTACCAATTGTTCTTACACCTTTTAAAATGAAAATTCTCTTTTGAGAAATTATCAGGAATCAAACCTCAAATTTTATTGTGTAAGAAATGTAATTTACACTATCAAAATTAAAAAAAAACATCTTTTTCATGTGTAATCATTTGTACCCAAGTTAAAAGTCCCATATGTTTATCAACACATTTTTACCTTTGGATAACATCCTCGTTATTCATTGTTACCTGATAAATTAGACTACACTTTCCATCTCAAGACTGTCCCAAATTCAAATTATAGTATGTTGGGATGCAGATTTCCTTTATTATTTAATTCATCTCCTCAAATAAACCCCTGCTTATACTTGGGAACCACATAGACCCTGTTTTTATGTTTTTTTGGTTTTCCTCGAATTCTTTTGAATTTCAGGTAATATTTTTTGCCCTCAGAAATTTAGAATATTTACTCGTATAAGGTAAGGGAACTCGTATGTATCAATCCCAATCCACTTGGAAGCTGATTATACTAGTATGCATGGGGGTAGTTCAAAGGATGGTTCATCTAAGCCTGTTTAGTTTGATGATACCTTCAGATTGCGATTTTTTTCATTGCCAGCTCTCTCAACTCAAAGCTAATACTCAATACTTTGGAAGGTTTTAGCATACTTTTCCATTAATCTAACCCTAAAGTGCTGAACTATACACCCAAAAGAAAATTTACGGAAGAAAATACATTAAAGTTCACAACCGAATGCTTCCTTGGAAACAAACAAATATATATTTGGAGATATGTATTTATATTCCTGTCTTCTTAACTTAACGAATTAAAACTCTCATATTCTAAACGAATCTTCAAATAGCAGTGGGGGGAATAAAGGGATATTGAAGGCTCCACCTAGAGAGACCATCAAACTGATGAAAGGTCACTTTCCCCCTTCTCCTGCCTGTCAGTGCTAATTAACTCCGGAGGGGAACCCCCCTTACCACCCTTTCTCTCTCTCTCTCTCTCTTCAGTACGACCAGCTCTTGTAACTTAGATCAATTATACAAGCAAATAATAACCATCATCCTTTTCCTTTCCTTATCCTTTTAGTTCTACGCACCACTGTTTTTGTTATCAGGGGGTTCCCTGTGGATTCCACGCCCCTTTCTGCAATTTTGTATTAATTTTGACTGTTGTTCCGCTGTGAACCCCGTGATGGAGTCCCCGGTTCAGAACCAGTGTTCCACAGCTCTATTCTGTTATCCTGATGGCCTTCTGTTCTTATTTCCCCCTCTTTCTCTGCACGATAGGTTTGCACAGCCCTAACAAGTTAGTTATCTGAGGTATGTGCGGTCTACTTGTTTAACTGGGGTCTGGCCTGCGCAGCTTCGGCTCAGCTTTTATCTCAAACCATAGCCTGCCTGCGCGGCTCTACCTATTCTCAACTGGGGACTAGCCTGCGCGGCTTCAGCTAAAGTTATATCTCAAACCATAGCCCGACAGCGAAGCTCTGCCATCTATCGGCGCCTCTCATTTCCTGTCCTGTGTCCTCCTGCTGATTCTTTTGACAATCGACCAGGCCATTCTCGGGTAGGCTCACTGCACTAACTACGGTTGGGAAGTAAAATATTCTCACCCACTTTGCAGAGCCATCCCGAGGATCCGATCTGGGTATCCTGCCGACAACGCCAACACGTTGTGGTCAATTTGACAAACGGACCACAGGAGTCTCAAGTACAGGTCACAATCGTTTATTCGAGCAACTGCCAGGGGTGAGCCATCTCAATGCAGGTTGAGACAGCAGTCTGCTAAATTACAAGTGTCGTGTATTTTTATACATTATTGATCATGTACAAGAATAGTTTCCAGATTCCGATCTCGTCAACAGATAGGTTTACATTCAATAGATATCTCTCGTAATATGTATGTGCACCGTGTGTCCCTATTTGTTCACCAAGGCAGATACCTTCCTTCCTCCCTAAAAAAGGGCCATCTGTTCTTCCCGTGTCTTTTGAAGAGCAAATTTAATCTATGTTATAGGCATCCTCTGACACCAGTCCAGCACCGAAGGCCTTTCTGTTGTTTGCAGGCCCTAAGGCAGTGCAAGGTTCATTTAACAGCCAATTTGCTTTGCAGCATTGACTGCTTGGAGATTTAAATTAATTTATTCCCTTTCAGTGTTAGTTCTGTAACTCTATAATCCCCACAACAACAGAAAGACAGCGAAAGGTAGGCAGAGAGCGAGAGGCAGATAGAAGGTGACAGTGAGACGGGGAGAGAAAGGGAGATTGATGCAGAAGCGGAGAGAAAGGAACAGAGAGAGCGAGAGACAGAGAGAGAATGAGGCAGAGGAACGGAGAGACAGGGTGAGAGATAGACAGAGAGAAGGTGAGAGAAAGATAGAGGAAGAGGAACAGATGGATAGAAAGTTACAAAGGTAATTTCAGAGTGTGAGAGGCAGTTTGTGGGAGGGGCAAAGGGACAGCGTGAAATAGACAGAGAGAGAGAAACAGAAATAGGAAAGGAGATATAAAAATGGATAGACAGACAGAAAGATAAATGGATAGGGAGATAGGTAGTTAGATAGATAGATAGATATATAGATAGATAGGAAGATAGAGAGACAGATAGATAGAGAGATAGGCAGAAAGGCAGGTAAAGGGGGAGGGACTGAAAGGGGGGACAGAATAGGTGGAAAGACAAACAGAGGTCCAAACACAGATTGAGAGGCAGAGAAACGCAAGAGAGAGTAATAGAGACCCACCGACACCCACACACACACACAGATACACAAACATTCGGACACACAGTTATATTTACACACAGAAGAGGGAGAGTGAGATGGACAGAAAGAAAAAATGAAATGATAGAGCGTGAGGGGCAGAGGGCAGAAAGCAAGATGCACGTACACACAAAAACGTCATCGGCCACACAGAACAAGAGAGAGAGGGCGATAGAACGGGAGAACAATAGAGAGTTGCTGGGAGAGAGAGGGTAAGACTGAGGGAGAGAGAGAGAAGGGCAGAGAAAGATAGATAGAGAGAGAGAGAGAGAGAGAGAGAGAGAAAGGTAGAGTGAAATATGGAAAAGGAGGGAGGCATGACATAGGGCGAGAAAGTGATAGAGAGAGAGAGACTGAGGGAGAGAGAGAATAGAGAGAGAGGAAGAAGCGCACTGAGAGAGGGAGACAGAGGGAGGTGGAGACGGTGAGATTTGGAGACATAGCAATAGGGACCGAGAGATGGAGAGAGAGAGAGAGGGAGAGAGAGAGAGAGAGAGGTATAGAGCGAGAGGTATAGAGAGAGACACTGTTAGGCGCACAGTTTGAGAGAGAGTGAGAGAGAATGAGATAGAGAGGCAATGTCAGAGACAGACGCAGAGAGAGATGGAGTGAGTGAGACAGAGATAGAGAGAAAGTGAGGGAGAAAGTGAGACAGACAAAGAAACGGAAGGAGAGAGCGAGAGACAAACAGACAGGCAGAGAAGAAGAGGTGGGATGACGGAGAGACAAAGGGAAATTTAGCAAGTGGGAAAGAGAAAAGAAACGAAAGTGGAAGAGGGAAAGAGAACAGAGACACAAGAGAGCGATAGACTGAGACGGAGGGCGAAAGAGTGAGGCAGAGAGAGACAGAGATAGATACGGAGCGGGAGAGATAGAGAGAAAGAGAGGGAGACAGAGACATAGAGAGAGTAAAGATGGGGAGAAAGAGCCAGCGAAAGCCATAGAATGAGAGGGGCAGAGTGAGAGTCAGAGATATAGTGAGTGGGTTACAGAGAGAGAGAGGGAGGGACAGAGATAGAGAGAGAGAGAGAGAGAGAGAGAGAGAAAGAGAGACATTCAAAAAGTTTCATGGGGCAGAAAAGATAGAGAGACGAAAAGAGAGAGGCAGAGATATATGGAAAGTGTGAGAATCAGGGAGAGACAGGCAAACAGATAATGAGGCAGAAAGACAGAGTGAAAGAAGGACAAAGAGAAAGAGAGAGAGAGAGAGAAAATGTGGAGAGGGAGGGAGAGAGGGGGAGGGGTGGAGAGAAAGAGACAAGGGGAATATTAGAGTGTGAGAGGCAGAGACAGAGAGAGAGAAACACATAGACACAAACGCAGACCTAGGCACCGACACATAAAGAGAGAAAGAGGGCAAATTAGCGGGAGAATAAAATGAGATTTGGTTGGAGAGAAAGAGTGGGTGAAGCAGAAATATAGTAAGAAAGAGAGTGGGAGAGAGGTGCAGAAAATGATAGGGTGAAATAGGGAAGATAGAGACAGAGTGTGTTTCATAGGGGAGAGTGAAACAGAAAGGGAGGGATTCCTAGGGAGAAGGAGAGAGTTAGAGTTAGATAAACAGCGAGAGAGACACAGAGAGAGAGAAAGAGAGAGAGGGAAATAAAGGTATTGACAAAGAGAAGGGGAGCGAAAAGAGAGAGAGAGGCAAACAGAAAGGCAGAGCGTGACACATTGTGTTAAAGAGAGACAGAGAGTGATAGAGAGAGGGAGAGAGGGAGGGAATGCGAGAGATAGAGAGAAAATGAGAGAGAAAGTGAAAAAGAGAAGGAAAGGGACAGACAAAGAGACAATCAGAGGCAGAGAAAAAGAGGCAGAAAAGGAGAGAGAGGCAATGAAACAGACAAAGGGAAGATTAGCAAGCGAGAAAGAGGGAGAAAGTGAAAATGAAAAAGGCAAAGAGAACGGAGAGACAAAGGGAGAGAGACTGAGAAGGATGGCGAGGGAGGGAGGCAGAGAGAGAGAGAAACACAGATATTGACACGCAAAGGGAGAGATGGAGTGAAAGAGGGAGATCGAGAGGCAGGGAGATTAAAGAGGAAGACAAAGAAAAAGCGAGAGCGATACAGCGAGAAGTGAAGTGTGAGTGATAAAGGCACAGTGAGAGAGGTACAGAGAGAGAGAGAGTCAGAGAAACAGATACAGTTTGCGAGAGAGAGGTGGAGAAATACAGAGAGAGATAGAGTGACAGAGAGAGAGAGATAAAGAGAGAGACAAAGAAACAAAAATACAGAGATAGATAGACAGACAGATAGATAGATAGATAAACAGATAGATAGATAGACAGGCATATAGAGGGGGAGGGATAAAGAAGGAGAGCGAGAGAGGCGGAAATACAGACAGACATAGACATACACAGATTGAAAGAGACTGAGGAACGCGAGACAGAGAGAGTCACCCACCAACACACAAACATACATATACAACTAACAGACACACACACAAACTCACACAGAGAGAACAAGAGAGAACAAGAGAGAGGAAGAGAATCAGGGAGGGCACCCGCATGAGATGGAGAGTGAAGCCAAGAAAGGCGGAGAGGAGGAAAGAGGCAGAGAGTGTGAGAGAGGGACGCAGATGAATAGAGAGAGAAAGGGAAAATAGGACAGAAAGAGATAATGGGTAAGTGAGAGGGAGAGAAAGAGACACAGGGAGAGTGAGAACCCGACAGAGGGAAAGAGAGCGGAAGAACGAGAGATTGGGAGAGACAATGAGTTCAAAAAAAAAACAGAGAGAGAGATAAAGAGTGGAACAGTGACAGAGGAGGAAAGTGAGAGACACAGAAAGAGGGAGTGAAAGAGAGACGCAAACTGAGGAAAAAGAGAGAGAGAAACAGAGGGGGAGGGACAGGGAGTTATAATGGGCCAGATACGCATTTGATTAAGGTGTGGAATCAATATTTGGGGGATTTTAAATATATCCTGATATTTTATTCGCTAAATTTACTCATACATTGTCACCCTTAACCCACTGTAATAGCACAACCGAATTCCCACAGTTAAAGAGGACAGCTACATCCCAGAGTACAATGGAACAGTGTGGAGAGAGGCACTCTAACATTTGTAATTTAATCAATAAATAGTAACAGCCAAGTGACGGATATCACTAAAACAATTGCAGATCTAGAGGGGGGACTAACGGTGTTTGAGTGGACAGCATATTATCCGGGTGAATACAGCATTTGTTCTTTAATAGTTAATTAATGTGATAAGTAGAGTCCAGTATATGGAACCTGGCAGCTCCATTTAAAAATAAACATGTTGCTTCTCTGAACCCAATGTCACAATCTGTTTGTTCATATATTTAAAAAATAATTTGAACAATGTGGTAATTTCAATGTCCCTGGGGTGATCCCACGTGGTATAAATTAAAGGCTTTGGGAACGTATCGCCTCAGCGTTTAAGACACAGAGATTACCAGCAGCACAAAGGGGCACATCACTTCACACTACAACGATGAAATCAATTTATGTGGCTCAGAAAATATTCTACACAATTCTTCCTGTTAAAGGTGTTCCTGGTGAGTGACCATAACTACTAAACTTGTGTAAATCTGTGTGTGAGCAGCTCTCTCATTTTAAACTGTGACTGAGTATAATACGTGCTGATCTGTTGCTCACTGCCATAGACACACTGAATCAGGAATATAATTTGTGAACTAAGATGTCTTGAAATGTCTCTGCAGCTTCACTTAACTTTGTCACATGGAAATAAACATTTGTTTTGAACTCACAGGCTCTCTGATGAATTAAGTCCTGATATTTATTGGAATAACGTGTAATGTTAAATTAGACCTCAGTGAAGGCAAATTCTCTGAAGGAAGATTCAGTGGGAGTCAGAGGGAAATCAACCTGAGAGTGGGTCATTAACCAGACTGCAATCCCTGACTCCAGTGACCATATATTTCTGTGTCTTATCTGTAATTGTCAAATTGTACTTAGTGTGGGTTAGTAACCAGATTGGAACACCTGACTCAAGACACCAATCTTTCACTGACTGTATCTGTTAGTGTCAAATATTCCTAATTGTGGGTCATTAATCAGAGTGGAATACATGGCCCCAGTCAACACTCCTTCACTGACTGTATCTGTTATCGTCAAATTGTATTAAGTGTGGGATAGGAACCAGGGTGGAATAACTGATCCCAGGCAAAAGTTATTATTGGTTTTATCTGGCAGTGCAGAATTGCATTTAACATAGGTCATTGTCCAGAGTGGAATACCTGTTTCAAGTGATAATGTATAACTGGGGGCATTTGTCGGTGTAGAATTGAACTGAGTGCGGGTCAGTAACTTAAATGAAAGAAATCGGTTCGATTTGGAAATCATGTTTTTTTATTTTTCGATTAGTGATCTTTCCATTCCATGGAGCTTTCTCTGTCTTTTGCCATGTGAATAATTTGATAACAGGAAGCGATTTGAAGTTGGTTGAAGATATTTGGTAATGAGTGTGTGAAGTTAAATGTCTGGATATAACTCCATTTTCTATTGAACTGCTCCAGCAGAAATAGATGTCAAACTGTTCCTGATATTGACGCAATCCGGCAGCACTCTTACAGTGTTCCAATGTTCTTCTCGATTGATTTGTAAGGTCATAAGTCATCGGAGCAGAAGGTCATTCCGCCCATTGAAACTGTTCCGCCATTCAGTGAGATAATTGCTGACCTAATAACAATCAACTCCACAATTCTGCCTTTTCCACATAGCCCTTGATTCTCTGACTGATTAAAAATCAGTCGAGTTCAGCCTTGAATTTTCTCAACGACCCATCATCTACAGCCCTCTACGTAACTAATTCCACAAATACACCATTCCCTGAGAGAAGAAATTCCTCCTAATCTCTGTATCAAATTGCTGAGTCCTTTCCCTGAGATGATGCCCTCTCGTCCAAAGCCCTCCCACAGAGGGAAACAACTTCTCAACATGAACCGTGTCAAGCCCCCTAGGAATCTTGGTGGTTTCAATAAGGTCCCCTCTCTAAGCAATCTCCCCACATGAAAAAGACACTCCACATCCAGAAGCAGTAGAACCAGTGGGCTGCCTCCACTTCCAGCATATATTTCCTTAAATAAGGGGACCAAAATTGTTGACAGTATTCTAAGTGAATGCCTTGTATAGTTTCAGCATTACTTGAATTTTTTTATAATCCATTCCCTTTGAAATCAAAACCAACATTTCATTTGCCTTCCCCATTACCTGCTGAACTTAGAGTTTTCATATTCATGTGCGCGGGCTCCCAAATCACTCTGTGCTGCAGCTTTCCTCAGTCTTTCTCTATTTAATTAATATTGAACTCATCTATTCTTCCTGCCAAGGTGCATATACCCACAGCTTACGATAATCTATGGCATCTGCCATGTGTTTTTCCCACTCACTTAACATTTCGAGATCCCCCTGTAGACTTTTTGAGTCATCCTCACCACTTGCCTTCGCACCGATTTTTTGTCATATCTGGAAATTTGGCAAGAGTACATTCACTTCCCTCATCTAAGTCAGTGATATATATATTGTAAATAATTGTGGCCCCATCACTGATCCCTGTGGCACGCCACAAGATACAGTTTACCAATCTGAAAATGCCCCCTTATCTCAACTCTCTGTCTTCTATTAGCAAATCATCTATCCATGCCCGTATACTATTCCAACACCATGAGCTCTTATCTTATTAAACAGCTGTATGTATGGTAGCTAATTGAGTGCCTTTTTGGAAATCCAAGTATATTACATCTCCTGGTTCCCCTTTATCCACTCTGCTTTTCACTTCCTCAAATAATTCTAATACATTTGCCAGACACAATTTCCCCTTCATCAATCCGTGCTAACTCTGCTAGACTCTATTGTGTATTGTAAATGCGCTGCTATCACATTCTTTATGATAGACTTTAACATTTTCCCAATAGCGGAGTTAAGCTAAATGGCCTAGTGTTACCTCAGTTTGTGTCTCCATCACTTTTTGAATAAGGGCATTACTTTTTCCAATCTTCGGTGCATTTTCCAGATTCAAAGGGTTCTTGGAAGACTACGACCACTGCATCCAGTGTTTGTGAAGCTACTTCATTTAATATCCTAGGATGCAACCCATCAGGGGCTTTTCGGCTTTTAGCCCTAATAGTTTCCATAGTACCTTTCTCTAGCGATAGTCACTCCTTTATTCCCTCACCCTATTTTTCCTTTGATTATTTAGTATTTTTTGGAATGCTATTAGTGTCTTTAACCGTGAAGGCTGAGGTAAGGGATTAATTCAACTTCTCTGCCACTTCCTGGTTCCCCATTATTATTTCCACAGCATCATTCTCTAATGGCCATTAATTCACTTAAGCCTCTCTCTTCATTAGTATGTATTTATCGAAGCGGCTACTGAACATTTTTATATTGCTTGCTAGTTTACGCATAATGTTTATTTTCCCAATCTTTACTATATTTTGGTGATCTTTTCTTGGTTTTTAAACATTTGATAATCCTCTGGCTTACCTTATCCTTTGACACACTGTATGTATTTTTATGACTTTCAATTTGATTCTATCCTCAACTTCTTGAGTAAACCATGGTTGATTTAACTCCATCCTAGAATCCTAATTCCTCACAGGGATATGTCTTTGATATGAGCCACAAAATATTTTCTTAAATGTCTGCCATTGTTCATTAACCTTCTTTTCTGTAAACTTCCTTTCCCAGTCTACTCCTCCCAAATCTGCCCCCATTCATTTGTAATTACCTTTTTATAAGTTCAGTACAGTTGCATCGGACCCATTTTCACTCTCAAACTGAATGCTAAATCATACCATGTTATGGTATTTTTTTTCCAAGGGGAATTTTTACGCTGAGATCATTTATAAAACCTGCCTCATTACTCATGAACAGATCCAAAGTAGACTGGTCCCTGATTGGTTAAACAGCAAATTGTTCTAGAAAACTGTCCCGGATACACTTTATGATTTCTTGCTCGTGGCTGCCTCTGCCAATGTGATTATCCCAAACTACATGAAGGTTAAAGTCACAACGATTAATATACTGCCATTTTTACATGACATAATTATCTCCTGACTTATTATCTTTCCTCCAGTATAGCTACTGTTAGGTGCCCTATTCACTACTCCCACCACTGTCTTCACCCCCTTGTTATTCCTTAGCTCCACCCATGTGGATTCTACATATTCTGATCAAAAATAATCTCTTGCTATTGTACGTATTATATCTCGTCTAAAAAAGCTGTCCCACCACCCTTCTCTTCCTGCCTGTCCTTTCGAAAATCACATACCACTGAATATTTAGTTCACAGCTTTGACCTCTTCGTAACCACGTCTCCGTCATGGCTGTAAGATCACCCCATTTAACCGTTATTTGTGCAGTTAATTTATTTGTTTAGCTCTGAATACTACCAGCAAGTAAGTAAAGAGGCATCAATTTTAATTTTTTTTACAATTTTCGCACGTTTGATTCAATTTGCTGTTGTATTTTTTAAATGTTGGCATACTCTGTCCCTTCCTGTCACATTCTGGCTATCATTACCTAAATTGCGGTCCTGCAAAACTCGCACATTGCTTCGCTTTTTAAGGATACGTATCCCCTCTTCAGAAACCCGGCCCAGCTATTTATCTTAAAAACCTCTCTTCAGCCCTAGTTACTCAATTCACCAGTACGCTGGCCTCTGCAATTTTAAAGTAAAGCCCTTCCCACCGGAATCATTCCCTTCTATCCCAGCCGGTGCCCCTTGAACTGAAAGCAATTTTTCCCGCACCAAACTTTGAGCACATATTTAACTCTGTGACTTTATTTATCCTATGGCAGTTTGTCCGCGGCTTAGGGTGTAATCTCTAATGCGATCACATCCTTCCAATAATGTGGCAGCCAAAGCTCCAAACAATGCACCAGCTTTCGCCTAAGTAGCGTTTTATACTGCTCCAACATAACGTCCCTGTTATAATATTCTAAGCCTCGGATAATAAAGTCAAGTATCCCATATGCCCTCTTAACCACCATATCTACCGGTGCTGCTGCCTTCAGGGGTCTATGGACTTGTACATCAAGTTCCCTCTGATCCTTTCTTCTTCCTGGGTTCCTACCATTCATTGTGGATTCCCTTACCACCTCACTCCTCCCAAAATCCATCACCTTACACTTCTCGGTATGAAATTCAAGTTGCCACTGCTTTGCCCACCTTACGATCTCACCTATATCGTCCTGTGATATGAGTCTTTCCTTCACACTATTTACAACACCACCAATTTTTGTGTAATCTGCAAACTTACTGATCATACCTCCTAAATTCACGCCTTAATCATTAATGAGCACCTTAAACAGCCAGATTCCCAGCACCGAACCCGGCGGTACACCACTCATCACAGGCTTCCAATCGGAAAATAAACTTTTGACCATCACCCTCTGCCTCCAGCCACTAAGCCAATTTGAATACAATTTGCCGAATTTCACTGGAACCCATGGGCTATTAACTTTTTGACCATTCTCCAATGCGGGACATTGTTAAAAGCCTTACTTAAGTCCATGTTGACTGCATCAAATGCACTACCCTCGTCTACAATTCGAGGCACCTCCTCAAAAAATTCAATCAAATTTGCTAGACATGATCTCCCCCTGACAATGTTAAGCAGACTTTCCCGGAAAAATCCTTCCTTCTTCAAGTGAAGGTTGATCCTGCCCTTCAGAATAGTTTTCAATAGTTTCTCTATCACTGACGTCAGACACACAATCCTGTAGTTGCCTGCTTTATTGCTACGGAACTTCTCGAATAATCGTACCACAATCGCTGTCCTGCTGCTCCCCTCGTGTGGACAGAGAATTTGTAAATAAGTGTCAGAGCCCTTGCAGCATCCTCCCTTTCCTCATATAACAGCCTGGGAAACATTTCACCTGGGCCTGTGAATTAGTTCACTTTTATGCGAAAACCACTAAAACCGCCACCCTTTCAATGCTGCGGAGTGACCACATCTAAAAATGTGCTATACACGTCACACTCATTCCTCGCGGATGCACTGCTCTGCCTACAGCTGACGCTCAAGCTCTGAAACCTGTTGCTAAAGCTGCTGAAGCCAATAGCACTTGCTGCACATGTGGTCATCCAGACTGCAAGGCATGTCTGAGAATCCCCATGCAACAGATGGGACTGAGTTCTTGCCAAACGTTGTCTTCATTATAAAATTTAAAAAAACTATTTCCATAAATTAAAGCCAAATATAGAACTAATTATCATTGTCATGAAAAAAAGGGCAAATGCGGAGAATCATACATTCTGTAATGCCTTCGTAAAGTGGGAAAGATAGAAAACAACTTCCTCTATAACTACCAATCAGCTCACTCCCACGTCCTGACGTCACTCCTTTCGAATTTCAGCACCGCCCAGTGCCTGGGTGAGAACTCGCGCCCTCCCAGGAAAGCTGAGGTCGGCTCTTTATACAGACCCTCTGCTAACTCACAGGCAAACTCCGCGCATTATACACCCGCTTCAGTCCCGCTATTTATACACCCTCTCCGCCCCCTCACAGGCAAACTCCGCTATTTATTCACCCGCTTCAGACCCGCTCTTTATACACCCTCTCCGCTCCCTCACAGGCAAACTCCGCTCTTTATACACCCTCTCCGCTCCCTCACAGGCAAACTCTGCTCTTTATAGACCCTCTCCGCTCCCTCACAGGCAAACTCCGCTCTTTCTACACCCGCTTCAGTCCCGCTCTTTATACAACCTCTCCAATCCCTCGTAGGCAAACTCCGCATTTTATACACCCGCTTCAGTCCCGCTCTATATACACCCTCTCCGCTCCCTCACAGGCAAACTCCGCTCTTTATACACCCTCTCCGCTCCCTCACAGGCAAACTCCGCTCTTTATACACCCTCTCCGCTCCCTCACAGGCAAACTCTGCTCTTTATACACCCTCTCCGCTCCCTCACAGGCAAACTCCGCTCTTTATTCACCGGCTTCAGTCCCGCTCTTTATACACCCTCTCCGCTCACTCACAGGCAAACTCCGCTCTTTATACACCCGCTTCAGTCCCGCTCTTTATACACCCTCTCCGCTCCCTCACAGGCAAACTCCGCTCTTTATACACCCGCTTCAGTCCCGCTCTTTATACACCCTCTCCGCTCCCTCACAGGCAAACTTCGCTCTTTATACACCCGCTTCAGTCCCGCTCTTTATACACCCTCTCCGCTCACTCACAGGCAAACTCCGCTCTTTATACACCCGCTTCAGTCCCGCTCTTTATACACCCTCTCCGCTCACTCACAGGCAAACTCCGCTCTTTATACACCCGCTTCAGTCCCGCTCTTTATACACCCTCTCCGCTCCCTCACAGGCAAACTTCGCTCTTTATACACCCGCTTCAGTCCCGCTCTTTATACACCCTCTCCGCTCCCTCACAGGCAAACTCCAGACTTTATACACCCGCTTCGGCCCTGTTCTTAAACAACTGCTCGGCTGCCTCACAGGCAAACCCCTGTTCTTTATACGCCCCCTCCTGTCTCGTTTTTTTCTCTTGTTTCACCTTTATTATTGGTTTAATTTCCCCCTATGCTTGTTACTAATTTAAAAATAATCAACAAGTGATTGTAACTCAGCCGCTAATTTCAATCTAAAAACAAAGCTAAAAGCTGAAATACTCACCAGCCAGTGGCCTGCCTGTCCTCCTGCGACCAAACTCTGTTTGGTGTAGAAATCCTCCGGTTGCTGTCTGGGTCAGACACGGAGAATGTTTAATCATTAATTTCCAGGCTCTTCTCCATTCTCTCTCTGACAGTTAATTTACTGGGGATTGTGATCCTGTCCCGGGGAAAGTGTGGCCTCTCCACCTGCACCACTCGCTACCTGGTGGCCATGGCAACGTCGGATCTACTGGTCATTATCACAGACCCCATACTGACCCAGATGAATTCTTATTATTTCCCAGTTACTTTCCTGTACCTCACTCCTGTGTGTCGTGTTCTCACTGTCCTGGTTACTGCTGCCACGGACTGTTCTGTCTGGTTCACCGTCACTTTCTCCTTTGATCGATTTGTGGCCATTCGTTGCCAGAAGCTGAAACCAGAATATTGCACCGGGAAAACCGCGGCTGTGGTTCTAGCAACAACCGGCATCCTGCTCTCTTCAAAAAACATCCCCCAATACTTTACATTTGAACCTATAGGGATAATCGACAATGTACCGTGGTTCTGTAGTACAAAGCCAAGAGTATTTACTGAACCCGGATGGGTTGCATTTTACAGGTTTGATCAGGTTTTAAACCCATTGCTCCCATTCGGTTTAATTCTGCTGATCAACGCTCTGACAGTCAGACACATTTTAGTGACCAGTCGAGTCCGGAAGGGACTGAGGGCTCAGAGTAAGGGAGAGAATCGCAGTGACCCAGAGATGGAGAGCAGAAGGAAATCTATGATTTTACTCTTCACCATATGCGGCACCTTCATTCTCCTGTGGTTGGTGTCTGTTATAAAATTCGTCTATGGTGAAGTGAGAGGGTTAATTTACCTCACCTATCCTGAATATGTCTTACAACAAGTCGGGTTTCTGCTGCGGAATTTAAGTTGCTGCACAAACACATTTATTTATGTTGTGACTCAGTCCAAGTTCAGAGAGCAGATCAAGAACGTGGTGAAATATCCGGTTACATCAATTATTCAATTAATGAAGAAAAACAAGTGATTGACAGCCGCCACAGCCAATCAAAGTGCTCCTTCCGCGGACGATCAGGCGCTTCCTGCAATGAGGGAACTCCGCATGCTGACTGACATTAGCCTCAGCCTATCAGGTACCTCTGCTGCTAACTGACAGCTGCTTGTGCCAGTCAAGGAAAACAGTCCCATAACTGACAGGCGCAGCAGCCAATGGGGCAGCTTCAGGTTTTCATCCACAGACACTAAGATAAAAAGAAAAACAAAAATAAAAACAAAAAACTGCGGATGCTGGAAATCCAAAACAAAAACAAAAATACCTGGCAAAACTCAGCAGGTCTGACAGCATCTGTGGAGAGGGACACAGTTAACGTTTCCAGTCCGTATGACTCTTCAACAGAACTAAGGAAAAATAGAAAATAGGTGAAATATAAGCTGGTTTAAGAGAGGGTGGAAGAGGTAGCGCTGGATAGAGGGCCAGTGATAAGTGGAGATAGCCAAACGATGTCATAGACAAAAGGACAAAGAGGTGTTGAAGGTGGTGATATTAGCTAAGAAATGTGATAACAGGTGAAATTAAGGGTAGAAAGCAGGACGAGCAAGGTACAGATAGCCCTAGTGGGGGTGGGATGGGGAAATGGAACGAAATAGGCTAAAAGGTAGAGATAAAACAATGGATGGAAATACATTTTAAAATAATGGAAATAGTTGGGAAAAGAAAAAACTATATACATTATTGGAAAAAAAAGGGGGATCAGAAAGCGGTTGGGGGTGGAGGAGAGAGTTCGTGATCTAAAATTGTTGAACTCAATATTCAGTCCGGAAGGCTGTAAAGTGCCTAGTCGGAAGATGAGGTGCTGTTCCTCCAGTTTTCGTTGAGCTTCATTGGAACAATGCAGCAGGCCAAGGACGGACTTGTGGGCATGAGAGCAGGGTGGAGTGTTGAAATGGCAAGCGACAGGGAGGTCTGGGTCATGTTTGCAGAGAGGCCGAATATGTCCCGCAAAGCTCTTACCCAGTCTGCGTTTGTTCTCTCCAATGTAAAGGAAACAGCGTTAGGAGCAGAGAATGCATTAGACTAAATTGAGGGAAGTGCAAGTGAAATGCTGCTTCACCTGAAAGTAGTGTTTGGGCCCATTGACGGCGAGGAAAGGGGAAATAAAGGGGCAGGTGTTGTACCTTCTGCGGTTGCATGGAACGGTGCCGTGGCAGGGGGTTGAGATGTAGGGGGTGATGGAGGAGTGGACCAGTGTGTCCCGGGGGGAACGATCCCTGAAACTAGGCACTTTACTGCTTTCCGGACTGAATATTTAGTTCAACAACTTTAGATCGTGAACTCTCTCCTCCATCCCCACCCCCTTTCCAATCCCCTTTTTTCCAATAATTTATATAGATTTTGTTAACCCACCTATTTCCAATATTTTTAAATGTATTTCCATCCATTGTTTTATCTCTGCCTTTTAGCCTACTTTGATCCATTCCACCCACCCAACCGCCAATAGGGCTACCTCTAACTTGCTCGTCCTGATTTCTACCCTTAATGTCACCTATTGACACATTTATCTGGTAATATCACCACCTTCAATACCTCTTTCTCCTTTTGTTTATGACATCTTTTGGTTAACTCCACCTATCACTGGCCTTCTAACCATCTCTACCTGCACCCCTCCCCATCCCTCCCCCCGCCCTCCTCACTCCTCCCCCCCACTCCACACTCCCCACCCTCCCCTCCCCCCTCCCCCCCTCTCCCTCCCCTCCCTTCCCCCCTCCCCCCCTCCCCCTCCCCCGCTCCCTCCCTCCCCTCACCCCCCCCCCTCCCCCACACCCCCTTCTTAACTGTTATGAGTGTTTCTGTCTCTACCACAGTTTCAGGCAGTGAGTTCCAGATTTCCACCACCCTCTTGGTGAAAAAATTCTTCCTCACATACCCACTAAACCTTCCTGCACCTTACCTTAAATCTATGTCCACTGGTTATGGATCCCTCTACCAAGGGGATAAACTCCTTCCTGTCTACCCCATCTAGGCACCCCATAATTCTATTCACAACAGTCATTTCCCCCTGCAATCTCCTCTCCTCCAGGGGAAAAAAAAAACAATCTATCTAATCCCTCTTCATAACTAAAGATCTCCAGCCCAGGCAAAATCCTGGTAAATCCCCTCTTCACTCTGTCTAGTGGAATAACAACCTTCCAAAAATGAGGAATCCAGAACTGCACGCAATACTCTAGCTGTGGACTCACCAGCGTTTTATATAGTTCAAGCATAACCTCCCTTCTCTTATACTCTATGCCTCATCTAATATCGGCAAGTATCCCATATATCTTCTTAACCACCTTATCAACATGCCCCACTATGTTAAGAGACCGATGGAGATGCACACCAATGTCCCTCTGATCCTCGGTACTTCCCAGGTACAATTCATCGTGCATTCCCGTGCCTTGCTTGCCCTGCACAAGTGAAACACCTCACAATTATCTTGGTTATATTCCATTTGTCACTGATCAGCGCGTCTATATTCTCCTTTAATCTAAGGCTATCCTAGTCACTATTTACCACCCCACCAATATTTGTGTTATTCGCAAACTTACTGATCAACCCTCCTACATTCAATTCTAAATTGTTTATATATTCCACAAACAGCAAGGGACCCAATACCAATCCCTGTAACTTCTCCAAGCACAAACCTGGAAACATTCTCCTGAATCTTATCTGTCCTCTATACAATAACCTCACATTCCTTGCCCAGAGCTCGACGTAATACTTCAACTAGAGTCCAAACTAGTGATTTATACAAGTTGAACTAACTTCCTTGCACTTATACTCTATATTACGATAAATGCAGCCTTGCTTTAGTTATTGATTTCTCAAAATATACTGCCACCTTCAATGGCTTGTCCCTCTGCTCATATTCCCTTCAGAGATGTCTCCTTCATTTTGTGCTGCCTCTCCTCATCTTCTCAAAACAAAAATGAATCATTTTGCATCTATTTGCATTCAACTTTATCAACCAACTGCCTACCCATTCCACTAACGTGTCCATGTCCTTTTGAAATTACATGCTATCCTCCTAATAGTTCAGAAAACTTCTGATTTCGTTGCTTATCAGGTACCATTCTTTTCTCCCCATGTATTATTTTGAAGACAAATACAAGAATTAGCTTTACTTTATATCCTTAATATTAGTTACCATGACCAATTCACGATTTACACTCAATTTACCCGTCTGTGTGTTGGCTATCAAGTTAATTTTTACAAGTCAGATCAAACATTATACCCTGTGGATCAGTTATTATATCAAATAAATAAAACACGTACAATTTTATTCCTCTGCATCGGGTATGAAGCCCAACTTGGCAACTAAATGTCAATTTATGCTACAGTGTATAATTTATCTTAATTATTTATTGTATATCTGTTTGTGTGTGCGGTCAAGACAGGCACCAGCCGAGGGAGATTGCTGAAGGTGAGGTTGTGTGTGCGTGTGCCTATTTGACTGTGTGAGTAAACATGTCTTTTTAGGTTTCTGTCCGTCTGTGTTTACGAATGTATGTGAGAATGTTTATGTGTGTGTGTGTGTTTGTGCGTATGTCTGTGGCTGTGTGCATATTTGAGTGTCTGTCCGCCTGTGTGTGTGGTTGTCTGCATGTGTTTTTTTTGAGTGTGTGTGTGTGTATGTGTGTCTGTGTTTGTGTATGTGTGTGCGTGTCTATCGGAGATCACGCATCTTTTATGTTTCTGTCCGTCTGTACGTTTGTGTCCGTTTATATGTGTGGGTGTGAGAGGGAGATTGTGTATGTGACTATGTTTCCATCTGTGTGTTTGTGTGCATGTACGCAGTGTGTTTCTGTGTCATGTGAACATGACAGCATCCTACAGCGGGTGATTGCTGAAGGTGAGTGTGTTTATGTTTAGGTGCCTGTGTCTGTCAGCCTATTTGTCTACCTGTGTAACTGTGCGTGTGTGTATGTGTGTGTGTTTGAGAGCGAGAGTGAGAGATTGTTGTTCCAGTACACACTGTATATTTTTTTTATTTAGCAAATACCTTCTTATTGTTCTGCACTGCCGTCAATCTGATCTCTGTGTTAAAAAGTACAAGGTGGTGCTTGTTGTGAAAAGAGAAATATAAGCCTAACCAGTTTGTAAGTGTGTTTAAAATTATCAGAGTATCGCATGCTGTATCAAAAGAGACTGAACGTTAAAATGCTTAATGTTAAATTTGAACAAACATGTCCCAGAAACAAAAAATGCTGGAAAAACTCTGCAGGTCTGACAGCATCTGTTGAGACAAGGACTGAGGCAACGTTTCGATTCTGTATGACTCTTCTTCAGAGCGCCCAAAAGGAATCATACGAAGTCGGTACATTTGCTGTCTTTCTCTCCACAGATGCTGTCAGACCTGCAGAGTTTACCAAGCGTGTATTTTTTTGCCTTATATTTGCAGCATCCACATCATCTTGCCATTATGGAACAGTCACGTACTGCACCTTAACATGTTTGATGAATAAAATGTATCATTTTTTTGGAAAACTAGAGTATTACAGAGTTTCCATTCTCATTTTTGCTTTGTATCGCAGACATTCATTGTGTCCGTTTCCTCCCATCTTCACCCTGTCTTAAACCGCTTAAGTGCGTAACATTTTCCAGCTCTGATCTGAGCTCAATGACCCTAAATATAAAGTCAGTAAGTTTTGAATAGAAATACAAGGAAATAGTCTGGTCTTCAGTAGACCAAGTTGTGTCTTATAAATGTCAGTTAATGGACTGAGTTAAGACATGCTGAGACCCTGAGGTATGTCAACCTTAAAAAGGCCCCTTCTATAAAAGTTTAACTTTATAATGCATACAGGAAGCGCACTGAAAATTTTACCTTCTCAAATTTGCATTGGAAAAGGCACAAAGAACACATCACAATGGAACTAAAATACGTCTTACCTGTTTGCATTAGATAATAATTACAAATTAAAATAACTTCACGATTTCTTAATTGGTGAAAATGAAAACTTTTGACGACACAAACAGAAAAGCTGTTAGACCAAACAGCAGCTTATTAAGAAGAAGCAGTAATACAAACTGCAGCAAATCTGTTTGCACATCATATGATTCAAAAACATTGAAACGTTTTCTTTCATGATGTTTGGAAAGCAACATCATCGATGATGTCCACAAATAATAAGCTACCAAATATATCACTTTGGATGTACATAATGCTGAGGGCAGATCGCTATACTGGCTGCAAACTTTATTCAAATTCATGGAACTCAGTACTGGAGAACCGAACAGAATTTCTCAAGTAAGTGTTTGTGAACGTGTGTCACTCTTACAAAGATATATTCCGTTCAAAGCTTCTATTCACATTGAATTTTTGCATTTCCAAACTTACATATTCAAAAATGTAGATATTGATCTTGTGGCAACTAGATCAGAGGCACAACTGATGCTGCCGTGCAGCTGGGTCCAGCAGGCTGCTGGTGCTTATACACGTAGTTTGCAAGTTCAACATTCAACTTGGAACATATTTAAGCCACAGGGAATAATTATGTGGACAGCAGCAAGGGAATTGGAATCCTTCATTTTGTCTGAATTTAATATTTATCTATGGCGTTTCATGGCAGTATAAAATTAATTATTGTTACACCTGCACAAATACATGAACTGATTCTGATTAGTAACTTTGCACAATGTAGATGAGAAATTTTTTCCCATATTAGAATTAAAATTCCATATTTGTTGTGTAACTTGCCAGTTTCAAACAAGTACGTCCAATTCCAGCCCTCCCAGACTCCCGACCGCCCGCCCTGTGTGTCTTTAAAGCGTGAAATCGCGCTGGTCCAGAACATGCACGAACCAACTTTTCAGGACTTAACAGGATGGAGGCCTGGAAAAGCACATGGAAACTGGGATCGTTTGAGAACATTGGGGATGGTGGTTTCCTGAGCACCAAATGGTACCGATTATCTTAGCCATCGCTCCAATAGAACATCCAGCTGTAGTTACATCACTCGCGTGCTCTCTCCAGCAGCTGTCACATCGCTAGGGTGGTCTCTCCAGCAGCAGTCACTTCGCTAGGGTGGTCTCTCCAGCAGCAGTCACATCGCTAGGGTGGTCTCTCCAGCAGCAGTCACATCGCTAGGGTGGTCTCTCCAGCAGCAGTCACATCGCTAGGGTGGTCTCTCCAGCAGCAGTCACATCGCTAGGATGGTCTCTCCAGCAGCAGTCACTTTGCACGTGTAGGCTCTCCAGCATCATTCACTTCACTCGGGTGGTCTCTCCAGCAGTAGTTACTTCGCTCGGATGAACTCTCCAGCTGCGGTCACATCGCTGAGGTTAAGCGATATACAGCTGAAGGGGACCCGGAGCATGTCGTTTGGAGAAAGGAAAGCTTTTCAATCGGGGCGTGTGTGCAGGGCAAGCGACAAGCATCCAGATAAGGCTTCTCACACGAGGCCCACAAGCAGTCGGGCAAAGACTGATTCGTCCCTGTGTGCACATGCTTCTGGGTGGCATAGACCCAGCCTGGGCTGTCCCCCTGAAGATAGGGAGTGTGCTCATGAACAAAAAATAGGAAAAGCAATGAGAACACTCAAGCCCTGCGTGGAAAATTCTGGCCTCTCTCTCAAAACCACACACAAGCACACACACAAACACACACACACTCAAAAACAGGAAGCCATACATATTCACTCGATCTCACACTATTAAATTGTCAAACACACTTTCTCATACATATGCACTATCTTGCCTGCACACAGTCACAGTATCATACACTCACACTCGCACTCACACACTCACAGACACATTTTCACTCACGCACTCAAGTCCCAAGCTCAATCAATCTGACACTGTCAAAAAAGTCACGCATTTTCTCTCTCACACAAACGCACACACACAGTATCATAGACTGACGTACACTCACACTTTTCCACACCCACCACAATCACACACATACATTCTCACTCACACATTTTGACGAAATCACATGCTCACTCAATCCCACACTGTCCACATCTCTCTCTTTCTCACTCACACACAGACATACACAACATGCACACACACACAGACCGACATTCACTAGCACCCTGTATACCACATTTTTCTCTCACGCACACAGTCATTCACTCAATCCCTCACAATCATTCACACAAGCGCTCACACATAATCTCAATGACACACTCACTCCCTCTCACACACACTCCCAGAATCAAATATTCCTTCAATAGCACACTGTCACAATGCCACACATTCTCTGTCTCCCTCACACTAACACTTTCACTCACACAGACTCACATGCACTCAGACACACGCCAACATGTACACACACAAAGTCACAAAGTCACAATATCATACTCTCAATGTCTCACACACATTGACACTCTCACTCTCCAAATATCACAAGAGACACACACAGATTCACATACTTACTCACACCTCACAAAACACGCTCAGCTCTCACACTTGTACGCACTCACCTATCACACTCACTCACAAACTCTTACAGAGAAGCACTCATGTGCATCAACAAGCCATCGCAAACACATTCAGACAGATTCTCCCTCTATAACACTCTCACGCCCATGCACATTCACAGATTCTCCCAAGCACTCTGAATGTCACAAACCCTGCTGCCCCACCACATACAGACATACATTCGCACAATCACGCACTCTCTCACACAATTACAAACTCATTTTCGCAATCTCAAAATGACACACTCTTACACAAACACTATTGACCCACTCATACGCACACACAAACACATACTTCCTGAATCACAAATACACTAAGTCATAGTCAAATTGACCCAAACGCTCTCCCTTGCACGCGTTCCGTTACACACACACACACACTCACATGCTCTCAGATACAAAGGAATATATTTGCACCGCACTATCACACACACACCGATATACACTTGTTGAATCTCAAACTGTGTGTTTTAATGTGTGTGAATGTGTGCGTGAGTATGTGTGTTTCATGTGGATGTGGTTTTTTTTGTGTGTGAGTGCTTTGTGCACGTTAATATCCCGAGGATGTGGGATTGAGTCTGTATGTATTTGTGTATGTGTGTGAGGGTGAATGTTTTCAGGTAGAAATTCAGCCATGATCTTATTGGATGCCAGACAGACACCAATGCTCGAAAGGCCTCCTTATTGTGCCAATTACTTAATTCATTAATCACCCTCAGGAGTTCTTTTTGTCCTAACTGGTGACAGTGAAATGGCGGGCGCTGTTCCCGAAATCCTCAGCGGATGGGAAAGCCCTCTATCAGTGACCGGGGCCGCACTGCACTCTGGGAGAGCGAACCGACTGCACATGCGCAACAATATTGATTGCTTAACAGGAAGCTGCTTCTCATTTTTCATTTCATTATTATCACTATTATTATTATTTATCTCCTGGACGGGTCAAAGTTCCAGTTCCTTCTCCGTTTTGAAGAGTCGCTTCTTCCTTTCTCTTTGTCGATTTAAAGTGAATGCCTGCAATGAGACACTGAAGCCAGGTGACCATTGCTGCCGACCTGTGGCTGGGGTTCGACAAAGAGCAGAGGTCGATGCAGCGGGTGCGCAAGAGTTAACACTGGGAGGACCAGAGAGACACAGGAGGGCCAGTCGAAACTTAGAGCGGCATCTAGTGGTTGAGAGGTGAAATGGCAGCAAGCGCAGACTCTCTCTTCCCAAAGCCCAGTTCAGTTGGCAGAGGCAGGAGCAAGTGTCTCAAATATGAACTTCAGTTTCTAAATACATCAAGAAAAAGAACCATTCACGCCGCACAACAGATTAACTCTCGATTAACAACACTATATCATCCATTATCACGTTAACTGTTGTGTGAGATAGTTTAAGTCGTTTCCTGTTGAAAGATTTCAGATATCAAGATCTATTAATGGCTTTAGAAATAGGAACAGCAGAAGGATACTAGGGCCCTCGAGCAAACTCTGCCATTTAATAAGGTCATCGCTGATAAGATTGTGCCTTTATCTACAAACCTTTGCTCCATTTCCATATCCGTCCCCCCATTGCCCACCGTTCCCTTGTCGATGAAATCTCTACCGAACTCAGCATTGAATATAATCAATGACTCGGCTTCTACTGCTCACTGGGGAAGGGAATTAATGAATCTGGGAAACAAGGAATTCCTCATCATCTCCGTCATAAATGCCTGACGCATGTTCTTAAATTGTGCCACTAGTTCTGATTCCGGCACAAAGGGAAACATCCTCTCAGCAGCTACCCGTTCAAAGCCTCTCGGAATTATACCTGTTCCAAGGCGACTCTGAACTCCAAAATGCACCAGTTCAATGGGCTGAAAATTTGTTCATGAGACAACGCCTTCATCACTGGAATCAGCATCTCTGAACTGCCTGCAGAGCAAGCATTACCCTCGTTATGTCAGGAGACCAAAGTGAATAGAGAGGATTAGACGAGAATAGATTCAGCGATGAGGGACCTCCGTTAAGTCAATAGATTGGAGGAGCTGGCGCTGTTCTTGGAGAAGAGAAGCTTGCGAAACTAGGTAGATGTGACCTGAATCATGATTGATCGATACATAGGAGATAGTTATTCTTCACTTTGGCTTAAGGGCCGAGAATCAGATGACATTAGGTTAATTTATTTGCCAAAGAAGCAAAGGTGACATGGGGAAAACCCATTTAACACCGTGATAAGATGGGGTATCGAATGTTTGTCCGAGAAAGAGGTAGAGCAAAGTTTAATCATGGTTTCTGAGAGGAAATGGGATGGGAAGCTGAAGGGAAAATATTTGCTGGGTTTCGGGGAAAGGGTGGAAAAGTGGCAGTAGTGAGATTGCTCCTGCAGTGTACTTTCTATGGCTGGATGTGCTGAATGTCCTCCTTCTGTACTGAAACCGTTCTATGATTCACACATAGAGCTGGGTATCAGTTATGCTGACTGCTCCGTTGCATCCCCTGTTTAAATCTGATTTCTGCTCCAACACATCCGTGCTCACTTTAAGGGCAAATGATTGATGAAGGAATTTGAACAGCCCAAAGGTTGTGTTGAATGATCTAAGGAGTGAAGATTCCTCATCAAGCTTCATGTGCTAGTCGCCATATCTGGTATCAAGCTGCTGAAAGCTGTGGCACCTTCCAGTTCTGGCATGGTCCCTTGCACTGTTGGAATAACATAGCCAGTGCTCTTTATTGTTTGATTTAGCTCTTTGGGTTCCAGGCAAATACTATCTCGCCCATTTGCCTTCTCTCTCACGGCATTTCAATTTTCCAATCTCTAGGCTCGGTGACTTGGGTAATTATTTTCTTCTCTCTATCTCTTGGAGATCACTTTCAAGCTTCCTTTCAGCTCTATTGGTAATTTACACTGGGTATGAAACAGTGATATTCTCTGGATCGATCATCATGATACTCAAAATATTCAGAGCATTCACACTCTTGGTCCAATTGGCGAGATGTTTATTTCATCAGCTTGGAGTACACTTTTTCAATGAATGTATTCTTTTCCATCCTCAGTGACGCCTCATTCATTTCTTGATTTGCTGCGATAAGATACAGCTTTTCACAACTGCTCAACCCCAGGTTAGCAGGTCCATCTGTTTCAGTGGCATATACAATTCAATTAACGTCACTTCCTTTTGGTCCCTTTCACTTTGCTTGTCCCCAGCTATGAAATATCAGTTCCACCTTGGACCATCAAAGTAATTTTCCTGGCTTTCATTGCATCTTTCTTCGGGGAATAATTCGCTTTCAAACATTCAGCAAATATTTCCTGGTTTTAGCCTGAACGTTTTAACATTTCTTTGTGCTTTGGCATTAAGATTTGGATTAATGTTTGTGAGCGTATTTCCCATCTCATCCAGGTCTGAGTAGTTGTGTAAATTACTTCTGTCTAGGAAAAGTCACGTCTATAAATGTCGTTCAGTTGTCTAGTTCCGATCTCGTATGTATCCTCAACCTCATCGCCATTTCCTAGGGAATGGAGTTTTTGATTTCTTCTCTTCCACATTCGCCCTGTTCCTCTGCCTCTGATAATTTGTTGACCTTGTTCTTTCTTTGCCCCCGTGCATCTGTTCCCAGTGATTGTGTTGTCCACAAGCTCTGCCTCCAAGTGTCTGTGGGCTCTGTTTTCCACCTGTATCTGCAGGCAGTTACTACTGTGGGTCAACATTGTATCCCCGCACTGTCAGTCATGATTATGACCACATTGTTCATTTATATTTGGAGACATTGAAGGTTCTGGGAAACAATAATTTCCATCCACACTTCCCCGACGGTTTTTGGGTTGGCAAAGCTCGTGCTCAATGAAGAGGAAACATGTGGAAATCTGGTCCAATATGACAACAATGCAAAAGCCTCAATTGCCGTGGTGGGTCAGCATGTAGCCTTTGAGTTTGGGAAGATGGATGTTCCTGCCATTCAGGTGCAGAGAGCATGCTATTGTAACTGGATCTGAAGTTGGAGTTGGAGAGAAGATGAAAAAAACGCTCCAGGGAGACGGATTGTGGGAGTGGAAACGAGTGAGATGGTCACGGTTCCATTGACAAGTTAAATAGGTGATTGTGACTTTTCAAGTGGTGGGTTATGCTCCTGTGGGATGGCGATACCTTCTGATATACAAGTCATGAAATAATATAGGCCTACAGAACAGAAACAAGCCCTTCGGACCGTCGAGTCTGCACAGGTCAAACAAGTAGCTGGCAATTCTAATCCCATTTTCCAGCACTAGGCACATAGCCTTGTATGCCTGGGCATCGCAAGTGTACACCCAAACACTTCATAGATATTAAGAGGATTTCTGCCTCTAGAACCCTTTCAGGCACCGTCCACTGGGTGAAAAAAAATTCTCCATCACATACTCTATAAACCTTCTTTCCCTTACATTAAATCTATGCCCGCTGGTAATTGATCCACTCCACCAAGGGGAAAACTCCCTTCCTGACATCCCTATCTATGCTTCTCATAATTCTGTGCACCTCAGTCATGCCCCTCCTCAATCTCCTCTGCTGCAGGGAAATTAACCTCAATCTATCCAGTCTCTCTTCATAACTAAAATCCTCCACCCCAGGCACACCCTGTTAAATCTCCTCTGCACTCTCTCCAGTACAACCACAACCTTCCTATAATGCGGACTCCAGAACTGCATGCAATACTCAAGCTGTGGCCTAACCAGTGTTTTATACTGTTCCAGCATAACCTCCCTGCTCTTGTATTCTATCCCTTGGCTAATAAAAGCAACAATCCCATATGCCGCCTTAACCAACTTACCTGCCTGTCCCGCTAACTTAAGGGACGGGTGGACATGCACACCAAGCTCCCTCTGATCCTCGGTTCATCCCAGGGTACTTGCATTCATCATGCACTGTTTGTCCTGCTCAAGTGCATCACCTCATAGTTATCCAAATTAAATTCAATATGCCACTGATCAGCTCATCTGACCAGCCCGTCTATATCTTCCTGAAATCTAAGGCTTTCGTCCTCTGTATTTACCAACCCACCATTTTTAATTTCATCCGCAAGCGGCCTGCTGGATGGGCTCAATAGCTTCTCTAAGACTTTGTGACACGGGAGACATGATGGAAATCTCTCCAAAGGTCTGGGTGCCCACTGATTCGAGAATGAAACTACAGTAAGTTTGAAACAACCTACAGGAGAGGACTCCTCCATGCTCTGCAACAACAAACCAGGGAAATTCTTATCGTTATCGTGTCCACGGACAGTCTATTCATGGCCCAGCCAGAACTGGACACATTTTTGCACCTTGTTGTTGAATTAGGCACGGTCTGCAACACTGCAGGGTTCCTCTAGCGATAGGCATCGCAGCTGATGTTGCATAGTATGTGTCTCAGTTCCACGTTCTCAAGCTGTCGGGCTGGTTGTATGTCCCCATTTGCTGAGTGATGCCTTTGTACGACCTACACCCGTCCTAAGTGTGTGAATGCACTTCCAGGTTGCCCAGTTGCAATTAGACCCTAGGAGAAGGTTTTCATCCGGTAGAATTTCCATCGCTGGGTTTTGTTCTAGACCGGGTAGCTGGTCTTTCCACAAGGCGAAGCGGACTTCAGTTCTGTTGAAGGGTCATGAGGACTCGAAACGTTAACTGTGCTCTCCTCCACCGATGCTCCCAGACCTGCTGACTTTTTCCAGGTATTTCTGTTTCTGTTTTTGTTTGGGATTTCCAGCATCCGCAGTTTTTTGCTTTTATATCCGAGCTTTAGATGGGGTTGATTGTAATTGAACAACACTGTTCATGAAGCTCTTCCATGACTTAGGCAGCTGGGTGTAGGTTTGTGACCATGTAGAGGGTGCCTCTCATCTGATATTTGACGGAGTGGCTCTTTCTTGCTGGCTACCGTTCTTCTTATGTCAAGGGGAGCGATACCCGCCAGGATATACAGGCTGTTGGTGTGTGTTGGTTTTAAACAACCTGTGATAAGTCGGCAGTTTGCATTCAGAACCGCATACATCTTCTTAGCTTGAGTAGATCTTTCCCATGCAGTGCAGGCGTATTTGGCAGTGGAATAGCAAAGAGCAAGTGCACTGGTTCGCAATGTTTTCCAGCTTACTCCCCATTTTGTGTTAGTGAGCTGATTCAGGATGTTGCTTCGTGTGCTCACTTTTCCCTTTGTCCTTTCAATGTGGTTCTTGAAGGTGAGTCATCCGTCAAGGGTGGCTCCTAAGTAGATAGGGTGCACGCAATGCGTCAGTGTTGCTCCAAACCAGGTTACCTTAATCTGGCATTTGGCTTCACGGTTTCTGAGGTGGAATGCACAAACTTGTGTCTTTGATGGGTTTGTGCGAAGGTGGTTTTCTTCATAGTACGATCTTAGTCCCTCCAAAGGCCTCAGAAAGTGTTTTCTCCACGGTGTTAAAATTAGTGCCTTGGGCAGTGACACATCAGTCATCAGCATATATTAAACGCCCTGTGACACCTTCTATAGGGTGGTCATTTGTGTAGATGTTGTACAGCAGCGGTGCAAGCACGCTTCCCTGAGGAAGACCAGTCTTCTGAATACACCACCTGCTGCTCTATCCACCTAGTTCAACATCGACCCGGCGATTCTGAAGGATGCTTTCTAACAGCTCTGTTAAGTGAATATCTTTTGTCATCTCTAGGATCTTGCAGAGGAGACGTCTATGGTTCACTGTATCGGATGCTGCTGACAGGTCTACAAAAACAGCACCTGTTACCATCCCTTGATCAAAACCATCTTCGATATGTTGTGTGAGGTTGAGCAGTTGGCTTGTTGTTGATTTGCCGGAGTGGCAACCTGCTTGCTCTGGAATGATCTTCTCATCTACAGATGGTGCTATCCTTTTGAGTATCAGGGATTCAAACAACTTATTGGTGCGGCAAAGCAGTGAAATTGGCCGAAAACTCTTAGGATCTGAGGGATCTTTTCTGGGCTTTGATAGTGCTATTACCTGTGTCTTCTGCCAAATATTAGGTAACATGTGTGTTGCCAGGCAGTGGTTGAACAATTGGAGGAGCCATTTCTTTGCTTGCTGTCCAAAGTGTTTTATCTGCTCCGCTGCCATGTTGTCAAGACCAGGGTAAAAGAAGGAAGATAATTCACTGGTCACTGGCATCAAGGCACTCACGGAAAACAGTAAGTTCCATACTGAAAATTAAAGCAGGGGACACGTCAGCCCCTTCCACCACCCGCACGCAGCCCCACCCTCACACTGCCGCCACCACCGCCCGCCCCTCCAACATCCATTGCTCGATAAAAGCCAGAGGGAACCTAATCAGCACTGCATTAATTGTCCTAGATGAACGGGAACCCGTTGGCAGCCACTGCCCCATTGATCCACCATGGATAGGATTTTAACAGATTCCTGTTAAATACCCATAGGGAAGCTGCCTTCCAGGTGGACTCGGGAGATTATCAATGTCTCAGTCAGAGACTGAGACGTGCCCAACGATCGGGGCACCTCCTGGTGCTGGAGTGAAGGAACACAGAAATGCCACCCCAGGTTGTGTCGCACATGCTGAAAGAGGTGAGGCCGATTGCTTTGTGCTAAAGCGATGGAGCTGCAGTCAAGTTGAGAGCAGTTAAAGACAGACATCAAAATTCAGATGTTTTGGAGGAAGAACGTCCTCCGAGAGATGACTGGGACTTGCCGTGGAGACTCGTGACATCTCCACCTCTGGAGAAGTGGGCTGGTGTGAGGTAGAGTAGCTTTATGAGGTGGGCCAGGCTAATCCACAGCAAAATGGTTTCTCAAGCACTGTTGGTTTAGGGGGTTGTGGAATCTCCTGTTGGAGGTCTGCATCTGTCTGACACCATCGTGACTGTCCCATATCAGACAGAGGAAACGGCTCCGTGTGACGGTGCTAGTGAGTTAGCGCTTCCTGCGGGTGTGGTCTCGCCCATTCCACTGACTGAAATGCAGGTCAAATGGAGGAAGACGATTCACTGCTCAGCAACACGGAGGCTCCCACGGCACATAGTGAGTTCCCAACTGGAACCCGTGAAAAAAAATCCCTAAAGGAAAAGTGGCGGAAATGCTGAAAATGATAGAAGCCGAACACCCCCTCCTTTGGACTCAGAGACAAAGTATTGCATCAACACTACTTTAACACATGTATTGTCAACATGGAGAGTGACTATCCACTGAAAATCAATCCCCCAGCACAAGAGAAATGTGGGGAAGCCCAATCACCCACTGCACTCTCATACACACGCTGTATTCCAGATCAAATCGCAGTATTGTCAGTGCCTGTGAGATATAGCAGATGAGGCAGTAATTTCCTCGAAGACCTGGGCACATCCTGGCGTGGGAGTGAAGTGACAAGAGCTGTTAGGGGTGTTGTGGGCCGTGGGTATGGCTGAAGGAAATCTGGGAGCATCCAATGCCAGTCATCGACATTCGGCTGCCCCCTAGTTTGGCGTCTACAGCCCAGGATCGGACTGGCTGCTACTTTCACATCATTGAAGAAGCGCTTGGAGTTGCAGGGTGGCGCCGAAGCCCACACAGGGACGAGCCATTAATTGGCCGTATTCAGCTGGATAGCACAGATTGGTGGGATGGCCATTCTGCAAGAAAGTATTCGAACTCCCCAGGTCTTCCTGTGAAGCCACTGTGCTTGTAAATGCAAATCAGCTTTTAACAACAAAGCAGTGAACTTCAGAACCAAGTCTCAGACATATTTGGTACACTGAGGGTTCAGTTGGAGTCTGTTCCTTACCAGGGGATGAAACACTGGGTTCTGCATTGTTTAATGATTTTGACCTCAGACACCACAGCAGCAGTTGTGTCCTGTTCCTTTCCCCATCCATTCAGAGAAGTTCATCAAGCACGTATGAAAATCAGTGGGAAAGGGGCAGAGACTGTGCAGTGAGTGCTTTTAAGCAGCTGTTTTGAAAATAAGCTGACCCATCCATGAGAAATATTATCCCTGGCAATGAGCAGCATGAGATTCTCATTAAACACGAATTGGCAGGATCGTTCAACACATTCATCCCCCTAATATTCATCACGCGACTTATTTATCGAAGCAACTTTCTTAATCGCTCTCTGCTTAATGATTTTGCTGCTGATACTGAATCGCAGAAACGGAGTTTGAATCTCTGTCATGTGGGGCTTCAAATGAGAACTTCAAAAAAACACTGATGCTGCTGTTGAATTAACCAACTATCATGGCACGTAGATGTTATAAGTTAGTTATGATCTAAAGTTTCGCTTCCAAATTAAAGCAACACAAAAATGCCCTGGAATGGAGGACGGCGTGAAGTTGTATTGAACTCTTCCAGGGGACAGGACATTGTGATCTGGTTGACATGGATATCTGGGGCCCAGGTTCAATCCTACAGAAAGTCAGTGGTGAGCTTTACACCTTGACACAAAGGAAGAAGTAACATGTGCTTTGAAGAGTACAGACTTCAAAATCTCAGAATCAGTCAGACCGGAAGTGTCAGGGGGTAGAAGGCCAACACCAGGCACTTCGACGCCATGCAGAAGAAAAGGACTGCTTTTCAGATAATGACCAAACAGATAACTCGACAGAACCACTAACTGGGAATAGTTAAAGATGTTGGAAGCACCAGAGGGAATCTTCAAAGGGAATTTCAGTCGATTATGCTCAAAGGTTTGAATGATAGAGACTTTGTTTCACCTCGGCGAAGAAGGGAAAAGGGTTCCTGTTAGAGCTGGAATGCGCCAGATGTTGTTAGGGCTACATGACTACAGAGAGTGTCTATAATGTATGAACTCGGAGTGAGTTTTTCCTTTCAGTTATGAAGTTAAAGCAGGATATATTCCCTGTAATTTAATGTATTAGTTGCCTGCTCATCAATGATTAGTCTTGGTTGATTTCAGTGAAATTTGCACAGCAAAAGTCGTAAAACGAGAAAACTCGTTTTGCATAATTTTGCAAGGTCACTTGGACTTCAGATCTTCCTAAACCTTAGCAGACTGTGTGCAACAATTTACAGAGACATATAGTTCATCAAATGGAGAAAAAATGGAGCATTTAAAATTCACCAAATTATCTGTTCTGCTGGTCAGTGCAATGACAGAACATGCAGCCCACAGTCTGTTCCTCAATTTTCACAAAATTGTTTAAAAGATCCTTAGAGGTCAAGACAATCAAGCAGTTACTATGATCTCCTTCTTTACTGGACTGTTGAGAGCTCTGCTGGTTTCAGTGCTGTAGTTCATAGACACGGTGCTGAAAGTTTTTTGATGGATTTCCTGAATGCCTGCCCTATTATCCAGTGGTTGTGTCAGAGCCCTGGAAATCCCTGACAGCGAAAATAATGTCTTGGAGAATGAAAGACACATTGATTGTCCTACTGGAGAATGGGCAGAACCCAGATACAGTAACACTTGTGTTATTGTCTTGCCTGCATATCACGCCAGTTAGTTTTAGATTCCCTGAAATGTTGAGCTCCGACGCAACGAATGACGAGTTATTCAATAATGAGCAACAGCAGCACCGAGATTGCGCAGCGGAATTTTCAACCTTACGCCTCGAACGTCCAAAATGTTTCCAAGTCTCCCGATGTGCCTGCCACCTGTTGACAGAATTGCAGAGTCAACTGCTGCTGTCCAGACCCTGAATGAACCCGAAATCCCCAGGATATGAACCTCCTGCACCTCCTCCTTTTTAAATCAATTCATTCTTCTCCCAAAATGAGGTATAAATAAAGCCTTGGTGTAGGTAACAGGTTGTTCTACTGCAAATAACTATTGTGCACAATAAATATATTGTGTAAATACATAGATTTCCTGGTTATGTAAATACTTGGAGGGCCTGAGCCTGGGAGAGCCAGAGGATCTGACACATGCAGAACAAAGGGATTCAGACACATTCTGAACCAGGGGATTTGACACTGTCTCTACCAGAGGATCTAACATTGGCTGAATCAGGGGATTTGACAATGATTGAATCAGGGGATCAGCGATCAGATAAATCAGGGAATCAGTCACTCACTGAACTAGGGGATTAGGGAATCGCTGAACCAGGGGATCAGATAATGGCTGAATAAGTTCCATAGAGTCATAAAGTCATAGTTATGGACTTGCACAGAGCAGGAATAGGCCCTTCGGCCCAACGTGTACCTGCCGGCCACCTGCACCAATCTACTCTAATCGCATTTTCCTGCACTGGGCCCATAGCCATGTGTGCTATGACGTTACAATTGCTCTTCTAAATACTCGTCAAACGTTGTGTAGTTTCCATCCTCTACCAACACTTCTGGTTCCAGATTCCAAACCACCCTGGGTGAAAAAGAAAATCCTCAAATCGCCTTACCTTAAATCTATGCTCCCTCGTTATTGACACATCATCTCAGGGCAAACGATTATTCCCACCTCCACAATTTATACCTCCCATAGTTTTGCCTACCTCTGTCAGGTCCCCCTCAGCATTCTCTGCTCTAAGGAAAACAGCCCTAGCCTATCCACACTTTCTTCATAGCTGAAACTCTCAGCCCAGGCAACATCCTGCTGTATCTCCTCTGCATCCTCTCCAGTGCAATCACATTCTTCCTATAGTGTGGCGGCCAGAACTGCATACAGTACTCCAGCTGTGACCCAAATATCGTTTTATAAAGCTCCAAAATCATCTTCCTGATTCTAAATTCTATGCCTCTGCTAATAAAGGCACTTATCCCGTAAGCCTTCCTAACCACCTTATCTTCCTCCGCTGCTGCCTTCAGGGATCAATGGACATCTACACCAAGTTCCCTCTGATCCCCTGTTCTTCCGAGGGTCCTACTATTCACTGTGTATTCCTTTGCCGTGTTAGGGCTCCCAAAATGCATCAGCTCACATGTATCAGGATTAAATTCCATTTACCACCGCTCTGCCCATCTCACCAGCCCACCAATATCGTCCAGGGATCTAAGGCTTTCCTCCTCACTAATTATGGCACTACCAATCTGCGATCCTACTGATCATACCTTCTATATTCACGTCCAAATCATTAATGTGCACTACAAACAGCAGGGGTCCCAGCACCGATCCCTGCGGTACGCCACTAGACAGAGTCTTCCAATCGCAAAAGCAACCTTCGACCATCACCCTCTGCCTCCTGCCATGAAGTAAATTTTGGCCCCAACTTGCTAAATTGCCCTGGATCCAATGGGTTCTTTCCTTATTGACCATTCTCCCACGTGGGACCTTGTCAAAAGCCTTACTGAAGTACATGTTCACTACATCAGCAGCACTACCCTGATCTACACAACCAGCCAACACCCCTAAAAATTCAGTCAAATGTGTTAAGATATGACCTCCCTCTGAGAAAGTCATTCTGACTATCTCTGATTAATCCCTAACTCTCCAAGTGGAGCTTAAGCATGTCCTTCAGACTTGTTTTTGTCAATAGTTTCCAAACCACTGATGTAAGGCTCACTTGGCTGTAATTACCAGCTTTATCACGACAACACTTCTTGAATAATGTTATTGTATTCCCTGTCCTCCAGAACCTCTCCTGTGGCCAAAGGGTTTTGAATATTAGAGAAAGGGCCTTTGCAATCTCCGCCCTTGCCTCATATAGCAGCCTGGGTTACACATCATCTGTGCCTGAAGGTTGATCAATGTTCAATCCCGAAGAAATAATTAACACCTCCTCGCTTCCATTGCCAATTTTTTCAAGTATATTACAGCCCCCCTCCCCAAACACTACACCTACGTCATCCTTCCCTTTTGTGAACACAAGTGAAAATTAGTAATCCAAAACTACACTTACGTCCTTCACCTCCACGCACACATTGCCACTTTGATCCATAATGCACCCTAATCTTTCCCTGGTTATCCTCTTGCCCTTAATATATTTATAAGCTGCCTTGTGATTTCCTTTATCTTGCCCCTTATTCACCCTCCTAATTACTTTTTCAGTACCCCCTACACTTTCTACACTACGCTAGGGCTTCCACTGTTTTCAGCCTCTGTATCTGACATGAGCTTTCTTTATTTTGCTTATATCCCTTGACATCCAGAGTGCACTGACCTTGTTGGTCCTGCCCTTCACCTCTACGGGAATATGTTGGCCCTGAAATCTTACTTTTTCCTCTTTGTATGCCTCCCACTGGTTTGATGTAGACTTTCCAACAAGCAGCTGCTCCGAATACACTTTAGCCAGATCCTGTCTTGTCAAATTGAAATCGGCCTTCTCCAATTCATGACCTTTATTTACAGTCTATCTTTATCCTTTCCCATAATCACCTTAAATCTTACAGAGTTATGGTCACTATTTTAGAACTGCTCCCCCACTGACAATTTTACCACTTGCCCGGCTTCATTCCCTAAGACTCGGTCCAGTACCGCCCCCTCTCTTGTAGGTATTTATACGTGCAGGCTCAAAAAAGCTCTCCTGCATGCACTTTAAGATTTCCGTCACCGTTCACCACCAGCACCTCCAACACGCCCCCTCTAAGCATTCCACACTAACACTATCCCCATTAATATTGGGGAAGTTGAAATCCCCTACTATTATTGCCCTATTACATTTAATATTCTCTGAGATTTGCCAACATATCTGACCCTCTTCCCAACAACACCCCCCCTCCCCCACTCCCTTCCTCCTCTCACCCTCCTCCCCAACCCCACACACCCCCCTACCCACCCAGCACTGTTTCGGGGATGAGGCATTCGCTGAAACAAAGGATCAGATTCTGGCTCAACATGAGGATGAGACACTGACTGAATCAGAGCACAAGGCACTGTATGCACCATTGGATCTCACCCTGTCAGGATCAGCGAATATGATACTCTCCGATCCAGAGGATCTGACTTGAACCACAGCATCTGACACAGTCTGCACTGTTGGATCCGATTCTGTCTGAATCAGAGCGCCTGGCACTGACTGTAACCGTGGATATCACTCTGTCTGGGCCATAAGATCTGACATTTTTTGACATTTCTGATCCGGTGGATCTGACACTGAAGCAGAGGATGAGGCACTGGGTGAAACAGAACACAAGACACTGTCTGTACCAGTGAATCTCACTCTGTCCGATCCAGATTACGTGACACTATCTGAACTGGAAAACCTGACACTAACTGAAAAAGAGGATCTGGCCCTGATGTAACCAGAGCATCTGACATTCTCTGAGCCTGAGAAAATGACACTGCAAGCTGTAGGCTATCTGACACTGTCTGAACCAAAGCACCTGACACTCTCTGATCCTGAGAAAATGACACTGCAAGCTGTAGGGTATCTGACACTGTCTGAACCAGAGCACCTGACACTGCCTGTAGCACTGGATCTCACTCTCTCGGGAAAGAGGACGCGATGCTGTCTGATCTAGTGGATCTGATACTACCTGATCCTGAGTATCAGACACAGGCTGTGTGAGTGGAACTGACTCTGTGTGAACCCGAGGATCTGACACTGCCTGTAGCACTGGACCTCACCCTCTCTGGATTTGAGGATCTGACGATGTCTGATCTAGTGGGTCTGACACTATTTGATCCTGAGGGTCAGACACAGGCTGTGCGAGTGGATCTGACTGTGTGAGCCAGAGGGTCTGACACTGCCTGAACCAAACGTTCTAACACCGCCTGATACAGAAGATCTATCACTAATCGTTTCAATGTTTCGGGACTATCTGGAGCAGCGGACCACACTCTGTGTGAACCAGAAGGTCTGAAACTGTCTGCTCCAGTTGACATGACACAATCTGAACCATGAAATCTGACTCTGTCCGATCTATTGGACCTGACACGATCTGGACCACTGGATATCACTCTGTCTGAGCCAGATGACCTGACACTGTCTGTTCCAGAGGATCGTACACTGTCTGATCCAGTGGACCTGACACTGTCTGTTCCAGATGATCTGACACTGTCTGTTCCAGAGGATCTGACACTGTCTGTTCCAGAGGATCTGACACTGTCTGTTCCAGAGGATCTTACACTGTCTGTTCCAGGGGATCTGACACTGTCTGTTCCAGAGGATCTTACACTGTCTGTTCCAGAGGATCTTACACTGTCTGTTCCAGGGGATCTTACACTGTCTGTTCCAGAGGATCTTACACTGTCTGTTCCAGGGGATCTGACACTGTCTGTTCCAGAGGATCTTACACTGTCTGTTCCAGAGGATCTTACACTGTCTGTTCCAGGGGATCTTACACTGTCTGTTCCAGAGGATCTTACACTGTCTGATCCAGTGGACCTGTCACTATCAGAAACGTTAGGCCTGACGCAATGGGATCCAATGGATCCCACTCGCTCTGCTCCAATGGATCTGACATTTCCCTGTGAAACAGTGGATCTGGCCCCATGTGATCCAGTGGATCTCATTCTGTCTGATCCGGTGGATCTGTGTCTCTATAAACTGTTCTAATATAATATTTTCCACAATGCTTGAATCTATGGACAACCTGGTGCTTCCCACGACATCCTTGCACAGTTAGTGGGAAAGCGCGCGAAAAACAGGCGCTTGCGCTGCGCAGGCGCGGGCCGTCGCCGGGCTGTGGGGGGAGGGGGAGGAGCAGCGGGATAATGAGGGTGAAGGGCGGGAATTGGAGACAGCTGAGCTCGCGCGGATGGCCTTTCCGCGCCGGAGGGTGTTGGAAGGAAGACAATGCGCATGTGCGGTGGTTGAGGAGGCGGGACTGTTGTCAACATCGCGGAGGAATGCGACCGGACTGCGCGTGCGTGACCGGCAACCGTGGGACTGCGCATGCCCGCATACGGGTGGCGGGAAGAGCAGCGCGAGAGCGTCGTTTCAAAAATAAACGGTCGGGCAGCGACCGCGCCTTGCAAGAGCGGGAGATCCGACCCTTCCACAGAGATCAACTGGAGAGGGATCTCACACTGGGTCTGTCAGAGATCAACTAGAGAGGGATCTCACACTGGGGCTGTGTCAGAGATCAACTAGATAGGGATCTCACACTGGGACTGTGTCAGAGATCAACTAGAGAGGGATCTCACACTGGGGCTGTGTCAGAGATCAAGTAGAGAGGGATCTCACACTGGGGCTGTGTCAGAGATCAACTAGAGAGGGATCTCACACTGGGACTGTGTCAGAGATCAACTAGAGAGGGATCTCACACTGGGGCTGTGTCATAGATCAACTAGAGAGGGATCTCACACTGGGGCTGCATCAGAGATCAACTAGAGAGGGATTCCACACTGGGGCTGTGTCAGAGATCAACTAGAGAGGGATTCCAAACTGGGGCTGTGTCAGAGATCAATTAGAGAGGGATTCCACACTGGGGCTGTGTCAGAGATCAACTAGAGAGGGCTCTCACACTGGGGCTGCATCAGAGATCAACTAGAGATGGATCTCACACTGGGGCTGTGTCAGAGATCAACTAGAGAGGGATCCCACACTGGGACTGTGTCAGAGATTAACTCGAGAGGGATTCCACACTGGGACTGTGTCAGAGATCAACTAGAGATGGATTGCACACTGTGGCTGTGTCAGAGATCAACTAGAGAGGGATTCCACACTGGAGCTGTGTCAGAGATCAGTTAGTGAGGGATTCCACACTGGGAATGTCTCTTATCAACTCATTAGTGAACCCACATTGTGGGGAGCCAGAGATCAACTAGGGCGGTGCCCCAGATTGGGAGGTTTCATAGGTCAACTACAGAGTGGTCTTGCACTGGGGAGTGTCTGTGATCTACTGGAGAGTGATCCCACACTGTGCAGTCTCCGAGATCAACCAGAAAGTGTTCCCAAACTGGGGAGTGTCTGTGATCAACTGGAGAGTGATCCCACACTGTGCAGTCTCCGAGATCAACCAGAAAGTGTTCCCAAACTGGGGAGTGGCTGAAATCAACTGGAGAATGATCCCACACGGTGGGGGTGTTATCAGAGATTACCGAGAGAGGGACGCCACACTAGCGGGTGCCTGAAATAAATCAAGTAGAGAGGGATCCCTTATTGGGGATGTCCTCTGATCAACGAGAGTGTGAACCCACATTGTGGGGAGTCAGAGATCTACTAGTGCGGGGCCACAGATTGGGAGATGTCAGGGATCAACTAGAGAGGGGTCTTACACTGGGGAGTTTCTCTGATATGCTGGAGAGGGATCCCACACTGGGGAATCTCTGAGGTCAACTGGAGAGTGATCCAGTACAGGGGATGTATCAGAGATGAACTGGAGAGGGATGCCACACGAGGGGGTGTCTGAATTCAATTAGAGGGGGTGATTGAACGGAGTGTGGCGATGTGAAGGCATGGTGCTTGTGTATCGGAGAGATCATTCATGATGCCACTGATCTATTTCGTAGAATTTCACAGGGTTGGCAGCCCAGATACAGGCCTTTCGGCACCTCTGCTCCGTACCGGTGATCCTTCCCACACCAGCCTTCTCCCACCCACTACTTCATCCCCCCCCATTTCCGTATCCTTCTATTCCTTTCTGCCCGATGGGTTTATCCAACTCCCCCACCCCGCATCCCCCTTAAGTTCATCGTCACCATTCACCTCCTCCAATCCCTTTGGGAGCTAGTTCCACATTCCCACCGCTTTCTGAGTGAAGAATTTCCTCCTCAAATTCCCGACTGGATTAACAGGCTTAAATTTAGCTTGTCTCCAAAGCCATTTTTTGCAACTCGGTTGCACTGCAGCCCTACGTTACCACAGTGACCACTCATTAAGAAGGAATCCATTGGTTTACATTTGGGGACATTCTGAAATGGTGAAAATAGCTGAAGAAATGCAAAACTTTATTTATATTTTTCCATTTGCAGAATCCTGCACTTCGATCCCTGGCTCTTCACTCAAGACTCGAAGTTGGGGAAATGTGATTCGTGCTGACTTCACACTGTCCAGCGCGAAGCCATTGTGACATAGTCCCGTGTTGTCAAGGCACCCGCCATGTGTGTCGACACCAACCTGCATCACCCGCTTCCATAGTTACACCCGTTCACTGAATGTTTACCGTTGTATCGATGTACTACCTGCCAACTGTCTACAGCGGCAGCAGCTACTGCGGGTGAGTATTGTATTTTCCCAATCCCCACTGCCCCCCGCACCACCGACCCCACAACCACTGTCATCAAGGGTTATGTCAAGATGGATTATCTTTTTGGTTTTGAGGACAAGGGTTGTTTTTGGGGGCAAATAAATTCCGTCTCTGTTTCACCATCGGTCAATGAGCAGGAAAGGCCGGTGATCAATGAAAACGGAGCGAGGGGGAAGTCCGGCCCAACGTGACACCAAGGTGAAGAACTCAGCTTCCATGGCGCCTGAGGAGGCAGCACCAGAGATCGGGAAGATGGAAGTTCCCGCCAAGCAGGTGGAAGTCACCGTCGTGTTAACGCGATCTGACGCTGAGGAGAAGAGAAGTGCCCAGGCGCTGCATCGAGCCCAACTGAGCGAAGCGAGCCATGTGAGCTGGACAACGAATCGGATAATGATGACTTTTCAAAAGATGGGTTACGACCTAGTAGGTTGGGTCGGACATACAAGCGGCCTGTTAGATGGTCTCACAGGTTCCTCATAGTCTCTGTGACCCAGGAGATGAGGCAGATATGTGCCCAATGATCTAGGCACATCCTCCCACGGAGATTGAAGGTACACAGGAGCACCGATCACTGATTCAGTGGCATCGGCTAACACACACGAGGCTAGTGGCCCACTCGCTGGTAGGGGTATGGCTGCAAGCAAGCTGTAAGTGTCTACCGACAGGGGTTAAGATAGGGCTGATTTGGAGCAGGGACACCATACAACCGATGATTTGGTGACCGACCCCCCTCCCCCACTAACGTGTGGAAGTCTCTATCCCTGGACAGTGGGGCAGTACTCTGCAATAGGCCAGGCCACACAACGTCAAGGTGGCTTTACCACCACTGGGGAAACTCCAGACGTGAGCCCTTCTGACAGCATTGATGGTCTACCAAGTAGGGAAACTAATCTGGATGTCTAGTCCCAGCTAGTTTGGCGTATCAGGCGATTACTTCTCCATGTCCACCCAATAGCAGTGCAGGTATAATGGAGGAAGAGGACAGACTGGTCAAACGCAGAGACATTCACGACAGACAGTGAGTTCCTAATTGGAGCCTGTGGGGGAAAAAAGTCCTTGCTGGAAAAGGGACAGGTGAGCTGCAGGAGGAGGATATTGAACACCCCGCAGGCACAGTAAGAAAGAATCTCAGCAACAGAGCCTTGGTGCTGTGCCATTGCAAGATGGAGTGTGAGTACCCATGAGCAAGAATCCCTGCTGAAACAGGGCAATTTCGAAGCAATTCCGTTTACCAACTGCACTCCTGGGGTTGGGTGCCCGATTAGCTCTGCAGCCAAAAGGTGGAGCAGAGAACAGGAAAGGCCCCTCGGTCTTGCTGAGCTTCTTTGAGCGCTCCGCCATGCAGTTTCAAACCTGGGAGGCTGGGATCTTGTACACCCTTTGCAGGAGGCTGGGGATAGAGCCACAGGAACAATCAGACCACTGACATGGAGCCCAGATCTGTGCCCAGTATTCCGAGTGTGATGCGGAAACTGAAATTGTGCAGATTACTCCAGAGAGGTCTAACCCAGGTTCTATATAAGTTCCAAACACCTACTCTACTTTTCATTTTTACTTCACAAATTATCAACCCCAAAGCTTTGTTTGTGATTATTGTAGCTTTGCTGACCCGTGTTGCCACTGTTAATGTATTGGGAATCTGTAACCCGAGATTCCTTTACTCTATGGCCAGTTACGAGTCTTATTTGGGAAGGAGTGGTGGCGCCTTCCAGTTGCAATCCTCTATCCATAACTACATTGAACTTCAGTTGCCATTTGCATGCACATTCTGCAAGTTTGTTCATGCTGTCATGTATTTCACGGCTGTCTTCTTGGGTATTCTCAATGAGGTGGGAAACACAAAAATTGATGGGTGACCCCAGAAAAGGACAACTAGAATTTCAACAGGGTAGACTTAGGCAAGATGTTTCCACTTGTGCCCTGGGGGAGGGGGGTTGCTGAGGTAAAGAGACCAGAACATTAGGAGGCCATCAATATCATATACTCACTATTAAGTCCAGTTGGGGAATTCAGGGGAAACTGCTTTACCCAGAGGGCGGTGAGAATGTGGAACTCACTCCCACGGGTTGAGCTGAATCGTGTTGATGCATTAAAGGGAGGGGTGGGTGAATCTGGACAAACACGTGAGGGAGAAATGAATAGAAGGATTTGAGGATGTTGAGAGATGAAGTGGGGATGGGTGGAGACTGGTGTGGGGCAGGAATACAGGCAAGGAGCAGAGGGGCTGAATAGCCTGCTCTAGTGCTGTGAATCCTCTGTAATCCTTTGAAACAGAGCAATGGGTGCATTACGTTCTACGGCACTGTGTGGTAGGTGCAGTTAGCGGAAATCTTGGGCTTGTTGAGAGGTGAAATTTTGTATCTTGCCTTTATGAAAAGATCTCAGTGGGAATTAGTGTCATGTCGGGACTGTGTTGTGACACTATAATGGTGGGTGAAGCAGCGCCTATAAGTCCCTTCTGTGTCTCAATGAAGAAACAGTCCTCAGTCATGTGATGGGCTTCGTCAAGCAAACATTGACCAAACCAGAATCTTGTTGCTGAGCTCACACCAACCGCCAACAACGGGCTCCCATCTTCCTTTCAAGCATACCGCCAGTAAGGTACTTTTTTGATGTGCGGTCAAGACGGTGGCCAGTTTTTGCAGAACAAGATCACATAGACAGCACGGGTTCACATATAGGGCATGGTGCGTGTGAGGTCTGACTGATGGGATGTGATGGGTATATGAATGTCACTGATGGGATGTGATGGGTGTAGGAGTGTCACTGATGGGATGTAATGTGTGGAGGAGTATCACTGATCGGATGTGATGGGTGTAGGTGTGTCACTGATGGGATGTGATGGGTGTAGGAGTGTCACTGATGGGAATGTGATGGGTGTAGGAGTGTCACTGATGGAATGTGATGGGTGTAGGAGTGTCACTAAGGGGACGTGATGCGTGTAGGTGTGTTACTGAAAGAATGTGATGGTTGTAGGAGTGTCACTGATGGGATGTGATTGGTGTAGGAGTGTCACTAAGGGGACGTGATGCGTGTAGGTGTGTTACTGAAAGAATGTGATGGTTGTAGGAGTGTCACTGATGGGATGTGATTGGTGTAGGAGTGTCACTGATGGGATGTGATGGGTGTAGGTGTGTCACTGATGGAATGTGATGGGTGTAGGAGTGTCACTGATGGAATGTGATGGGTGTGGGAGTGTCACTGATGGGATGTGATGGGTGTAGGAGTGTCACTGATGGGATGTGATGGGTGTAGGAGTGTCACTGATGGGATGTGATGGGTGTAGGTGTGTTACTGAAAGAATGTGATGGTTGTAGGAGTGTCACTGATGGGATATGATGGGTATAGGAGTGTCACCAAGGGGATATGATGGGTGCAGGAGTGTCACTAAGGGGATGTGATGGGTGTAGGAGTGTCACTAAGGGGATGTGATGGGTGCAGGAGTGTCGCTAAGGGGATGTGATGTGTGTAGGAGTGTCACTGATGGGATGTGATTGGTGTAGGAGTGTCACTGATGGGATGTGATGGGTGTAGGAGTGTCACTAAGGGGATGTGATCCGGTAGGTGTGTTACTGAAAGAATGTGATGGGTGTAGGAGTGTCACTAAGGAGATGTGATGGGTGTAGGAGTGTCACTGGTTGAATGTGATGGGTTAACAGCAAGTGATTAGGAGCACACGGCATGTCGCTGGTTACCACAAGGGCAATGGAATTTAAGAGCTGGGATAATTTGATAAAATTGTACATGGCGTTGGTGAGACCATATCTGTAGCAGTGTGCACAGTTTTGGTCTCCTTATTTGGAAAGGGTATAATTGCATTAGCAGCAGTTCAGTAAAGTGTTCTGAAGCGACTGATTGCTGGCACGACGGGTTACTTTATGAGGTAAGGTTGGACAGGTTGGGCCTGTATCCATTGGAGTTTAGAAGAATGAGAGGTGATCTTAGTGAACCATGTAAGATTTAGAGGGTCTTGACAGAGTGATTGTTGAGAGGATGTTTCCTCTTGTGGGCGAGAATAGACCTAGGGGACACAGTTAATAAATCAGGGATCTCAGATTTAAGACGGAGTTGAGGAGATATTTTTTTCTTTCAGAGGGCGGTTAGTCTGTGGAATTCTCTTCCGCAGTGAGCGGTGGAGTCTGGCTCATTGAATATGTTTCAGTGAGAGGTTGATAGACTCTTCACTAACAAGGGAGTCAAAAGTTATCGGAGGGAGGTGGGAATGTAGAGTTGTGCCACAATCAGTTACTGTTGAATGACAGGAGCAGGCACGAGGGCCATACTCCTGCTCCTAATTCCTATTTCCGTTTGTGTTGCATTATCATTATTTAACTCTGGTTGCTTGGATACATCAGTGATTGATTTCTGTATTTTTTGCCCCTCATTCGCTCAGCAGCCAATAAGAGTCGAGCTGACTGCGAGGATTATTGCCAGTGACAAATAGGAAGCCGTGCTGTAAGAGTGGGCGTGGCCAAGGGTGCCTGTCCCACGGGAGGAGTGAGGCGACGATTTCTCCACAAGCAACAGGAGCAGTTCAGCAAGATGGTGGGTGTCCACTGCGCGGACGTGCCCAGCTCGGTCTTGTGTGCCTGTGTGACTCTCCACTCCCTGCCGGGTTTCAGCCAGCATGCCTGCTTGCAGTACCAGTTTCTGGCAATGCGCTTGCGCTCATCCCCTGTTCCCTCCCTCCTTCAGTGCCACATGCCTCACAGCCCAGGAGAGTCCTAAATAGATTGGGTGGGATGGAATGAGGAGGAAGGGCAGCTGGTGCGACTGAGGCCATAAATGTGAGAGGGCGTGGGAGGAGTGAACATAAAAAGTGTAACATTTTTGGTGTACAGTCGCATGTGGTTATGTTACTGCAATAGTCATCCAGTGCCATGAAGGAATGATCCACAATGTACAGAAAGAAAAACAGAAGGAGGCCATTCTGCCTGTCTTGTCCATGCTGGCTTTCTACAAGAACAACTCAGCTAGCCCCACTCTCCCTGCCCTTTCCCTGCAGCTCTGCAAGTTTCTTCTATTCAGATAATAATCCAATTCCTTTTTTAAAGCCTGGATCTAACTTACCTCCACCAGACACTCAGGCAGCTCGGTCCAGATCCTAACCACTCGCTGCATGAAAAAGTTTCTCCTCACATCTCCATTGCTTCTTTTGCCAATCACCTTAAATCTGTGTCCCTCTGGTTCTCAATCCTTCCGCCAATGGGAACAGCTTTTCCCAATTTACCCTGTCCAGACCCCTCATGATTTTGAAAACTTCGATCAAATCCCCTCTCAGCCTTCTCTTCTCCAAGGAGAACAATCCTAACTTCTCCAATCTAGCTACATAACTGAAGCTCCTCATCCCTGGAACCATTCTCGTGACTCCTTTCTGCTCTCTCTCTGCAACCTTCACATCCTTCCGAAAGTGTGGTATACAGAATTGAACACAGCTTCCCCCACTATCAACATCCCAGGGGTTACAATTGACCAGAAACTGAACTGCACCAGCCATATAAATACTGTGGCTACAAGAGCAGGTCAGAGGCTGGGAATTCTGCAGAGAGTAACCCACTTCCTGGCCCCCCGAAGTCTAAACAACATCTACAAGGCACAAGTCAGTAGTGTGATGGAATACTCTCCATTTGCCTGGATGAATGCAGCTCCAACATCATTTAGGAAGCTTGACACCATGCGGGACAAAGCAGCCTGCATGATTTGCACACCATCCACAAACATTCACTCCTTCCACCAGCGATGCAATGTGGCAGCAGATGCACTACAGCAACTCATCAAGGCTGCTTCGGCAGCACCGCCCAAACCTGTGACCTCTACCACATAAAAGGACAAGGGAAGCAGACAAAGGGGAACACCACCACCTGGAAGGTCCTCTCCAAGCCACACACGATCCTGACTTGGAAATATATCGGCCATGCCTTCACTTTCACTGGGTCAAAATCCTGGAACTCCAACACTAACAGCACTGTGGGTGTACCTACACCACATGGCCTGTAGCGGTTCATGAAGACAGCACACCACCACCTTCACAAGAGGCACTTAGGGATGGGCAACAAATGCTGGCCTAGCCAGCGACGCCCACCTCCCATGAATGATTTAAATAAGGAACTGAATGATGAGGGAAATGGGGCAAAGAGGGCTTGGGGCATCAAGTGATGAGGTATCGGAAGGAGTGAAGGTGGAGTGTGATTCTGAATGATGAGGAGGAATGAGGAAGGGGAAGGGGCCAGGAATAGCTAAGGACACCAATATTCTTTCTCGGAAAGCATTGGAGGCTGCATCAATGAATTTATTCAAGATGGATTCTTGATGGAGAAGACAGTCAAGGGTTGTGAGGAGTGGCGGACAGGAAGGTGGATTTGAGGCCACAGTCAGATCAGGCATGATCTTATCGATTGGAGGATCAGACTCGAAGGGCCGAATGGCCTACTCCTGCTCATAAGCCTTCTATTCCTATAAGTAAGTGTTGAGGCAAAGATTGAGAGGGATGCAGATCCATGATGTAAAGAGTACAGGGAGCGTGAGACCGTGAATGATGAAGGGGACAGGGCAAAGAATGAGTTAGCCGGGCATAGGGTGTTGGAGATTAGCACAGAGTAAACTGCGCGCGGGTAAGTGCGACTAAGAATGAAAGTGGCTTAGTGTACAGGCAGGACAATGGGGCAGTGTACAGTGAGTGGGGGTCTGGAAGGGCAGAGCAAGGGATGGAGTGTGACAGGTCATTTAATGGGATGGTGGGTACAGACTATACATGGAGCGGCATGGAGGGAGTGGACAGGTAGTAAGTGGCCATCTGTGCACCATCTGCCTTCCACCCTCCCACTGACCTGATCAAGCACTGCCCACAATGGCTCTAGCAAATAATCAAATTTTCTCTCCAATGCAGCGCGAATGTATTTCGCTCCACATTGGCCAGGCCGGTGTGCAGATCGGCAACGCTTGCTGGGAGCTGTACTGCCTGGAGCACCATATCAAACCAGATGGGAAAATGCGCAGTTACAGGAGCACCAGAAGAGGCGACGACTCCTTCAGCACCTTCTTCAGTGAGACGGGGGCGGGTAAACACGTTCCCCGAGCCGTGTTTATCGATTTGGAGCCCACTGTGATTGGTAAGATTGCCCATCGATTTAGCTTAACTCATGGTCTGTACAACACATGGAGGAAGAAAGGACTGGGGTTTCTGGAGGAGCTTTCACAATGTCCCATACTGTTTTACAGGCAATGATGTACATTTGAATTATAGTACCAGCTTTAATGTAGGAAAGAATACCTGAGATATAAAATTATATGATTTATAAAATAATATGATGTATAAAATAATGTAAGGAAATATGAAATCCTTGTTTAAAAACAGATATAAATCCATTAGAAGCAGTTCAGGGAATGTTCACTCGAGTGAAACCTGGGATAGGGGTGGTTACCTTATGAGGGAAGGTTGGAGAGGCTGGGCCTGTATCCATTGGTGTTTAGAAGAATGAGAGGTGATCTTATTGAAACATTTAAGATCCAGAGGGGATTTGACAGGATGGATGCCGCGAGGATGTTTCCCCCTGTGGGATAGATTAAAACTGGGGGACACAGGTTAAAAATAAGACACCTGCTATTTCGGACAGAAATGAGGAGAATTTTATTCTCTCAGTGGGTTGTTAGCTTTTGGAACTCTCTTCCCGGGAGAGCGGTGGAGGCAGCGTCATTGAGTATTTTTAAAGCAGAGGTGGATATATTCTTGACAAAGGGAGGCAAATGTTGTCAGGGTAGCTGTGAGTGTGGAATTGAGGTAACAGTCAGATCAGCCATGATCTTATTGAATGGCAGAGCAGGCTCGAGGGGCTGAACAGCCTGCTCCTGCTCCTAATTCATGTGTTTGTATGTAGGTGGAACCCCTTTCTAAGAACACTGTGGCCTATACCAGCTGGACTACAGCATTGAGGAAGGCAGCTCACCATTATCTTCTCAAGCGGAAATTAGGGATGGGCAATAAAGGTTTGGTTTCCCAACGACAGTCTCCTCCCATGAAGGAATAAAAGCAAATAGTTGTTTGTTAGCACAGAACTTGAGTATTGCTGAAAAAAGTGACATGCTGTCGAAACTTTTCGTCTTGCACTCATCAGGACAGATGTACAAGAATACCAATTGTAAAGGGAACGACAATGTATACTGCATGGAGAAGAGAGTGCTGATTGGTTGGCAAGTGGACTCTGATTGGCAGAGGTGTTGCCATGGAAAATGCAACAGGGAACAGTTAACTGCCAATATTTTGTTCAAATTCGAATCAGGCAGGTTGACTCTTAATTGGTCAAGGCATTGCCATGGGGAATGAACCAGGGAATGGCTGTCCCCCAAGTTTTTGTTTAGTTGAAAAAGTCACAGTGCATAGACATGATTCTTCTATCATAAAATAAAGGCAAAATACTGCGGATGCTGGAAACCTGAAACAAAAACAAAAAAGGCTGGAAACACTCAGCAGGTCTGACATCATCTCTGCAGAGAAAGGCAGAGTAAACGTTTTGTGTCCGAATGGCTCTGAAGAGGTCAGGTGGACTCGGAGCGTTAATTCTGTCTTTCTCTCCACAGATGCTGTCAGATATGCTTCTTCTGCCTGTTGTCCAACGTTAGATGTGATTCCGTGATAGGACAACACTTACTAAACAGCCCTGATTGTGCTCAGAATTACACTGAAAACCAATGGAAGGTTATCAGTCGGGCTTGCAGTGCGGCTCACTTATACGTGCTAGAAGCCACACACACTCACACACACAGGGCCCTTTCCTTTGCTGACAGAAACGCAGTGGGGAACGTCCCTGCCTCTGAGCCAGAAGCTCTAGGTTCAAGTCCCACTTCAGGACTTGATGGACATGGGAGGCGGGATCATGCTCCAATGGCAGGCAGTAAGAGCGAGAGAGATTCCCAGTCAGCTGCCTTCATAAGGCAGTGGCAAACCTCTCCAGTATCTTGCCAAGCATAACCATGGACCAATCCAATAGAACATAGGGAGCAGGAGTAGGCCATTCGGCCCCTTGAACCTGCTCCGTCATTCAACAAGATTATATCTGATCTTCTACCTCAGTACCATTTTCCCGCACTATCCCCATATCCCTTGATACCTTTAATATCTAAAAACCTGTCGATCTGTGTCTTGAACATACTCAATGACTGAGCCTCCACAGACCTCTGGAGTGGAGAATTCCAAAGACTCATTACCCTCTGAACGAAGAAATTCCCCCTCATCTCAGTCCTAAATGGCCCAACTCTTATTCGGAGACTGTGTCCTCTGATTCTACCCCACCCGTCACCTCCGTTGCCGTGGCAAACATCTTTCTGCATCTGGCCTATTGAGCCCTGTGAGAATTTTGCACACTTCATGAAGTCACATCACATTATCTGAAACTCTAAAGAATCCAGGCCCAGTCTCCTCACTCTCTCCTCATCGGACAATCTCGTCATAGAAACTAGAAGCAAGAGTAGGGCATTAGGCACTTCGAGCCTGCTCCGCAATTCATTATGATCATGGCTGATCATCCAACTCAATAGCCTGCTCCCGCTTTCTACCCATATCCTTTGATCCCTTTCGTCCCAAGAGCTATATCTAACTCCCTCTTGAAAGCATACAATGTTTTTGTCTCAACTACTTTCTGTGGTAACGAATTGCACAGGCTCATCACTCTCTGGGTGAAGAAAATTCTCCTCATCTCAGTCCAAAATGGTCGACCCCGTATCCTCATACTGTGACCCCTGGTTTCGGACTCCTCCACCATCGGGAATATCGTTCCTGCATCTACCCTGTCTAGTCCTGTCAGGATTTTATAGGTTTCTATGAGATCCCCCCCTCATTCTTCTGAACTCCAGCGAATATAATCCTAAACGACTCAATCTCTCCTCATATGTCAGTCCCATCATCCGAGGAATCAGTCTGGTAAACCTTCGCTGCACTCTCTCTATAGCAAGAACATCCTTCCTCAGATAAGGAGACTAAAACTGCACACAATATTCCACGTGTGGCCTCACCAAGGCCCTGTACAATTGCAGCAAGACATCCCTGTTCCTGTACTCGAATCCTCTGGCTGTGAAGGCCAACATACAATTTGACTTCTTTACCTCCGGCTGCACCAGCATGCTTACCTTTAGTGACTGGTGTACAAGGACACCCAGGTTTCGTTACACATTCCCCTCTCTCAATTAATAGACATTCAGATAATAATCTGCCTTCCTGTTTTTGCTGCCAAAAAGGATAACCTCACATTTGTCCACGTTATACTGCATCTGCCATGCATTTGCCTACTTACCCAGCTTGTCCAAATCACACTGAAGCATCTCTGCATCCTCCTCACAGCTCAACCACCCAACCAGCTTTGTGTCATCTGAAAATTTGGAGATATTACATTTAATTCCCTCATCTAAATCATTAATATATATTGTGAATAACTGGGATCCCAGCACCAATCCCTGCGGTACCCCACTAGTCACTGCCTGCTATTTGGAAAAAGACCCGTTTATTCCTACACTTTGTTTCCTGTTTGCCAACCAGTTTTCTATCCATCTCAAACCACTACCCTCAGTCCCATGTGCTTTAATCTTACACGCCAATCTCTTATGTGGGACTTTGTCGAAAGCCTTCTGAAAGTCCAAATAAACCACATCCACTGGCTCCTCCTCATCAACTCTATTGGTTACATCCTCGAAAAAATCCAGCAGATATGTCAAGCATGATTTCCCTTTCATAAATGCATGCTGACTCTGTCCGATTCTGCCACTGTTTTCCATGTGTTCAACTATTAAATCTTTTATCATGGACTCTAGAATTTTCCCCACTACCGACATCAGGCTGGCTGGTCTATAATTCCCTGTTTTCTCTCTGCATCCCTTTTTAAATAATGGGGTTACATTAGCTACCCTCCAATCTGTATGAACTGTTCCAGAGTCTATAGAATCTCGGAAGATGACCACCAATGCATCCACTATTTCTAGGGCCACTTCCCTAAGTACTCTGGGATGTAGATTATCAGGCCCCGCGGATTTATCGGCCTTCGATCCCATTAATATCCCCAACACCATTTCCCTACTAATATTCAGTTCTTTCAGTTCCTCCCTCTCACTAAACCCTGTGTTCCCCAACATTTCTGGTATGTTATTAGTGTCCTTCTTTGTGAAGACAGAACCAAAGTATGAATTTACTTGGTCAGCCGTCTCTTTGTTCCCCATTATAAATTCCCCTGTTTCTGACTGTAAGGGACCAACATTTGTCTTCACCAATCTTTTTCTCTGCACATACCTATAGAACTATTTACAGTCAGTTTTTATGTTCATGCAAACTTACTCTCGTACTCTATTTTCCCCTTCTTAATCAATCCCTTGGTCCTCCTTTGCTGAATTCTAAACTGCGCCCAATCTTCAGGTCTGTTGTTTTTTTCTGGCCAAATTGTATGCCTCTTCCTTGCATCTAATAATAGCTCTAATTTCCCTTGTAAGCCATGGTTTGGCTATCTTTCCTGCTTTACATTTGCGCCAGACAGGAATATACAATTGTTGCCCATGCGCTCTTTGAATGTTTGCCATTGCCTATCCAACGTCATCCCTTTAAGTAACGTTTCCCAATCCATCATAGCCAACTCGCGCCTCATACCATTGTAGTTTCCTTTATTAAGATTCAGGGCCGAAGTCTCAGAATCACCTATGTCACTCTCCATCTTGATGGAGAATTCTAATATATTATGGTCGCTCATCCCAAGGGGCCTCGCACAACTAGATTGCCAATTATTCCTTTCTCATTACACAATAACCAGTCGAGGATGGCCTGTTCTCTCGTTGGTCTCTCAATGTATTGGTCCAGAAAAACATCCTGTATACACTCCAGGAATTCCTCCTCTACAGTAATGTTACTAATTTGATTTGCCCAATCTATATGCATATTAAAGTCATCCATAAATACAGATGTTCCTTTATTACATGCGTCCTTAATTTCCTGTTTAATGCCATTCCCAACATCACCACTACAGTTTGGGGGTCTATATACAACCCCCACTAACATTTTTTGCCCCTTAGTATTTCTCAGCTGTACCCATACCGATTCCACGTCGTCAGAGCTAATATCTTTCCTCACTATTGCGTTAATTTCCTCTTTAACCAGCAATGCAACTCCAACACCTTTTCCTTTTTGTCTGTCCTTCCTAAATACTGAATTCCCATGGATATTCAGTTCCCATCCCTGGTCAGCCTGCAGCCATGTCTCCGTAATCCCGACTATATCATACCTGTTTACATCTATTTGCGCGGTTAATTCATCCACTTTATTGTGAATGCTCCTCACGTTAAGGCACAAAGCCTTAAGGCTTGTATTTTTAACATTACTTGTCCCGTTCCCACTATTTTTCACTGAGGCCCTGTTTGATTCTTGCCCTCGGTTTCTCTGACTATCACTTCTTATTCCGCTTTCTGTCTTTTGTTCTTGTCTTTGAATCCCCTTCCTCTGACTCCTTGCATAGGTTCCCATCCCTCTGTCATTTTAGTTTAAACCCTCCCCAACCACTCTACAAATGTTCCCCCAGGACATCAGTCCCGGTCCTGCCCAGGTGCAAGCCCTGTTCCCACCTCCCCCAGAACTGGTCCCAATGCACCAGGAATCTGAAACCCTCCCCTTCACACCACCTCTTCAGCCACGTATTCATCCGATATATCCTGCTTTTTCTACTCTGCCTGGCATGTGGCACTAGTAGTAATCCTGATATCACTCTCCTCGAGGTCCTACTTTTCAACGTACATCCTAACTCCCTATATTCTGCTTTTAGGACCTCATCTCTTTTTCTACCTATGTAATTTGTAACAGTGTGTACTACGACCACTAGCTGTTCACCCTCCACCTTCAGAATGTCCTCTAACCATTCTGAGACATCCTTGAACCTAGCACCAGGGATCAGTGTGGTGAACATCTGCTGCACTCCCTCCATGGCAAGTATATCCTTCCTTTAGGTAAGGAGACCAAAACTGTTACAATGCTCGAGTTGCAGGCTCTATATAATTGCAGCAAGACATCTATATTCCTGTACTCAAATCCATGGCCCATTCTCACCAACACCCTTTCTGGGCATGGTGCGTAGAGAGGGAGAGAGAGCGGACAAAATTACAAGGGGGTAAAAGTCATGCTTCAGCTATACAAACCCTGGTTGGAACACACCTGGAATTACCATGCGCAGCTCTGGGCACCACACCTGAGGAAGGGTACATCAACCTGGGAGGATGCTCATTGTAGGTTTACCGGAATGATACGTGGACCTCAAGAGTTAAATTGCAAGGAGAGATTTTATTTTCTTTATTCTTTCATGGGGATGTGGGCATTGCCAACAAGGCCAACACTTGTTGCCCATCTCTTGGATGGAGTGCCTCACTGGGGTCCATGTCAGAGGGGCAGTTAAGAGTCAACCACACTGATGTAGGTCTGGAGTCACATGTAGTCCAGACCAGGTAAGAATGGCAGGTTTCCTTCCCAAAAGGGCATTAGTGAACCAGATGAGTTTTTACATCAATTGATGATGGTTGTCATGGTCACCATCACTGATGATCAGCTTTCAATTCCTGAATTATTATTTGAATATAAACTCCACCAGATGCTAGGGTGTCCCCAGAGAATTAGCCCAAGCTGCAGTATTACTAATCCAGTGACATTACCACTACGCCACCGAAATTACTGCACAGACTAGGGTGATGTTCTACATTATCGAGGTGACTGCACTTCAGAAAAAAAAAACTCCATTGGCTGTAAAGTGCTTTGAGAAGTCCTGAGGTTGTGACAGGTGTTATATAAATGCAAGACTTCTTTCCTCAGACAACCTCCTGCCAAGACCATTGTAGTCAATGAGCGGCCGTGATTCAGAGCTAAATTTCCAGGACTAGAGAGGGCATCTCTTGGTCAAGGAACAAGATGAGAGATTCCCTCAGGCACTCTATTTATTTCTGGCTCCATGCTTGACCAATGCTGATGGTTCAAGACATGGTCAGAGTGAACAAGGCGTCAGCTGGCAAATTGTCACCTAGTCTTGCGAGTGAAAGCTTTTTGGTTTGAGTTGCTTCCTTCAAAACTTCAGGGACACTCCACCGCAAACCATACCTTCTGCAAAGGCAGCTGGCATAACCACATCTTACATTTATATAACGCCTTTAACGTAGCAGAAGCATCTCCAAGGTGCTTCACGGGAGCATGACCCAGACAGAAATTTCAGAGCAAAGGGCCCCGGGCAGCTGAAGGCAAGACTGTCAATGTTCGAGCGATGCGAATTGGGGGATGCACAAGAGGCTGGACTTGGAGCAGCGCAGAAGTCTCGGAGGGCTGTAGGAGGTTACAGAGATAGGGAGGGTTGTAGGGGCTGGAGGAGGTTACAGAAATAGGGAGGGTTGTAGGGGCTGGAGGAGGTTACAGAGATAGGGAGGGTTGAAGGGGCTGGAGGAGGTTACAGAGATAGGGAGGGTTGAAGGGGCTGGAGGAGGTTACAGAGATAGGGAGGGTTGAAGGGGCTGGAGGAGGTTACAGAGATAGGGAGGCTTGTAGCGGCTGGAGGAGGTTACAGATATAGGGAGGCTTGTAGCGGCTGGTGGAGGTTACAGAGGTAATGAGGGTTGTAGGGGCTGGAAGAGGTACAGAGATCAGGAGGGTTGTAGGAGCTGGAGGAAGTTACAGAGATAAAAAGGATTGTAGGAGCTGGAGGAGGTTACAGAGATAGGGAGGCTTGTAGCGGCTGGAGGAGGTTACAGAGATTGGGAGTGTTGTAGGGACTGGAGGAGGTTACAGAGATTGGGAGGGTTGTAGGGGCTGGAGGAAGTTACAGAGATAGAGAGGAGAGTGTGCGAGTCCATGGAGGGATTTGAAAACTAGGGTGGGAGGTTTAAATTTGAATTCTACTTAACAGGGCTTGATGTCGACCAATGTGCACAGTGGGTGATTCAGGAACGGGCCTCAGTGCGAGTTTGGAGACAGGGCAGCAGAGGTTTAGATCCAATGCAGATCAGCGAGTCAGACACTGAGCTAACTATTGTCCATCCATTGCCCTGTCCCCCAGATGAGGTCCGTACCGGCACCTACCGGCAGCTCTTTCACCCCGAGCAGCTCATCACCGGGAAAGAGGATGCGGCAAATAACTACGCCCGGGGCCACTGCTCTATTGGCAAGGAGATTGTCGACCTGGTCTTGGATCGCATACGCAAGTTGGTAGGTTATTCATGAACGATAAATTGGTTTGGCAGGGATGAGTTGGCAGGTCCCTTTTACCTTGCATTGGTTTGTTCATCGCGATGACCTCCAGTCACCACTCGCTGCCCTACCCCCATGACACTGGTATGAACAAGTCCCGAGATCAGGGCGGGAATAATTGTTGTGTGGCTATCACTGCATCGAGAGTTGAGACCCTGTCTCAGCATTTCTCGATCTGAGCGGGATAATTAAGAGTTGTTGAAGATAACTTTAAAACTCCAGTCCCCATTTAAGCTACAATTCCGACATTTCTCCCCCTCTCTCTCTTTCCACATCTTCAGATATCAACCTGAGCAGCTTGCAAACTGCACAGTGCCATTAATGTAATGAAACAACCTTAAACTACTTCACGGGAGAGTTATCAAAGCATATTTGAAACTGAGCCACATAACAAGATGTCAGAATGCATGAGTAAAAGTTTGATCAAAGGGGTCAGCTTTAAAGAGCATCTTAAAGGAGAAGTGAGGAGCAACGATTTAGGGAAGGAATTCCAGAGCTTGGGACCCAGGCAGCTGAAGGCACGGCCGTCAGTTCAGAAACAGTGGCCTATTTTTCCTGTTTCACAGGAACAGGGGGAGCCCCATTAATCCCTCGAGCGTGTTACACAGGAACAAGAGGAGGCCATTCATCCCTCGAGCCTGTTGCACAGAAACAGGAGGAGGTCCATTCAGCTGCATCAGCCTGTTCTGCCATTCAGTCGGATCATGGCTGATGTGTATCTTAACTCCATCTACCCGCCTCGGTTCCTTAACACTTAATCCCCTTACCCAACAAAATTCTATCGTTCTTGGGTTTGAAATTTCTAATTTACCCCTTCCCCCAACAGCCTCAACATCATCGTTGGTGGGGGGGGGAGAGAGTTCCAGATTTCCACTCCTCTTTATGTGATGAAATGCTTCCTGACATCACCCCTGAACGGCCTGGCTCTTGTTTTAAGGTTCTGCCCCTTTGGTCTGGACTCCTGGTCTGCCCCACCTCACCCCGCCCCCACCAGAGGAAATAGTTTCTCTCTATTGTCCGTACCGAATCCTTTAATCATCTTAAACCCATCGATCAGACCCTTAACCTTCAATACTCGAGGGAATACAAGCCCAATCTGTGCAAACAGTCCTTGACATTTAAGCCTTTTCAACTTGATTTTCTTTCCTCTCCCCTACAGGCTGACCAATGCGCAGGACTGCAGGGGTTCCTCATCTTCCATAGTTTTGGGGGTGGGACCGGATCGGGCTTTACCTCCCTCCTGATGGAGAGACTCTCCGTCGACTACGGCAAGAAATCCAAGCTGGAGTTTTCCGTTTACCCTGCTCCCCAGATCTCCACCGCGGTGGTCGAGCCGTACAACTCCGTGCTGGTCACCCACTGCACCCTCGAGCACTCTGACTGCGCCTTCATGGTGGACAATGAGGCCATTTACGACGTCTGTCGGCGCAACCTTGAGATCAAGCAGCCGACCTACACCAACCTCAACCGCCTGGTGGCGCAAGTCGTCTCATCTATCACGGCATCACTGCGGTTTGAGGGCACTCTCAACGTGGACCTGGCGGAGTTCCAGACCAACCTGGTCCCCTACCCACGTATCCACTTCCCGCTGGTGACCTATGCACCCCTGATATCCAAAGAGGTGCAGTACAATAACCACCACAACACGCTGAAGATCACCAAGAGCTGCTTCAAGACAGGCAGCCAGATGGTGAAGTGCGAACCCCACCAGGGCAAGTACATGGCATGCTGCATGCTGTACCGAGGAGATGTGCAGGCTAAGGAGGTTAATTCCGCCATTACCACCATCAAGAGCATGCACACCATCAGTTTTGTTGATTGGTGCCCGACTGGATTCAAGGTAGGTCCTCTCCGAGTACAGAAACTGTTCTCAGTGGAAGGATCGAGGACCAGAGGGCACAGATTTAAGGCAATTGGTAAAAGAAGCAATGGCAGCATCTGTTAGTCTGATCTAAGCTGGTTAGTGAAGTGGACACCAAGCCGCAGAGTTTCTCTTCATTGAGATAGTTTATTGAGTTGTTCAGTTCTCATAGATTCCCCTCACACCCAGTGTCCCAGCCATCCCCTAGTCATAGCAACAAAATAAAGTATACTAATTAATGCATTAACTAATTAAACAAATGCACAGGCCCTTAAAGGGGCACTGTAACAAAAGACAAAACTTCAAAGGAAACTTATCAAATCAAATTAAAATAACATTTGGGGAGCCAGTGATGCATTCCAGCCCCTGCGGTGTCCACCAGTCGGGGAAGGGTCCCCTATTTATATGTGCTCAAAGTACTAAACTAAACAATGCTGTTCACTTGTGTATCTTAACAATACAATTAACATACCATGAACAGCATCAACATACGAACTACGGCAGGAGTAAGCCATAGAAGATCCTGAGAGGATCTGACAGGGTGGATGCTGAAAGGATGTTTCCCCTCATAGGCAGGTTTCCTTCCATAGAGGAAATAAGTGAAGCAGATGGGCTTTTCCAGCAATCCAGGGTATTTTCCCCGTTGTGGTTATTGAGGTTACATTTTTATTACATATTTATTTAATCAATTGAATTTAAATTCCACCGACACACTCCCCACCCCTTGCCCCAACTGCTGTGTTGGGGTTCGAACTCTCATCTCCGATTATTAATCTGGTCTCCCTGGATTACTCATCCAGTAACATATATAACAGCTCTGCCACTGACCCGACAATTATCTCGAATATCTGATTATCATTCCATAGCTGCCTATGGGACATTGCTGTGCACAAATTGGCTGGTGCATTCCCGACTTCACAACAATGGCAACACTCAAAAAATATTACATTTGCGGCAAAGCACTTTGGGACATCCTGTGGCTGTGCCAGGCACTGTATCAATGCAAGTGTTTTTCTTGGGTATAGAACTCTTTGTTACAGGACCCGTGGGTACAAGCTCTCACCAGTATCAGCTATCATGGGTACAGGCTGTCGAGGGTACATCCACTCGTGGATACAGGATACCTTGTGCACAGGTTCATCTGAGTACAGGTTTGTGGGAATGGGCTCTCAAGGGTACAGGCTCAAGGGGATGCAAGCTAATGGGTAGGGGCTGTCGAGGGTATGGGCTGCCAAGGATCCGGTGGGGACAGGCTCTTGTGGGTACAGGTTCATAAACTTACAGAACCTAAAAAGAGCTGAGATTATAGGGTCTTTAATGTAGCAGACCCTCAACCGCAGTTCCTCTTGTGAGACAAACCTCACCTATAGAGTCTACTGGATACAGGGTCACACTCTGATAGCTTCCCATGCGCACACAGTCTCACTGGTATAGCTTCCCGTGGGTACAGCCTCTCACTGGTATAGCTTCTCGTCGGTACAGAGTCTCACTGGTATAGCTTCCCGTGGGTACAGAGTCTCACTGGTATCGATTCCCGAGGGTCCAGAGTCTCACTGGTATCGATTCCTGTGGGTACAGTGTCTCACTGGTATAGCTTCCCGTGGGTACAGAGTCTCACTGGTATCGATTCCCGTGGGTACAGAGTCTCACTGGTATCGATTCCTGTGGGTACAGTGTCTCACTGGTAGAGCTTCTCATGGGTACAGAGTCTCAGTGGTATTGCTTCCCGTGGGTGCATGGGCATACTGGTGTAGCTTCCCGTGGGTACAGAGTCTCACCGGTAGCTGATTCCCATTGGCACAGAGGCTCACTGGAATATCTTCCCATGGGTACAGAGTCTCACTGGTATAGCATCGCGTGGGTACAGAGTCTCACTGGTTTGGCTTCCCGTGGGTACAGTCTCTCACTGGTACAGCTTCCACTGGGTACAGAGTCTCACTGGCATAGCTTCTCGTGGGTACAGTGTCTCACTGGTGCAACTTCCCACGTGTACAGTCTCTGACTGGTATAGCTTCCACTGGGTACAGAGTCTCACTGGTGTAGGTTCCCGTGGGTTCAGAGTCTCACTGGTATGTATTCCCCTGTGTACAGAGTCCCACTGATATAGATTCCCGTGGGTACAGAGTCTCACTTGTATAGATTCCTGTGGGTACAGAATCTCACAGGTATAGCTTCCCATTGGCACAGAACCTCACTGGTATAGCTTCCCATGGGCTCAGTGTCTCACTGGAATAGCTTCCCGTGGGCACAGAGTCTCATTGGCATAGCTTCCCGTAGGTAAAGAGTCTCACTGGTATAGCTTCCCGTGGGCACAGAGCCTCATTAGAATCGAATCCCGTGGGCCCTGTGTCTCTCTGGTAAAGCTTCCCGTGGGCTGAGAGCCTCAATGGTATAGCTTCCTGTGGTACCTGAGCCTCACTGGCATAGATTCCTGTGGGCTCAGTGTCTCACTGGTATAACTTCCTGTCGGTACAGCCTCTCACTGGTTTCGCTTCCCATCAGTATAGAGTCTCAATGGTGTAGCTACCCGTGGGTGCAGAGTCTCACTGATATCGATTCCTGTGTGTACAGAGCCTCACTGATATAGATTCCAATGAGTTCAGAGATTCTTGTGGGTACAGAGCGTCACTGATACAGGTTCTGGTGGTACAGAGTGTCATTGGTATAGATTCCCGTGTGTACAGATTCTCATTGGTATAGATTCCTGTGGGTACAGAGTCTCACTGGCATTGCTTCCTGTGGGTACAGTGTCTCAATGGTATAGCTTCCCGTGGGTACAGAGTCTCATTGGTATAGCTGCCCATTGGCATAGAGCCTCACTGATATAGCTTCCCATGGGCTCAGTGTCTCACTGGTATAGCTTCCCGTGGGTACAGCCTCTCACTGGTTTCACTTCCCGTTGGTATAGAGTCTCAATGGTATAGCTACCTGTGGGTGCAGAGTTTCAGTGGTATTGATTCCTGTGGGTACAGAGCCTCACTGTTGTAACTTCCCGTGGGTTCAGTCACTCACTGGTGTCGATTCTTGTGGGTACAGAGACTCACTGGTATAGTTTCCCTTGGGTACAGGGTCTCACTGCTATAGCTTCCCGTGGGAACAGAGTCTCACTTATATTGCTTCCCGTGACTACTGTGTCTCACTGGTATAGCTTCATACAGAAGACTACAGTCTCTCACTGGTATAGTTTCCCATGGATACAGAGTCTCATGGTATCGATTCCCGTCTGCACATTGTCTCGCTGGTATCGGTTCCTGTGGGTACAGAGTCTCACTGGTACAGCTTCCTGTGGTCACAGAGCCTCAATGGTATAGCTTCCCGTGGGCACAGAGTCTCACTGGCATAGGTTCCCTTGGGTACAGAGTCTCACTGGTATAGCTTCCCTTGGGTACAGAGCCTCACTGGCAAAGCTTCCCGTGGGCACAGATTCTCATTGGTATAGCTTCCCGTGGACACAGAGTCTCACTGGTACAGCTTCCCGTAGGTACAGAGCCTCATTGGAATCGATTCCCGTGGGCTCTGTGTCTCTCTGGTAAAGCTTCCCGTGGGCAATGAGCCACAATGGTATAGCTTCCCGTGGTACCTGAGCCTCACTGGCATAAACTCCTGTGGGTACAGAGTCTCACTGGTATAGCTTCGCAAGGGCTCAGTGTCTCACTAGAATAGCTTCCCGTGGGTACAGCCTCTCACTGGTTTTGCTTCCTGTCGGTAAAGAGTCTCAATGGTATAGCTTCCCGTGGGTATTGAGTCTCAATGGTATAGCTTCCCGTGGGTGCAGAGTTTCACTGGTATCGATTCCTGTGTGTACAGAGCCTCACCGGTACAGATTCCCGTGGGTTCAGAGTCTCACTGGTATCAATTCTTGTGGGTACAGTGCGTCACCGGTGTAGCTTCCCATGGGTTCAGAATCTCACTGGTATTGATTCCCATGGATACAGTATCTCACTCGTATAGCTTCCCATGGGTACAGAGTCTCACCGTTATGGCATCATGTGGGTACAGAGTCTCAATGGTATAGCTTCTCCTGGGTACAGTGTCTCATAGGTATAGCTTCTCGTGGGTACAGTCTCTCACTTGTATAGTTTCCCATTGGTACCGTCTCTCACAGGTATAGCTTCGTATGGGTACAGTCTCTCACTGGTATAGCTTCCTGTGGGTTCTGAGTCTCACTGGTATAGCTTCCTGTGGGTACAGATTCTCAATGGGTAATAGTTACCCGTGGGTACAGGGTCACACTGGTATCGATTCCTGTATGTACAGAGCCTCACTGATATAGATTCCCATGGGTTCAGAGTCTCACTGGGATCGATTCTTGTGGGTACAGAGCGTCACTGATATAGATTCCCGTGGGTACAGAGTCTCATTGGTATAGATTCCCTTTTGTACAGATGCTTATTGGTATAGATTGCTGTGGGTACAGAGTCTCACTGGCATTGCTTCCTGTGGGCTCAGTGTCTCACTGGTATAGCTTCCCGTGGGTACAGCCTCTCACTGGTTTCACTTCCCGTTGGTATGGAGTCTCAATGGTATAGCTACCTGTGGGTGCAGAGTTTCAGTGGTATTGATTCCTGTGGGTACAGAGGCTCACTGGTGTAGCTTCCCGTGGGTTCAGTCACTCACTGGTGTCGATTCCTGTGGGTACAGAGACTCACTGGTATAATTTCCCTTGGGTACAGGGTCTCACTGCTATAGCGTCCCGTGGGAACAGTCTCATTGGTATTGCTTCCTGTGAGTACTGTGTCTCACTGGTATAGCTTCACACGGGTACAGTCTCTCACTGGTATAGCTTCCCATGGATACAGAGTCTCACGGTATTGATTCCCGTCTGCACATTGTCTCACTGGTATCGTTTCCTGTGGGTACAGAGTCTCACTGGTACAGCTTCCTGTGGTCACAGAGCCTCAATGGTATAGCTTCCCGTGGGCACAGAGTCTCACTGGCATAGCTTCCCATGGGTACAGAGTCTCACTGGCATAGCTTCCCATGGGTACAGAGTCTCACTGGTAAAGCTTCCTGTGGGTACAGATTCTCAATGGGTAATAGTTACCCGTGGGTACAGGGTCACACTGGTATAGATTCCCGTGGGTACAGAGTCTCACTGGTATAGGTTCCCCTGTGTACAGAGTCCTGCTGGTTTCGATTCCCGTGTGTACAGAGTCTCACTGGTATCAGTTCCCGTGTGTACAGAGTCTCACTGGCACAGCTACTCGTAGGTACAGAGCCTCAGTGGAATCGATACCCATGGGTACAGTGTCTCAGTGATAAAGCTTCCCGTGGGCACAGAGACTCAATGGTATAGCTTTCCGTGGGACTTGTGTCTCACTGGTATAAGTTCCCATGCGTACAGAGTCTCACTGATATAGATTCCTATGGGCACAGAATCTCACTGGCATAGCTTCCCACGGGCACAGAGTCTCACTGATATAGATTCCTATCGGCACAGAATCTCACTGGTATAGCTTCCCGCGGGTACAGGGTCTCACTGGTGTAGCTTCCCATGGGTACAGTGTCTCACTGGTATAGCTTCCCATGGGTCCAGTGCCTCCCTGGTATTGCTTCCCGTGGGTACAGTGCCCCACCGGCATAGATTCCGGTGGATACAGAGTCTCACTGGGATAGCTTCCCGTGGGTTCAGAGTCTTACTGGTATCAATTCTTGTGGGTACAGAGCGTCACTGGTGTAGAATCCCATGGGTACAGTATCTCACTGGTCTATATTCCTGTGGGTACACTATCTCATTGGTATAGCTTCCCATGGGTATAGAGTCTCACTTCTATAGATTTCTGTGGGTACAGACTCTCACTGGTATGGCATCACGTGGGTACAGAGTCTCAGTGGTATTGCTGCTCATGGGTACAGTGTCTCACATGTATAGCTTCTCGTGGGTACAGTCTCTCACTGGTATAGTTTCCCATGGGTACCATCTCTCACAGGTGTGGCTTCGCATGGGTACAGTCTCTCACCGGTATAGATTCCTGTGGGTACAGATTTTCAATGGGTAATAGTTACCCGTGGGTACAGGGTCACACTGGTATAGATTCCCGTGTGTACAGAGTCTCACTGGTATCGGTTCCCATGGGTCCGGAGTCTCACTGGTGTAGTTCCCGTGGGTTCAGAGTCTCACTGGTATGTATTCCCCTGTTTACAGAGGCCCACTGTTATAGATTCCCGTGTGTACAGAGTCTCACTGGTATCGATTGCCGTGTGTACAGGGTCTCACTTGTATAGATTCCTGTGGGTACAGACTCTCACTGGTATGGCATCACATGGGTAGAGTCTCAGTGGTATAGATTCTCCTGGGTACAGTGTCTCACCAGTATAGCTTCTCGTGGGTACAGTCTCTCACTGGTATAGTTTCCCATGGGTACCGTCTCTCACAAGCAATAGGTTCGCATGGGTACAGTCTCTCACTGGTATAGTTTCCCATGGGTACCGTCTCTCACAAGCAATAGGTTCGCATGGGTACAGTCTCTCACTGGTATCGCTTCCTATGGGTACAGTCTCTCATTGGTATAGCTTCCCGTGGGTTCAGAATCTCATTGGTATAGATTCCTGTGGGGACAGATTCTCAATGGGTCATAGTTACCCGTGGGTACAGAGTCTCACTGGTATAGATTCCCGTGGGTACAGAGTCTCACTGGTATCGATTCCCGTCTGTACCGAGTCTCACTGGTATAGGTTCCCCTGTGTACAGAGTCCTGCTGGTATCAATTCCCGTGTGTGCAGAGTCTCACTGGTATCGATTCCCGTGTGTACCGAGTCTCACTGGTATCGGTTCCCGTGGGTACAGAGACCCGCTGGTATAGCTTCCCGTGTGTACAGAGTGTCACTGGTATCGATTCCCGTGCGTACAGAGTCTCACTGGTATCGGTTACCATGGGTACAGAGCCCCCCTGTATAGCTACCCGTGTGTACAGAGTCTCACTGGTATAGCTTCCCGTGTGTACAGAGTCTCACTGGTATAGCTTCCCTTGTGTACAGAGTCTCACTGGCACAGCTATTCGTAGGTACAGAGCCTCACTGGAATCGATTCCCATAGGTACAGTGTCTCACTGGTAAACCTTCCCGTGGGCACAGAGGCTCAATGTTATAGTTTTCCGTGGGACCTGAGTCTCACTGGTATAAGTTTCCGTGGGTACAGAGTCTCGCTGGTATAGCTTGCTGTGGGTACAGAATCTCACTAGTTTACCTTCCCACGGGTACAGAGTCTTACTGATATAGCTTCCCGTGGGTACAGAGTCTCACTGATATAGCTTCCCTTGTGTACAGAGTCTTAGTGTTGTTGCTTCCTGTGGGTACAGTGTCTCACTGGCATAGCTTCCTGTAGGTACAGAGTCTCACTGGTATCGATTCCTGTGGGTTCACATTCTCACTGGTATAGCTTCCCATGGGTACAGTGCCTCACTGGTATAGCCTCCCTTGGGTACAGAGTCTCACTGGTGTAGGTTCCCGTGGGTTCAGAGTCTCACTGGTTTGTATTCCCCTGTGTACAGAGTCCCACTAGTATAGATTCCTGTGTGTACAGAGTCTCACTTGTCTCGATTCCAATGGGTACAGAGTCTCACTGGTATGGCATCACGTGGGTACAGAGTCTCACTGGTACAGCTTCGCATGGGTACAGTCTCTCACTGGTATAGCTTCCCGAGGGTTCATAGTCTCACTGGTATAGATTCCTGTGGGTACAGATTCTCAATGGGTAATAGTTATCCGTGCGCACAGGGTCACACTGGAATCGATTCCCGTGTGTACAGAGTCTCACTGGTACAGCTACACTTAGGTACAGAGCCTCACTGGAATCGATTCCCATGTGTACAGAGTCTCACTGGTATAGCTTCCCGTGTGTACAGAGTTTCACTGGTACAGCTACTCTTAGGTACAGAGCCTCACTGGAATCGATTCCCGTGGGTACAGTATCTCACTGTTAAAGCTTCCAGTGGGCACAGAGCCACAATGGTATAGCATCCCGTTGCACCTGAGTCTAACTGGTATAAGTTCCCCTGGGTACAGAGTCTCACTGAAACAGATTCCTATGGGCACAGAGTCTCACTGATATAGATTCCCCATGGCACAGATTCTCACTGGTATAGCTTCCCGCGGGTATTGTGTCTCACTGGTATACATTCCCGTGGGTACAATGTCTCACCTTTATAGCTTCCCGTGGGTACAGATTCTCACTGGTATAGCTTCCCGCGGGTACTGTGTCTCACTGGTATACATTCCCATGGGTACAAGGTCTCACTGGTATAGCTTGCCATGGGTACAGTGCCTCACTGGTATAGCTTACCGTGGGTACAGAGTCTCACTGATATAGCTTCCCGTGTGTACAGAGTCTTTGTGTTGTTGCTTCCTGTGGGTACAGTGTCTCACTGGCATAGCTTCCCGTAGGTACAGAGTCTCTCTGGTATAGTTTCCCCTGGGCACTGAGTCTCACTGGCATAGCTTTCCGTGGGCACAGACTCTCACTGGCATAGCTTCCCCTGGGTTCAGAGTCTCACTGGTATCGATTCCTGTGGGTTCACATTCTCACTGGCATAGCTTCCCATGGGTAAAGTGCCTCACTGGTATAGCCTCCCTTGGGTTCAGAGTCTCACTGGTGTAGGTTCCCGTGGGTTCAGAGTCTCACTGGTTTGTATTCCCCTGTGTACAGAGTCCCACTGGTATAGATTCCTGTGTGTACAGAGTCTCACTTGTCTCGATTCCTGTGGGTACAGAGTCTCACTGGTATGGCATCATGTGGGTACAGAGTCTCAGTGGTACAGCTTCGCATGGGTACAGTCTCTCACTGGTATAGCTTCCCGTGGGTTCATAGTCTCACTGGTATAGATTCCTGTGGGTACAGATTCTCAATAGGTAATAGTTATCCGTGGGCACAGGGTCACACTGGTATAGATTCCGCTATGTACAGAGTCCTGCTGGTATTGATTCCCGTGTGTACAGAGTCTCACTGGTATCGGTTCCCGTGGGTACAGAGCCTTACTGGTATAGCTTCCCATGGGCTCAGTGTCTCACTGGTATAGCTTCCCATGGGCTCAGTGTCTCACTGGTACAGCTTCTCGTGGGTACAGCCTCTCACTGGTTTCACTTCCCATGGATATAGAATCTCAATGGTGTAGCTGCCTGTGGGTGCAGAGTTTCACTGGTATCGGCTCCTGTGGGTACAGAGCCTCACTGGTGTTGCTTCCCGTGGATTGAGACGCTCACTGGTATCGATTCCTGTGGGTACAGAGCCTGCGTGGTGTAGCTTCCCGTGGGTTCAGAGTCTCACTGGTATCGATTCCTGTAGGTTCAGATTCTCACTGGTATAGCTTCCCATGGGTACAGTGCCTCACTGGTATAGCTTGCCGTGGGTACAGAGTCTCACTAGTTTACCTTCCCACGGGTACAGTGTCTTACTGATGTAGCTTCCCGTGTGTACATTGTCTCACTGGCATAGTTTCCGGTGAGTACAGAGTCTCACTGATATAGCTTCCCTTGTGTACAGAGTCTCAGTGTTGTTGCTTCCTGTAGGTACAGAGTCTCACTGGTGTAGCTTCCCCTGGGCACAGAGTCTCACTGGCATAGCTTCCCTTGTGTACAGAGTCTCACTGGCATAGCTTCCCTTGGCACAGAGTCTAACTGTTATAGCTACCCCTGGGCACTGTGCCTCACTGCTGTAGGTTCCCGTGGGTTCAGAGTCTCACTGGTATGTATTCCCCTGTGCACAGAGTCCCATTGGTATAGATTCCCGTATGTACAGAGTCTCACTTGTGTCGATTCCTGTGGGTACAGAGTCTCACTGGTATTGCGTCTCGGGGGAAGTGTCTGTCACAGGTAGTGTTTCCCATGCGTACAGTCTTTCACTGGTATAGCTTCGCATGGGCACAGTCCCTCACTGGTATAGCTTCCTGTGGGTAGAGTCTCTAACTGGTATAGCTTCCCGAGGGTTCATAGTCTCACTAGTATAGATTCCTGTGGGTACAGATTCTCAATGGGTAATAGTTATCCATGGGTACAGGGTCACACTGGTATAGGTTCCCCAGTGTACATAGTCCTGCTGGTATCGATTCCCGTGTGTACAGAGTCTCACTGGTATAGCTACTCTTGGGTACAGAGCCTCACTGGAATCGATTCCCGTGTGTACAGAGTCTCACTGGTACAGCTACTCGTAGGTACAGAGCCTCACTGGAATCGATTCCCGTGGGTACAGTGTCTCACTGTTAAAGCTTCCCGTGGGCACAGAGCCACAATGGTATAGCATCCCGTTGGACCTGAATCTAACTGGTATAAGTTCCCGTGGGTACAGAGTCTCACTGATATAGATTCCTATGGGCACAGATTCTCTCTGATATAGATTCCCATGGGCACAGATTCTCACTGGTATAGCTTCCCGCGGGTACCGTGTCTCACTGGTATACATTCCCGTGGGTACAATGTCTCACCGTTATAGCTTCCCCTGGGCACAGATTCTCACTGGTATAGCTTCCCACGGGTATGTGTCTCACTGGTAAACATTCCCATGGGTACAAGGTCTCACTGGTATAGCTTCCCGCGGGTACTGTGTCTCACTGGTATAGCTTGCTGTGGGTACAGAGTCTCACTAGTTTACCTTCCCACGGGTACAGTGTCTTACTGATATAGCTTCCCGTGGGTACAGTGTCTCACTGGCATAGTTTCCAGTGAGCACATAGTCTCACTGATATAGCTTCCCTTATGTACAGAGTCTTAGTGTTGTTGCTTCCTGTGGGTACAGTGTCTCACTGGCATAGCTTCCAGTAGGTACAGAGTCTCACTGGCATAGCTTTCCGTGGGTACAGACTCTCACTGGCATAGCTTCCCCTAGGTTCAGAGTCTCACTTGTCTCAATTCCTGTGGGTACAGAGTCTCACTGGTATAGTTTTGCATGGGTACAGTGTCTCACAGCTATAGCTTCGCATGGGTACATTCTCTCACTGGTATAGCTCCCCGAGGGTTCATAGTCTCACTGGTATAGATTCCTGTGGGTACAGATTCTCAATGGGTAATAGTTATCCATGGGCACAGGGTCACACTGGTATAGATTCCCTTGGGTACAGAGTCTCACTGGTATAGCTTCCCATTGGCACAGAGCCTCACTGGTATAGCTTCCCATGGGCTCAGTGTCTCACTGGAATAGCTTCCCGTGGGTACAGCCTCTCACTGGATTCACTTCCCGTGGATATAGAATCTCAATGGTGTAGCTGCCCGTGGGTGCAGAGTTTCACTGGTATCTACTCCTGTGGGTACAGTGCCTCAGTGGTATCGATTCCTGTGGGTTCAGATTCTCACTGGTATAGATTCCCGTGGGTACAGAGTCTCACTAGTTTACCTTCCCACGGGTACAGTGTCTTACTGATATAGCTTCCCGTGGGTACAGTGTCTCACTGGCGTAGTTTCCGGTGAGTACAGAGTCTCACTGATATAGCTTCCCTTGTGTACAGGGTCTCAGTGGCATAGCTTCCCTTGGCACAGAGTCTAACTGTTATAGCTACCCCTGGGCACTGTGTCTCACTGGTGTAGGTTCCCGTGGGTTCAGAGTCTCACTGGTATGTTTTTCCCTGTGTACAGAGTCCCATTGCTATAGATTCTCGTGTGCAAAGAGTCTCACTTGTGTCGATTCCTGTGGGTACAGAGTCTCACTGGTATGGCATCATGTGGGTACAGTGTCTCACTGGTACAGCTACTCGTAGGTACAGAGCCTCACTGGAATAGATTCCCGTGGGTACAGTGTCTCACTGGTAAAGCTTCCCGTGGGCACAGAGCCTCAATGGTATAGCTTCCCGTTGGACCTGAGTCTAACTGGTATAAGTTCCCGTGGGTACAGAGTCTCACTGATATAGATTCCTATGGGCACAGAGTCTCACTGATATAGATTCCTATGGGCACAGAGTCTCACTGATATAGATTCTTTTGGGCACAGAGTCTTCCTGGCGTAGCTTCCCGTGGCTAGAGAGCCTCAATTGTGTAGCTGCCTGTGGGTGCAGAGTTTCACTGGTATCGATTCCTGTAGGTACGGAGCCTCACTGGTGTCGCTTCCCGTGGGTTCAGATTCTCACTGGTACAGCTTCCCGTGGGTACAGCGTCTCACTGGTTTTGCTTCCCGTGGGTATAGAGCCTCAATTGTGTAGCTGCCCGTGGGTGCAGAGTTTCACTGGTATCGATTCCTGTGGGTACAGAGACTCAGTGGTGTAGCTTCCCGTGGGTACAGTGCCTCACTGGTACAGCTTCCCATGGGCACAGAGCCATAATGGTATAGCATCCCGTTGGACCTGAGTCTAACTGGCATAGCTCCCCATGGGCTCAGTGTCTCACTGGTACAGCTTCCCGTGGGTACAGCCTCTCACAGGTTTTGCTTCCCGTGGATATAGAATCTCAATTGTGTAGCTGCCCGTGGGTGCAGAGCTTCACTGGTATCGACTCCTGTGGGTACAGAGCCTCAGTGGTGTAGCTTCCCGTGGGTTGAGACGCTCACTGGTATCGATTCCTGTGGGTACAGAGCCTCAGTGGTGTAGCTTCCCGTGGGTTCAGAGTCTCACTGGTATCGATTCCTGTGGGTTCACATTCTCACTGGTATAGCTTCCCATGGGTACAGTGCCTCACTGGTATAGCTTGCCATGGGTACAGAGTCTCACTAGTTTACCATCCCACGGGTACAGTGTCTTACTGATATAGCTTCCCGTGGGTACAGTGTCTCACTGGCATAGTTTCTGGTGAGTACAGAGTCTCACTGACATAGCTTCTCGGGGGAAATGTCTGTCACACGTCTAGTTTCCCATCCGTACAGTCTTTCACTGGTATAGCATCGCATGGGCACAGTCTCTCACTGGTATAGCTTCCTGTGGGTACAGTCTCTAACTGGTATAGCTTCCCGTGGGTTCATAGTCTCACTAGTATAGATTCCTGTGGGTACAGATTCCCAATGGGTAATAGTTATCCGTGTGTACAGAGTCTCACTGGTATCGGTTCCCGTGTGTACAGAGTCTCACTGGTACAGCTACTTGTAGGTACAGAGCCTCATTGGTATAGCTTTCCGTGTGTACAAAGTCTCACTGGTAAAGCCTCCCGTGGGTACAGAGTCTCACTGATATAGATTCCTATGAGCACAGAGTCTCACTGATATAGATTCCTTTGGGCACAGAGTCTCACTGGCATAGCTTCCCGTGGGCACAGATTCTCACTGGTATAGCTTCCCGCGGGTACTGAGTATCACTGGTCTACATTCCCGTGGGTACAATGTCTCACCGGTATAGCTTCCTGTGGGTACAGATTCTCACTGGCATAGCTTCACATGGGCACAGAGTCTCACTGGTTTTGCTTCCGTTGCCTACAGAGTCTCACTGGTGCAGCTTCTTGTCGGTACAGATGCTCACTGGAATTGATTCCCGTGGGCTCAGTTTCTCACTGGTAAAGATTCCCGTGGGCACAGAGCCTCAATGGTATAGCTTCCCGTTGGAACTCAGTCTCACTGGTATAAGTTCCCGTGGATACAGAGACTCACTGGTATAGATTCACATGGGCACAGAGTCTTACTGGCATTGCTTCCCGTGGGTACAGAGCCTCACTGGTATAGTTTCCCATGGGTTGAGACGCTCACTGGTATCGATTCCTGTGGGTACAGATCCTCAGTGGTGTAGCTTCCCGTGGGTTCAGAGTCTCAATGGTATCGATTCCTGTGGGTTCAGATTCTCACTGGTATAGATTCCCATGGGTACAGTGCCTCAATGGTATAGATTCCCGTGGTTTCAGATTCTCACTGGTATCGATTCCTGTGCGTACTGAGCCTCAGTTGTGTAGCTTCCCGTGGGTTCAGAGTCTCACTGGTATAGATTCCTGTGGGTACAGATTCTCAATGGGAAATAGTTATCCGAGGGCACAGGGTCACACTGGTATAGGTTCCCCTGTGTACAGAGTCCTGCTGGTATCGATTCCCGTGTGTACAGAGTCTCACTGGTATAGCTTCCCGTGTGTACAGAGTCTCACTGTTACAGCTACTCATAGGTACAGATCCTCACTGGAATCGATTCCCGTGGGTACAGTGCCTCACTGGTCAAGCATCCCATGGGCACAGAGCCGTAATGGTATCGCATCCCATTGGACCTGAGTCTAACTGGCATAGCTTCCCATGGGCTCAGTGTCTCACTGTTACAGCTTCCCGTGGGTACAGCCTCTCACTGGTTTTGCTTCCCGTGGATATAGAATCTCAATGGTGTAGCTGCCCGTGGGTGCAGAGCTTCACTGGTATCGACTCCTGTGGGTACAGAGCCTGACTGGTATAGCTTCCCTTGGGTACAGTGCCTCACTGGTATAGCTTGCCATGGGTACAGAGTCTCACTAGTTTACCTTCCCACGGGTACAGTGTCTTACTGATATAGCTTCCCGTAGATACAGTGTCTCACTGGCATAGTTTCCGGTGAGTACAGAGCCTCACTGAAATAGCTTCTCGGGGGATAAGTCTGTTCAGGTCTAGTTTCCCATGCGTACAGTCTTTCACTGGTATAGCTTCGCATGGGCACACTCCCTCACTGGTATAGCTTCCTGTGGGTACAGTCTCTACCTGGTTTAGCTTCCCATGGGTTCTTAGTCTCACTAGTATAGATTCCTGTGGGTACAGATTCTCAATGGGTAATAGTTATCTATGGGCACAGGGTCACACTGGTATAGGTTCCCCTGTGTACAGAGTCCTGCTGGTATCGATTCCCATGTGTACAGAGTCTCACTGGTATAGCTACCCGTGTGTACAGAGTCTCACTAATACAGCTACTCTTAGATACAGAGCCTCACAGGAATAGATTCCCGTGTGTACAGTGTCTCACTGGTAAAGCTTCCCGTGGGCACAGAGCCACAATGGTATAGCTTCCCGTTGGACCTGAGTCTAAGTGGTATAAGTTCCCATGGGTACAGAGTCTCACTGATATAGATTCCTATGGGCACAGAGTCTCTCTGATATAGATTCCCATTGGCACAGATTCTCACTGGTATTGCTTCCCGCGGGTACTGTGTCTCACTGGTATACATTCCCGTGGGTACAATGTCTCACCATTATAGCTTCCCCTGGGCTCAGATTCTCACTGGTATAGCTTCCGGCGGGTATGTGTCTCACTGGTATACATTCCCGTGGGTACAAGGTCTCACTGGTATAGTTTCCCATGGGTACAGTGCCTCACTGGTATAGCTTGCCGTGGGTACAGAGTCTCACTAGTTTACCTTCCCACGGGTACAGTGTCTTACTGATATAGCTTCCCGTGGGTACAGTGTCTCACTGGCATAGTTTCCAGTGAGCACATAGTCTCACAGATATAGCTTCCCTTATGTACAGAGTCTTAGTGTTGTTGCTTCCTGTGGGTACAGTGTCTCACTGGCATAGCTTCCCGTAGGTACAGAGTCTCACTGGCATAGCTTTCCGTGGGTACAGACTCTCACTGGCATAGCTTCCCCTAGGTTCAGAGTCTCACTTGTCTCAATTCCTGTGGGTACAGAGTCTCACTGGTATAGTTTTGCATGGGTACATTGTCTCACAGCTATAGCTTCATGGGTACATTCTCTCACTGGTATAGCTTCCCGAGGGTTCATAGTCTCACTGGTATAGATTCCTGTGGGTACAGATTCTCAATGGGTAATAGTTATCCATGGGCACAGGGTCACACTGATATGGATTCCCTTGGGTACAGAGTCTCACTGGTATAGCTTCCCATTGGCACAGAGCTTCACTGGTATAGCTTCCCATGGGCTCAGTGTCTCACTGGAATAGCTTCCCGTGGGTACAGCATCTCACTGGATTCACTTCCCGTGGATATAGAATCTCAATGGTGTAGCTGCCCGTGGGTGCAGAGTTTCACTGGTATCTACTCCTGTGGGTACAGTGCCTCAGTGGTATCGATTCCTGTGGGTTCAGATTCTCACTGGTATAGATTCCCGTGGGTACAGAGTCTCACTAGTTTACCTTCCCGTGGGTACAGTGTCTCACTGGCATAGTGTCCGGTGAGTACAGAGTCTCACTGATACAGCTTCCCTTGTGTACAGAGTCTCAGTGGCATAGCTTCCCTTGGCACAGAGTCTAACTGTTATAGCTACCCCTGGGCACTGTGTCTCACTGGTGTAGGTTCCCGTGGGTTCAGAGTCTCACTGGTATGTATTCCCCTGTGTACAGAGTCCCATTGGTATAGATTCTCGTGTGCAAAGAGTCTCACTTGTGTCGATTCCCGTGTGTACAGAGTCTCACTTGTGTCGATTCCTGTGGGTACAGAGTCTCACTGGTATGGCATCATGTGGCTACAGAGTCTGACTGGTACAGCTACTCGTAGGTACAAAGCCTCACAAGAATAGATTCCCGTGGGTACAGAGTCTCACTGATATAGATTCCTATGGGCACAGAGTCTTACTGGCGTAGCTTCCCGTGGCTAGAGAGCCTCACTGGCATAGCTTCCCGTGGGTACAGAGCCTCACTGGTATAGCTTCCCATGGGCTCAGTGTCTCACTGGTACAGCTTCCCGTGGGTACAGCCTCTCACTGGTTTCGCTCCTCGTGGATATAGAATCTCAATGGTGTATCTGCCCGTGGGTGCAGAGTTTCACTGGTATCGACTCCTCTGAGTACAGAGCCTCACTAGTGTCGCTTCCCGTGGGTTGAGACACTCACTCGTATCGATTCCTGTGGGTACAGAGCCTGAGTGGTGTAGCTTCCCGTGGGTTCAGAGTCTCACTGGTATCGATTCCTGTGGGTTCACATTCTCACTGGTATTGCTTGCCATGGGTTCAGAGTCTCACTAGTTTACCTTCCCACGGGTACAGTGTCTTACTGATATAGCTTCCCGTGGGTACGTTGTCTCACTGGCATAGTTTCCGGTGAGTACAGAGTCTCACTGATATAGCTTCTCGGGGGAAAAGTCTGTCACAGGTCTAGTTTCCCATGCGTACATTCTTTCACTGGTATAACATCGCATGGGCACAGTCCCTCACTGGTATAGCTTCCTGTGGGTACAGTCCCTCACTGGTATAGCTTCCTGTGGGTACAGTCTCTACATGGTTTAGCTTCCCGTGGGTTCTTAGTCTCACAAGTATAGATTCCTGTGGGTACAGATTCTCAATGGGTAATAGTTATCTGTGGGCACAGGGTCACACTGGTATAGCTTCCCGTGTGTACAGAGTCTCACTGGTATAGCTTCCCGTGCGTACAGAGTCTCACTAGTACAGCTACTCGTAGGTAAAGAGCCTCACTGGAATCGATTCCCGTGGGTACAGTGTCTCACTGGTAAAGCTTACCATGGGCACAGAGCCATAATGCTATAGCATCCCGTTGGACCTGAGTCTAACTGGCATAGCTTCCCATGGGCTCAGTGTCTCACTGGTACAGCTTCCCTTGGGTACAGCCTCTCATTGGTTTCGCTTCCCGTGGATATAGAATCTCAATGGTGTAGCTGATCGTGGGTGCAGAGCTTCACTGGTATCGACTCCTGTAGGTATAGAGCCTCACTGGTGCCGCTTCTCGTGGGTTGAGACGCTCACTGGTATCGATTCCTGTGGTTACAGAGCCTCAGTGGTGTAGCTTCCCGAGGTTTCGGATTCTCACTGGTATCGATTCCTGTGGGTACAGAGCCTGAGTGGTGTAGATTCCCGTGGGTTCAGAGTCTCACTGGTATCGATTCCTGTGGGATCACATTCTCACTGATATAGCTTCCCATGGGTACAGTGCCTCACTGGTATGGCTTGCCATGGGTACAGAGTCTCACTAGTTTACCTTCCCACGGGTACAGTGTCTTACTGATATAGCTTCCCGTAGATACAGTGTCTCACTGGCATAGTTTCCGGTGGGTACAGAGTCTCACTGATATAGCTTCTCGGGGGAAAAGTCTGTCATAGGTCTAGTTTCCCATTCATACAGTCTTTCACTGGTATAGCTTCGCATGGGTACAGTCCCTCACTGGTCTAGCTTCCTGTGGGTAGAGTCTCTCACTGGTATAGCTTCCCGTGGGTTCATAGTCTCACTAGTATAGATTCCTGTGGGTACAGATTCTCAATGGGTAATAGTTATCCGTGGGCACAGGGTCACACTGATATAGGTTCCCCTGTGTACAGAGTCCTGCTGGTATCGATTCCTGTGTGTACAGAGTCTCACTGGTATAGCTACCCGTGTGTACAGAGTCTCACTAGTACAGCTACTCGTAGGTACAGAGCCTCACTGGAATCGATTCCCGTGGGTACAGTGTCTCAATCGTAAAGCTTCCCGTGGGCACAGAGCCACAATGGTATAGCATCCTGTTGGACCTGAGTCTAACTGGTATAAGTTCCCGTGGGCACAGAGTCTCACTGATATAGATTCCTATGGGCACAGAGTCTCACTGATATAGATTCCTATGGGCACAGAGTCTCACTGATATAGATTCCTATGGGCACAGAGTCTCACTGATGTAGATTCCTATGGGCACAGAGTCTCACTGATATAGATTCCTATGGGCAGAGAGTCTCACTTGCATAGCTTCCCCTGCGTACAGATTCTCACTGGAAAAGCTTCCCGCGGGTACTGAGTATCACTGGTCTACATTCCCGTGGGTACAATGTCTCACCGGTATAGCTTCCCGTGGGTACAGATTCTCACTGGCATAGCTTCACATGGGCACAGAGTCTCACTGGTTTTGCTTCCGTTGCCTACAGAGTCTCACTGGTGCAGCTTCTTGTCTTTACAGAGGCTCACTGGAATTGATTCCCGTGGGCTCAGTGTCTCACTGGTACAGCTTCCCGTGGGTACAGCCTCTCACTGGTTTTGCTTCCCGTGGATATAGAATCTCAATGGTGTAGCTGCCCGTGGGTGCAGAGCTTCACTGGTATCGATTCCTGTGGGTACAGAGCCTCAGTGGTGTAGCTTCCCGTGGGTTCAGAGTCTCACTGGTATCGATTCCTGTGGGTTCAGATTCTCACTGGTATAGATTCCCGTGGTTTCAGATTCTCACTGGTATCGATTCCTGTGGGTTCACATTCTCACTGATATAGCTTCCCATGGGTACAGTGCCTCACTGGTATAGCTTGCCATGGGTACAGAGTCTCACTAGTTTACCATCCCATGGGAACAGTGTCTTACTGATATAGCTTCCCGTAGATACAGTGTCTCACTGGCATAGTTTCCGGTGAGTACAGAGTCTCACTGATATAGCTTCTCGGGGGAAAAGTCTGTCACAGGTCTTGTTTCCCATGCGTACAGTCTTTCACTGGTATAGCTTCGCATGGGTACAGTCCCTCACTGGTATAGCTTCCTGTGGGTACAGTCTCTAACTGGTATAGCTTCCCGTGGGTTCTTAGTCTCATTAGTATAGATTCCTGTGGGTACAGATTCTTAATGGGTAATAGTTATCCGTGGGCACAGGGTCACACTGGTATAGGTTCCCCTGTGTACAGAGTCCTGCTGGTATCGATTCCCGTGTGTACAGAGTCTCACTGGTATAGCTTCCCGTGTGTACAGAGTATCACTGGTACAGCTACTCGTGGGTACAGAGCCTCACAGGAATCGATTCCCGTGGGTACAGTGTCTCAATCGTAAAGCTTCCAGTGGGCACAGAGCCACAATGGTATAGCATCCCGTTGGACCTGAGTCTAACTGGTATAAGTTCCCGTGGGTACAGAGTCTCACTGATGTAGATTCCTATGGGCACAGAGTCTCACTGATATAGATTCCTATGCGTACAGAGTCTCACTGATGTAGATTCCTATGGGCACAGAGTCTCACTGATGTAGATTCCTATGGGCACAGAGTCTCACTGATATAGATTCCTATGGGCACAGAGTCTCACTGATATAGATTCTTATGGGCACAGAGTCTCACTGATGTAGATTCCTATGGGCACAGAGTCTCACTGATATAGATTCCTATGGGCACAGAGTCTCACTGATATAGATTCCTATGGGCACAGAGACTCACTGATATAGATTCCTATGGGCAGAGAGACTCACTTGTATAGCTTCCCCTGGGTACAGATTCTCACTGGAAAAGCTTCCCACAGGTACTGAGTATCACTGGTCTACATTCCCGTGGGTACAATGCCTCACTGGTATAGCTTCCCGTGGGTACAGATTTTCACTGGCATAGCTTCACATGGGCACAGAGTCTCACTGGTTTTGCTTCCGTTGCCTACAGAGTCTCACTGGTGCAGCTTCTTGTAGGCACAGAGGCTCACTGGAATCGATTCCCGTGGGCTCAGTTTCTCATTGGTAAAGATTCCCGTGGGCACAGAGCCTCAATGGTATAGCTTCCCGTTGGAACTCAGTCTCACTGGTATAAGTTCCCGTGGATACAGAGTCTCACTGGTATAGATTCACATGGGCACAGAGTCTTACTGGCATAGCTTCCCGTGGGTACAGAGCCTCACTGGTATAGTTTCCCATTGGTACAGAGCCTCACTGGCATAGCTTCCCATTGGCTCAGTGTCTCACTGGTACAGCTTCCCGTGGGTACAGCCTCTCACTGGTTTTGCTTCCCGTGGATATAAAATGTCAATGGTGTAGCTGCCCGTGGGTGCAGAGCTTCACTGGTATCGACTCCTGTGGGTACAGAACCTCAGTGGTGTAGCTTCCCGTGGGTTCAGAGTCTCACTGGTATCGATTCCTGTGGGTTCAGATTCTCACTGGTATAGATTCCCGTGGTTTCAGATTCTCACTGGTATCGATTCCTGTGGGTACCGAGCCTGAGTTGTGTTGCTTCCCGTGGGTTCAGAGTCTCACTGGTATCGATTCCTATGGGTTCACATTCTCACTGGTTTAGCTTCCCTTGGGTACAGTGCCTCACTGGTATAGCTTGCTGTGGGTACAGAGTCTCACTAGTTTACTTACCCACGGGTACAGTGTCTTACTTATATAGCTTCCCGTGTGTACAGTGTCTCACTGGCATAGATTCCGCTGAGTACAGAGTCTCACTGATATAGCTTCCCTTGCGTACAGAGTCTCCCTATTGTTGCTTCCTGTGGGTACAGAGTCTCACTGGCATTGCTTCCCATTGGCACAGAGCCTCACTGGTATAGCTTCCCTGGGCTCAGTGTCTCACTGGTATAGCTTCCCATGGGCTCAGTGTCTCACTAGAATAGCTTCCCATGGGCTCAGTGTCTCACTAGAATAGCTTCCGGTGGGTACAGCCTCTCACTGGTTTCGCTTCCCGTGGGTATAGAGTCTCAATGGTGTAGCTACCCGTGGGTGCAGAGTTTCACTGGTATCGATTCCTGTGGGTACAGAGCCTCACTGGTACAGATTCCCGTGGGTTCAGAGTCTCACTGGTATCGATTCCTGTGGGTACAGAGTCTCACTGGTATAGCTTCTCATGGGTACAGTGTCTCACCAGTATAGCCTCTCATGGGTACAGGGTCTCACTGATATAGCTTCCCCTGGGTACAGAGTCTCACTGATATAGCTTCCCCTGGGTACAGAGTCTCACTGATATAGCTTCCCCTGGGTACAGAGCCTCACTGGTATCGATTCCCGTGGGTACAGAGCCTCACTGGTATCGATTCCCCGGTACGGATTCTCTCTGTTATCAAATCGAGTGGGTACAGACTCTCATTCGTATCGCTTCCCGTGGGTACAGTGTCTCACTGGTATCGATTTCCGTGGGTACAGTGTTTTTTTGGTACAGTTCTCTATGGTACTGATTAGTCGCACAAGTGCTCCTTGCGACCTGGAGTTTGCTTTTCATTCCCGATATTCACTTGAATGAAACCAGTGCCACGCAGCTGGAATAATGACCAACATTTGCCATGTGCGCTGAATACTGGGATCTCGCACACGACACCTGGCGCGTTTTCCCAGCTAGAAAGAAAGTTCTCTATTACTCCAGCTCCTTTCAAGATCTCAGCTTGTCCCCAAAGTGCTTCACTGCCACTGAAGTACCTTTGAAGTGCAGTATTGGAAACGCAGCAGCCATTTGTGCGCAGCCAGCTCGCACAAACAGCAGTGAGACATTGACCAGTTTAGTAATTGTGGAGAACTCCTTCCAATTGTGGCCGTGGGATCTTTCACATCCACCTGAGTGGGCACACAGAGGTCGCAGGTTTAACACCGCATCCCGAAAACACTCTCTCATCACTCCATTGGGAAGATTATGTACATAATTAGACCCACTGACTCAAAGGTGTGAGGGCCACACACAAAGCTACTGCCAACACCTATTTTTCAGAAGATGGATTCATAAACTCTGTGGTTTCAATTTCAGCTGTGTCTCGGTGGCTAACACTTGTAGATAGGCAGAGAAAGACATATAACGAGACAGACAGACAGATAGCTAGATGGACAAATCAGTAGATAGACAAGACAGGTAGAGAGACAGGTAGATAGATGGACAGATATAGAAACAGATGCGGATAGAGAGATGAACAGAGAGAGAGATAGACACATAGATGTACAGATAGAGATAGATAGAATGACAGACAGACAGATGCAGATAGATGGACAGATAGATAGACAGATGCTGATAGATAGATAGACAGACAGACGGACAGAGATGGACAGATGCAGATAGATAGAGCGACAGACAGATAGACTGATGGCCAGATACAGAGAGACAGATAGATAGGCGGAGAGATATTCAGACAGACAGATGCCAGATGCCGATAGATAAAGTGGTAGACAGACAGGCAGATAGATAGATCGATGGACAGAGAAAGAGATAGATAGATAAATAGACAGACAGACAGGTAAAGATAGACAGACAGATACAGATAGATAAAATGGTAGACAGACAGGCAGATAGATAGATAGACAGACAGTTAGGTAAATAGACAGAGAGACAGACATATATAGATAGATAGATAGATGGACAGAGAAAGAGATAGATAGACAGACAGATAGATAAATAGACAGACAGACAGAGGAAGATAGATAAAATGGTAGACAGACAGGCAGATAGATAGATAGATGGATAGATAGATAGATAGACAGAGAGGCAGTTGAATAGACAGACAGACAAAAAAAGGTATACAGACAGATGCAGATAGACGGATAGATAGACAGACAGGCAACCTGATAGATAGACGGATGGATAGATAGACAGGTAGATAGATAATATATGGACAGAAGGAGAGCAAGAGATGGATAGATGGTAATAGCATATGGATCGGGAGAGAGATAGATCTGTTGCATAAACAGATTTTGAGGGTCACTGACCCGCGCAGCAGAAAATCTTAACACCATGGCTCCTGCTCAACAGGTTGGTATCAACCAGCGGCCCCCGACGGTGGTGCCAGGGGGTGACCTGTCCAGGGTGCCCCGTGCCATCTGCATGCTGAGCAACACCACCGCCATCGCTGGGGCTTGGACCCGCCTGAACATCAAATTCGATAAGATGTACGCCAAGCGGGCCTTCGTCCACTGGTACGTGGGGGAGGGGCTGGAGGAAGGGGAGTTCCAGGACGCACGAGAGGACATGGCCTCCCTCGAGAAGGATTACGAGGAAGTGGGAATCGATTCTCGCTATCTCGACAGCATGCTAGAGAAGGGCGAGTGAGAAAAGACCGATAGCTAGACTAAAAATATTTAACATCTGCAGTTGACCCCCATGCTGCTAATGTGAAAGAAATACTTAATGAACCATATATAATATTGAGGTGCCTTCGGTTTGAATACCCAACAGAGACCCTGCTGGGTGGCCTGTCTACCTGGGAGGTCGCAGTTACTTAGAACTGGGATCCAGTGATGCGAGGAACTCGATCCCAGCAGGAATGCCAGCCCCCTCCACCTCCCCCACCCCCACCCCCCAGCTTTCCTCCTGCGCCTCTCACCACCCCAGCACATCCAAAAGTGCCACGCCGCCGCCTGGAGTGTTTTATCTGGGAAGTGTACTATAACGTAGGAAAGGGCGGCAGCCAGTTTCTCCACAGTAAGACCCCACAAATGGCAACATGATAAGATTGAGCAACTTTTGTCCATTTTGGATCACTGATGTCGGTTGTGGGGGTGAATATTTGGCCGCAAGGCACCAACCTTGCCTCCACACTGCCCGCCCACCCACCACTGTTCTTCTCGTAGCAGCCGTGAGATCTTTTGACGCCCATCTGATTGCTCAGAAGTGGGGTAGGGAGAGGGGGCTAAGGTTAATGTCTCATCTGAAAGACAACCCTTCTGACTGCCCCCCCTGCCCGCACCCGCACTGCCATACCTCGGCCTGGCACTGGGGCTTGGAGTGGGACTTGAACCCACAGCCCTTCTGACAGAAAAGTGAGGGCTGCTGCACGCTGATCCACGACTGACATGGACAAAACCCTGCCCCCCCCCGCAGACGCTGATGAGCAGCAGCAACACGGCGAGACACCAGCGGAGAGGTCATCACGATGTTGGGACCCCATGCCTTCTAGCAGGAAGCGTTCTGAAGTTGCTCAATTCTCCTCATTGCCTTGACTGCAGTTAAAGAGGCGTCTGATAAAAACATCACACAGCGTTACACAATGAGGCCATTCAAAGAAGAGTGGGGGCCGAAGATCCTCCCAGTGCCTCGGTCAATATTAGTCCCTCAGTAAACAT
>NC_135916.1:0-12500 GCF_964194155.1 Cetorhinus maximus
CCCTCTCTCTCTCTAACGGCCCCTCTCTCTCTAACTCCCCCCTCTCTCTCTCTAATGTCCCCATGTTGTCTCTCTTCCCACCCCCCCACCATTTTCTCTCTCTCTCTTCGCCACGTAGTCTCCCTCCCCCCTCCCCCACTGTTCTCCCTCCCTATCTCTCCCTTAGATGTCCTCTTTCTCTAATGAGTCATTGGGTATCAGGAGGAGCCTGGGTATTGGTTGAGAGATGGGACAAGCCGTTGGGTGGATGGTTTGAGGAGGACTGGACACCGGCTTTATGGGTTTGGCCAAAGAAGCAAAGAGCGGCAGCAGGGGTAATTATCGTTTGACGGGGCCGAGCGGTGAGATACGTTGCCTGAGGGGTGAGGAGGATTTGGAAAGAGAATTGGACGATGATGTGAAGAGCAGAAAGTCTGGGGCTATGGATAGTCAGACAAGGTTGGTTGCTTGTGGGCCAGTACAGACAGGAAGGGCAGAATGGACCTTCTGTGGATCAAACACTCCGTGAAGTCACTAATTTTCTGTTCAACTGCTTTCCTGACGTGGCCCAATCGGAAGTCAAGTCCTCCTGAGATCATCTGAACCTTCCCACTCAGCCGGCGCTTAGAGGTTAAAGGTGATGCGGGAAATGTGAATCTCTCTTTGGCTGGTTGGTTGGTTGGTTCAAAGGCTCGAAATGTTTTCATGCATTTGAATTATCTTCTTCCCCAGTCCCAGTGAGCTGTCCGTACCTCACCTCAGATACCGATAGCTCTCAGGTTGCCCTGGGGCGCAGGGTCAGGATTAAGTGTCAGTCCCACAGAGGCACGCCGCCCATCCATTACCAACTCTACCGGGACCAGCAACTCGTTGCCGACAGGACACTCACTGACGCTGGACCAGGGACCTTCAGCTTGGCTGTGCAGTCCGAGGGGGACAGTGGCGTGTACTCCTGCGCTGCCTCCAATGGGATGGCTTCTGTTTCCAACTGCGGCCAGACATTGGCCCTAACTGTCGCAGGTACTCCTCCAAGCCGAAGAGTGTGTCATTCGGAAGCGTTGGGGGGGGTTTTCAGGTTGTTAAGGAGGCCGGGTGCAAACATCTGGGGGTGCTGCGCTGAAGGGTAGGAGCACGGGGACAGGAGTAGGCCAATTGTCACGTCAAGCAGATAGTATACCTCTACGCTAATTGCCCCACTATCCCCATGTGTCATGAATCCCTGGATGTCATTAGAGAAAGAGATCATGGGGGGAGAGAGAGAGAGACAACATGGGGGAGAGAGAGAGAAACAACATGGGGGAGAGGGAGAGACAACATGGGGAGAGAGAGAGAAACAACATGGGGGAGAGGGAGAGACAACATGGGGAGAGAGAGAGAAACAACATGGGGGAGAGGGAGAGACAACATGGGGAGAGAGAGAGAGAGACAGCATGGGGGAGAGAGAGACAACATGCGGGAGAGAGAGAGAGGCAATATTGGGGAGAGAGAGACAACATGGGGGAGAGGGAGAGACAACATGGGGGAGAGAGAGAGAGACAATATTGGGGGAGAGAGAGAGACAACATGGGGGAGAGGGAGAGACAACATGGGGGAGAGGGAGAGATAACATGGGGGAGAGGGAGAGAGACAAAATTGGGGGCGGAGAGAGAGGCAACATGGGTTAGAGAGAGAGAACATTGGGGAGAGAGAGAACATAGGGGGAGAGAGAGAGACAACATTGCTGGACGGGACAGAGAGGCAACATGGGGTAGACAGAGAGTGAACATGGGGGAGAGAGAGAGAGAACATGGGGTAGATAGTGAGAGAGAGAGAGAGAACATGGGGGAGAGAGGGAGAGAACATGGAGAGCTAGAAGAGGGAGACAAAATAGGTGGAGAGAGAGGGAGACAACCTGGATGGAGGGGTGGGGGAAACAGAGGGAGTTTAGCATTAGGGACCTAGCCATTGGCTGACTGGAGGGTGAGGGGGTGTGCGAGCACCATGGAGACTGAGTACACTTTGGGAGAGCGCAAACTGGTGCAATTGGCAACATTTGGCCATGGGTGTAAGGTGGGGCATCCGGTTGATCTCCAGCATTTGAGCTTCTTGCCCACACTGGACACCCTGCCCTCATAGAGTCAAAGTTACTAAAGCGGGTGAAGATTATTGAAGGAGCGCTGGATGAGGAATAGCATTCATCGCTTCAAAAGAACTGGGCATTTCTAAAGCGGAAGATCATATTTGCCGACTGTGCATCGTGCACTGTCTCCTCTCTGGCTCAATAATTAAAGGTAAAAAACACAAGTGGGGCTGACATGCCCCTTTAAAATGAAGCAATTTCGGCAGAATTGAATTTGAGAATCACTTTCCACGAGACAATGTTGAAGAAATGGAGGAATAATCTTCAGCCCTTTACCACTCTGGCTATCTCCCTGTGGTTAGAAACGCTGTGGCAATGGGTGATGCTGTGGTCACTGTGCGTTTTGAGCTGTATTGATGCCTCGATTTATTCCCTCCCTCCCTCCCTCCCTCCCTCCGCAGTCCCGGTGAGCTGTCCGGGTCTCACCTCCGTTCAGGGTAACTCCTCCGTCGCCGAGGGAGACAGGGTGAGCTTGGTGTGCAAGTCCCACAGAGGAACGCCGCCCATCCATTACCACCTCTACCGTAACGGGGAGCTCATCGACGAGAAGGTGGACACCGGCACTGGGAGAGGGGCCTTCATGGTGACTGTGAAGTCCGAAGGGGACGGGGGCCTGTACACCTGTGGTGCAGAAAATGGGGTCGCCCATGTTACCAGCTGTGGAGAGCCAACGGCACTCACATTCACAGGTAGGACCGGGATCCAACACAGTGCGCGGGGGCTAGGGGGAGAAATTATTCTTGGGTAGCAGCTCCACCCCACCACCAATCCCAGAGTCTCCCATTCCCTGTGCATTCAGTCCAATTCCTGCCCAATCCTAGATTCTCACCGTCCCTCTACATTCAGTCCAATCCCCCCAATCCCAGATTCTCACCTTCCCTGTGCATTCAGTCCAATTCCCTCCCAATCCCAAATTCCCACCATCCCTGTGCATTCAGTCCAATTCCCTCCCAATCCCAAATTCCCACCATCCCTGTGCATCCAGTCTAATTCCCCACAATCCGAAATTCCCACCATCCCTGTGCATCCAGTCTAATTCCCCCCCCAATCCCAGATTCCCACCATCCCTGTGCATCCAGTCTAGTTCCCCCCCAATCCCAGATTCCCACCTTCCCTGTGCATTCAGTCTAATTCCCTCCCAATCCCAAATTCCCACCACCCCTGTGCATCCAGTCTAATTCCCTCCCAATCCCAGATTCTCACCTTCCCTGTGCATCCAGTCTAATTCCCCCCCCAATCCCAGATTCCCACCTTCCCTGTGCATCCAGTCTAATTGCCCCTCAATCCCAGATTCCCATATTCCCTGTGCATCCAGTCTAATTCCCCCCAATCCCAGATTCTCACCTTCCCTGTGCATCCAGTCCAATTCCCCCCAATCCCAGATTCTCACCATCCCTGTGCATCCAGTCTCATTCCCACCCAATCCCATATTCTCACCATCCCTGTGCATCCAGTCTAATTCCCCCCAATCCCAGATTCCCCCCTTCCCTGTGCATCCAGTCTAATTCCCCCCAGTCCCAGATTCTCACCTACCCTGTGCATCCAGTCTAATTCCCCCCAATCCCAGACTCCCCCCGTCCCTGTGCATCCAGTCTAATTCCCCCCAATCCCAGATTCCCCCCTTCCCTGTGCATCCAGTCTAATTCCTCCCAATCCCAGATTCTCACCTACCCTGTGCATCCAGTCTAATTCCCCCCAATCCCAGATTCCCACATTCCCTGTGCATCCAGTCTAATTCCCCCCAATCCCAGATTCTCACCGTCCCTGTGCATCCAGTCTAATTCCCCCCAATCCCAGATTCTCCACTTCCCTGTGCATCCAGTCTAATTCCCCCCAATCCCAGATTCTCACCGTCCCTGTGCATCCAGTCTAATTCCCCCCAATCCCAGATTCTCACATTCCCTGTGCATCCAGTCTAATTCCCCCCCAATCCCAAATTCCCACCATCCCTGTGCATCCAGTCTAATTCCCCCCCAATCCCAGATTCCCACATTCCCTGTGCATCCAGTCCAATTCCCCGCCAATCCCAGATTCCCCCCATCCCTGTGCATCCAGTCTAATTCCCCTCAATCCCAGATTCCCCCCGTCCCTGTGCATCCAGTCTAATTCCCTCCAATCCCAGATTCCCACCTTCCCTGTCCATCCAGTCTAATTCCCCCCAATCCCAGATTCCCACATTCCCTGTGCATCCAGTCCAATTCCTCCCAATCCCAGATTCCCCCCGTCCCTGTGCATCCAGTCTAATTCCCCCCCAATCCCAGATTCTCACCCTCCCAGTGCATCCAGTCTAATTCCTTCCTTTCACCATGTACAACCCCTTTGCTTTCTCCATTCCCCACTGAGCCCTGAGGAATTCGGCCCCTCAATGGGCTGGGCAGGTAATAGTCTCCCTGATCTGGTCACATGCCCCTGGGAAGTTCTCCGTACCCCTTTGGCACGCTTCCGTTGAACAATTCCCGCTCACCTGCACTTGCAGTGCCGGATTCATGGATGGAGACGCTCTGGTACATCCGATCGACATGAATCCAAACTCACCTCCTGCCCCCGCACATCCCTTCCTAAAGTGTGGGGATCAGGGACTGAGCATAAGGGACCAGCTGAGACCCTTCCCCCATCCCCCCCCAACAACGTTTCCAATTCACCGCTCACCTCCTGGGCTCATTGGAGCTGGAGCCTCTACCCCTGAGCCCATGGACAGTGACTGAGCATCTCTCCCATCGCCGATCCGGGAGCGTTACCATCGATCGCCCACCCGGCGGGTCTACAGGGAAGGTCTAGTGGGGGCAGGCTTCACGCGTTAGACCCTCTGGGTTGGAGTCCTGCTGCAGGACATGGCTTAATAATGCAGACCCTGCAACTGTGAGTCAACTTTGCTCGAGAAGAGGTGGCGCTCAACGCAAAACAATACAAAAAAGGTCCATTTTATTAGAAGATGGGTTTTGAGAATGTGGTGGACATTGACTGAGGGTTTGAACTGTTTGTTAGTTAAGTGTAGGATCGTATCCCTGTGAGGGTGGAGCGTCTTGGGCTACGGGGAGATGTAGACGGGGATGGTCCAATGGGCAGAGAAGTGGCAGATGGAGTTTAACCCTGGAAGGTGTGAGGTGATGCACTTTGGGAGGGTCGTATTGGACCTGAGCTCCCTTTCTCCCTCCGGAGGTTCGGCCGGACCTGCTCAGTGGCCACCCCCCCAGCGCCTGTTTCTGTTTTTGAACTTCCTGTCTCCGGCATTCATGGTGTTCTTGCCTTTTCTATCGGATGATTGACCCTCCTCCTCTCTTTCTCCCTTGCTTCTGGTTCTCAGTTCCCTCAGAGGGCCGTCCGCAGGTAATGCTGATCTCTGTGGCGATGACAGTTACCTTCTTGGTCCTGGTGCTGATTCTGCTTATCGTCTGCAAGACCCGGAGGCAAAAGAAAGGTAAAACCAACACCCCTTCCCCCCGCCAAACACTCTCACCCCACCCCCAGCTCCCCCACCCCATCCCAGCTACAAGACAGCGGCTAGCACTTAATCCCGGGAGCTTTAAGGAGTTTCGGAGTCGGGTTTGCTCTGTATCAGGAAGCCAATGTTATACTGGTCGTATCACAGGCGGTGGGTGGGTGGGTGGGGGGATTTGTACCCGGGCAATGATGGTGGTGGGGAGAGTGTACCCTCTTGAGAAGCCTATGAACCCCGCCCCAATAATGTGGGGAACATAGAAATATGGAAGATAGGAGCAGGAGCAGGTGATTCGAGGCTGTCCCACCATTCAATAGAATCGTGGCTGATCCTCTATCTCAACCCCATACTCCCGCTCTCTCCCCCATACCCCTCGATGCCTTTAGAATCTAAAAATCTATCCATTTCCTTCTTAAATATATTCTGTGACCCAGCCTCCACTCTCCCGCTCTCTCCCTCTCTCTCCCGCTCTCTCCCGCTCTCTCCCCTAACCCTAGATGCCTTTAGAAACTAAAAATCTACCCATTTCCTTCTTAAATATATTCTGTGACCCAGCCTCCACTCTCCCGCTCTCTCCCCATACCCCTTGATGCCTTTAGAATCTAAACATCTATCCATTTCCTTCTTAAATATACTCTATGACCCAGCCTCCACTCTCCCGCTCTCTCCCGGTCTCTCTCCCCAATACCCCTTGATGCCTTTAGAATCTAGGAATCTATCCATTTCCTTCTTAAATATATTCACTGACTTGTCCTCCACTGTATCCTGTGGTAGAGAATTCCACAGGCTCACCGCCCTCCGAGTGAAGAGGTTTCTCCTCACCTCAGTCCTAAATGGCCTGCCCAGTATCCTGAGACTGTGACTCCTTGTTCTAGATTCCCCTCCCCTCCCCATCCAGTCTGTCCATTCCTGTCAGAACTTTACACGTTTCGATGAGATCCCCTCTCGTTCTTCCAAACTCCAGCGAATAAAGTCCTAGCCGACCACAATCTCTCCTCATATGTCAGTCCCACCGTCCCAGGAATCAGTCGGGTAAACCTTCGCTGCACTCCCTCTATAGCAAGTACATCCTTCCTCAGATAAGGAGACCAAAACTGCACACAATATTCCAGGTGTTGTCTCACCAAGGTCCTGTATAATTGCAGTAAAATATCTTCACTCCTGTACTCAAATCATCTTGCAATGAAAGCCAACATATCATAGCAGTACAGAACCTGAGTATTTCTGGTAACAAGAAAACCAGAAACATACTGATGAAACTATGTGCCTTGCGCTTATCAGCTCAGTCATGCCAGAGCTCCAATGGCAAAGGGGGCAACCATTTATACTGCAGGAGCAGAGAGTGCTGATTGGTTGGCAAGTGGACTCTGACTGGTAGTTCACCGTCTCCTGGAGAGCATTCTCCGTAGCAGTGCCTCCATCCATCTGAGCCCACTGGCCAACTTATCCGCGCTCTCTTCCCGTGCATTATAAATTATTGTTGGAGTTATAATTGGCATTCTTGCACGCCTGTCCCGATGAGCGCAAGGTGGGGAGCTCGGAGTGCCTGTCTCTTTTGACCAGCAACGCTCCAGTTAATTAGCAGGACCTCCGAGGGTTAGGAAACAGCGACAAGGGAGTGAGCCTACCTATCACCCTGTCATGTGGCATCCTGCGCTAATCGAGATGGCGATGAAGCAAAACGTGGATTAGATTTTTTTTTTTAATTGCAATTTATGCATGTCTATGAACAAAGTGCAATGATGTCATTGAGGGACTAACAGCTAGAGATGGTGACCTGACAAAAATTTCCTGTTTTGGGATTAAACACCCGAGATAATGGTTAACAACTGAAGGGAGAGGATCCCACAGCGAGTGGCTGCCTCACCCTCTCATTCAGCGATGTTGCTGCCGCTCGTCGGGCCTGGAATTTATCCTTACACACTCTGATCTTTCTCCTTTTGTTCAGGGAACCAAGAGGATGGCTGCCAGACTGGGTAAGGCCTCGCTTACATCCTTTTATCTAAACCCCGTAAACTATGGGAGGGGAGAAATGGTCCCTTTTCTATCAATAAGCAGCTTCTCATCCCCTCACGGTGCCCTGGAGCACTTTGAGAGCAGAGCCGCTGCGGTTTGTGTGTGTGTGTGTTTATTCTGTCATGGGGATGTGGAGTTCGCTGCCAAGGGCAACAGTTGTAGTCCATCCCTAACTGAACCATCCATAACTGACCCATCCCTAGCTGGTCCATCCCTTACTGACCCATCCCTAACTGACCCATCCCTAACTGACCCATCCCTAACTGGTCCATCCCTAACTGACCCATCCCTAACTGACCCATCCCGAACTGGTCCATCCCTAACTGACCCATCCCTAACTGACCCATCCCTAACTGACCCATCCCTAACTGACCCATCCCTAACTGACCCATCCTTAACTGTTCCATCCCTAACTGACCCACCACTAACTGGTCCTTGCCTAACTGGTCCATCCCTAACTGGTCCACCCCTAACTGATCCATCCCTAACTGACCCATCCCTAACTGACCCATCCCTAACTGACCCATCCCTAACTGACTCATCCCTAACTGACCCATCCTTAACTGTTCCATCCCTAACTGACCCACCACTAACTGGTCAATCCCTAACTGGTCCATCCCTAACTGGTCCATCCCTAACTGACCCATCCCTAACTGACCCATCCCTAACTGACCCATCCCTAACTGACCCATCCCTAACTTACCCATCCCTAACTGTTCCATCCCTAACTGACCCACCACTAACTGGTCAATCCCTAACTGGTCCATCCCTAACTGGTCCATCCCTAACTGACCCATCCCTAACTGACCCATCCCTAACTGACCCATCCCTAACTGACCCATCCCTAACTTACCCATCCCTAACTGGTCCATCCCTAACTGACCCATCCCTAACTGACTCATCCCTAACTGGTCCATCCCTAACTGACCCATCCCTAACTGACCCATCCCTAACTGACCCATCCCTAACTGACCCATCCATTACTGACCCATCCCTAACTGACCCATCCCTAACTGGTCCATCCCTAACTGACCCATCCCTAACTGACCCAACGCTAACTGACCCATCGCTAACTGACCCATCCCTAACTGACCCATCCCTAACTGACCCATCCCTAACTGGCCTTGAACTGCGCGAGTTGTTCGGCCATTTCAGAGGGTGGTCAATTGCAGGTGTCCCTATTTCACCTCCTGCCCCCCTCCCCTACACCCTCCTCCCTCCACATCCCCTCTCCTCCCTTCCCCCTCCCCCTCCCCCTGCCCATCCCCTCCCTCTCCCCTTCCCATCAACATCGCCATCCCCTCCCCTTCCCCCTTCACCCCTTCCCCCCACCCACATTCCCTCCCCTCTCCTCCCCTCCTCCCCTCCCCCTTTCCTCTACTCCCCTCCCCCCTCTCCTCTCCTCCCCTCCCCCTCTCCTCTCCTCCCCTCCCCCCTCTCCTCCTCTCCCCTCCCCCTCCCCATCCCTCCACCTCCCCCTCTCTCCCTCCCCCTCTCTCCCCCTCTCTCCCCTCCCCTCTCTCCCCTCCCCCTCTCTCCCCCTTCCCCCCTCTCCCCCCTCGCCCCATGCCCCATCCCCCTCCCCTCCTTCCCCTCTTCCCCCTTCCCCCTTCCCCCTCCCCCTTCCCCTTCCCCATCCCCCTCCCCATCCCCCTTCCCCCCTTCCCCCTCTCCCCTTTTCCCTCCCCCTCCCCTTTTCCCTCCCCTTCCCTTCCCCCTACCGCTTCCCTTACCCCTCTCCCTCCCTCATCCCCCTCCCCCTCCCTCATCCCCCTCCCTCTCCCCCCTCCCCTCTCCCTCTCCCTCCACCCCCCTCCCATGCTGGTCCGCACCCTTCTGAGGGAGGGAGGGGAACCGGGTCACAGTCCCAGAGTTAATGCACAATGTGTTGTGAGATGTGGGCTTTGCACTGGAGCCTCGCTTCAGCTCATCTCAGCTTCTGATTTCAATGCTGACTAATGTCTTCCTTTTGAAACATTTCCCTTCCACTTAACAGGACAGAAAGGAGCTCGCCGCTTCAGCACAGTCGCACACCTGCTGGTAAGACTGTTATCCACCTGTCTGTCTGCCTGTCTGCATAATGTATGACAGTCTACCTGTCTGCCTGTCTGTACACTGTGTGACAGTCTACCTGTCTGTCTGTCTGTATAATGTATGACAGTCTACCTGTCTGCCTGTCTGTTTAATGTATGACAGTCTACTCGTCTGCCTGTCCATATACTGTATGACAGTCTACCTGTCTGCCTGGCTGTATAATGTATGACAGTCTACCTGTCTGTCTGCCTATATACTGTATGACAGTCTACCTGTCTGCCTGTATGTATACTGTATGTCAGTCTACCTGTCTGCCTGTATGTATACTGTATGTCAGTCTACCTGTCTATAATGTATGACAGTCTACCTGTCTGCATACTGTATGACAGTCTACCTGTCTGCCTGTCTGTATAATGTGTGACAGGCTACCTGCCTGTCTGCCTGCTGGCCTGTCTGTATAATGGATGACAGGCTATCTGCCCGTCTGTCTGTCTGTCCGCCTGTATAATGTATGACAGTCTGTCTGTCTGTCTGCCTGTTGTCTGTCTGTATAATGTATGGCAGTCTACCTGCCTGTCTGTCTGCCTGCTGTCTATCTGTGCATTGTATGATGGTCTACCTGTCTCTCAGACACCCACCTGCAGTTTCACATGTAACCCCGAAATGTCTTCTCTCTTTATCCAGCAAATCCCGCCTCCCCTGGTCACGAAATAGTTTACGCTGAAGTCCAAATGATGAGGAAGACAGACGGTAACGCCTGTTCAGTGTTTGTTTGTTTCTTTCTTTACTTTGCACAGTTCTCCAAAAGGGGGGGGGGGAGACATGAGGATATGTGACTCCCTCACCCCAAGAACAGTCACACCCACCACACCCCACCCCACCCCCCGCGCTTCATGATTACAGGCGTCCTGGTCAAGCAGCTCCTGATGCTACAGGTCGAGTCCGCCTGACCGCCTTCCATCGGACGCTGGCCTGGACCCCCACCGTCAAACCATTGCCCTCCCACCCCCCATACACGGGACAGGCGCATTCACCCGAACCTGTAACCGGCGGGCGGGGGGGGGGGAGTTGGTGGGGAGGGAGCGAGGGTGAGGGGTGTGGGGGGTCCATAGACTAAAGCAGAGCCAACAAAAGGGGGAGGGTCCAGCCACACTCACAACACAGGATGTGCACCCCCCCCTGGTCGACCAGTTCACCAGTGCAAGTTCCTGCTCGTCAGACCCCCACCTCGTTGGGTCTCCCTGGGGAGGAGTGGAGGGATCGGTGACCCTTCCTGTCAACTTTACCCCCTGCACAAAGACACATGTCGAGAACCGTTGCACCTCATTTGAAGTTGGGATGAAATTGGGGTGCTCGGTGCACGTTTAACCCGCAGAAGGTTCTGTATTTCTTTAGCTCCGCCAAGGCCTAGCAAGACATGTTGGCCTCGCCCATGTCCCAAGGTAAAAGCGCATTTCGTTGACCCCCCTACCCCCACCCCCACATCCTCCCTTAAATTAGCCTGCCCTACAACCCTGACAACACCTGAGCTACATTGAATAAACAGGGCAGTGATCGACACTATCCCACACCTCTCAACGTAATAACAAAAAAAAATCCCAGAGAATGGGGAGAAAGCTTTTGGCATACCGGCCTTCATAAATCAAAGTATTGAGTATAGGAGTTGGGATGTTATGGTGAGGTTGTATAAGACATTGGTGAGGCCAACTTTGGAGTATTGTGTGCAGTTCTGGTCGCCTAGCTACAGGAAGGATATCAGTGAGATTGAAAGAGTGCAGAGAAGATTTACTAGGATGTTGCCGGGTCTTAAGGAGTTGAGTTACAGGGAAAGATTAAACAGGTTAGGACTCTATTCCTTGGAGCGTAGAAGGATGAGGGGAGATTTGATAGAAGTTTACAAAATTGTGAGGGGTATAGACAGAGTAAATGCGAGTAGGCTCTTTGCACTTAGATTAGGAGAAATAAACACGAGAGGACATGGCTTTAGGGTGAAAGGGGAAAGGTTTAGGGGGACCCTCTTCACTCAGAGAGTGGTGAGAGTGTGGAACGAGCTACCATCTGACGTGGTAAATGCGGGCTCACCCTTACGTTTTAAGAATAAATTGGATAGATACATGGATGGGAGAGGTCTGGAGGGTTATGGACTGGGTGCAGGTCAATGGGATTAGCGGAATAATATTTCGGCACAGACTAGAAGGGCCGAATGGCCTGTTTTCTGTGCTGTAGTGTTCTATGGTTCTATGAGCCCCTGTCTCCAATCTCTCATTTTCAATCACAATCTGATTTCACCTGAGCGGCATGTCATACTTACCTACTGATAGGGCAACCACATTAACTGGCACAATGGTGGGGGGTAATGGGAGGGGAGGTTGGAAATGGATAAGAGGACACTCCTAACTTTACCCTTCTGTTTTATTTCAGGCCACGGTGCCAACAGAGCAAGGAAACACCCAGTAAGCCTCCAATTTAACAGTGAGGGTTTGTAACATTGGTGGGAACCATAGAAACGCCGCCGGATTGACCTACTTAAAACTAGGAACATCAGAATGGGAGCAGGAGGAGGCCCTTCGGCCCCTCGATGCTGCCCCGCCATTCAGTTGGGTTCGATCATGGCTGACGGTCTACTTTTCGGCATTTTCCCAAACTGCCCTCATAGCCCTCGATATCTTTTAATATCCAGAAATCTGTCCATCCCTCTCTTCAACAGGCTCGGTGACTGAGCCTCCACAGCATCCCCCGGGGGGTACAGAATTCCAAAGATTCACCACCCACCGAGTTGAAGATCTTCCTCCTCATCTCAGCCCTGCCCCTTATTCTCAGGCTGTGTCCCCCTGGTTCGAGGTTCCCCACCCAGGGTGAGCGCCCTTCCTGCACGGACCCCTGTGTGCGAATTGTATCCACTTCATTGTCATC